>NW_024350924.1:10269818-10611983 GCF_902729225.1 Pteropus medius | reverse complement strand
CCCATCGGCTGTGAATTTAGACCACATTCTGTTGGCGAAGCGAATATCATAGACAAATGAAAGTCATTCATCCTACGGCGGCTTGGTGGTCAGCAGGATATGAGCATAACTCGATGATGGGAGACTGAAAGAAAGGCAGGATTTTGGAGCTTTATGTTTTTTAAATATGAAGGTAGAGAGGGAGTGAGGAGGAAAAAGAAAATTGGGGTGCAGGTAGGCATGTAGTCTAGAGATCGAAGAGACTTTTAAAACCAAACCCATCAATGTATACAAATTAACTTTATACGAGAGAGAAAAGAAAACAAATGTGGCAAAATGTTAATCATCTAGGAAGAGTCATTGAGTGTTCATTATTTTATTCTTTTCTGTAGGTTTGATATTTTTTAAAATAAAGTTGAGAAAAACAAAAATGAAACAATCAAAAGCCTCCCCTCAGGCCTTTTTTGGTCATGTGACTGCAGAGTGATGAACTCTTTGCTCATAAGTTCGAATAGAAATTTTTTTTAAAAAAAAACCACACACACGCATTAACAACAGAAAATACTTTTGATGATAAACGAAAAAATTCAAAATTGATCATCAATGATGTGTACATATCAAAACGACCTGACAGAAAAAAAAAATGGGTGGTAGGATTAAGGGGTCTTTAGGAGGGGGGTAGTCTTTTGTTGTCTTGTTTTGCTTTTATTTTTTAATTAATTAATTTTTTATGGTGACATTGGTTAATGAAATCTGGTAAGTTTCAGCTGTACATTTTAACAGCAAGGCATATATATAGTCACATTGTTTTGCTTTTGAAGTATCAGTGTTAACATGTTGTTTAAGAAAAATATTAATCCTCCAGTCATCCAATCTCTCTACCTTCCCATGGGTTTAAATGCCAGAAATTAGGGGAAAGAGTAAGTAAATGCTAGACACTTATTTTCACAAAAGCCAAGTAAGTTATCCTGTGGTCACATGTCACCAAGGAACCTAACAGAACGCACTTCCCTTTACTCCAGCTCTGCTCTCACCGGACAGCTACCTTTACCCCAAGGCTAGGAAAAAAAAGTAATTAACCTTCAGAGCAGCATCTTGGGGTCGTACCCAGGATGGGTGCAAGATAATGGAATCTATTTGTCTATGGCAGAATAAATCAGCCTCCTTATGTTACGGTCAAGTCCTTTCTCATGGATTAGTCTGCCACCTTCCAAGTAGTCTGCCACTTGCTGGTAATTTCAGTAACACATGAGAATCTAGGAAGGAGCCCTGGGAGCTGGTCACCTTTCAACATCAAAGCACCTGGAGAAATCTCATCATTCAGGACAGGATTAAAGCCTCCTCCTCTTTCTGGCACCACACACCTGAGGTTGGATGAAGGTGTGGGACTTATTCACTTCATTCCACATTCTATTTTCTTTTTACCTTTTTTCAAGCATTTACAGATAATGTGCCAGAATAGGTATTGAATATACAAAAATATACATAAAGCGCTCACAATCTAGTTGAAAACCAAATAAGCAAGTGAATAAAAGAGAAAGGATCAGGGGAGATAGGTAAAACCCTGGACACTGCATATAAAACAAACATAAGGAACTCTGAAAGATGGAGAGAAAGAGAAAGACCAGCTAGGAGCCTCACAACCAAAGGAACCACACAATGGTGATTTCCTGAGTTTCTTTTTGTATCATATATCCCAGACTTGGAGCTGAAGAAGACAGCAACCTGGAAATGCCAAAGGGAACCGCCAAAAACAAAAACAAAACAAAAACAACCAAAGCCTGCTCTCTCCAGCCAAAGGACCAGGAAAGAGGTAGCTTAGCAAAAGAGAAAACTTTTAGATCATAACCATTCTACTCCAGCCAAACACCACAGAAAGAACTGTGGCTCACCCCTACTCACACCAGCAAAGACTAAATGGGGAACCTAGACTTCCACCCTCACCAAGGCTATAAAGAGGTGTTCCTCCCCTTCCCTGCTGGTTTAGTATCAAGGAGAATTAGTAGAGAGTCAGTACTGTCACCAACAGCTGATGATAACAAGGCCACCCCCATTCCCCAGTCCATGGAGGCCGGGTGGGGAGCTGGAACCCTGCTCAGGAGAAATGAAGGGCCCCTCCCCTCAGGTGTAAACAGAGGGTGATCAGGGAACTTGGACTCCTACATCTATCTACCTGGCTGTAACACAGCACCTCTCATACACACTTCCTCTGCCTGAGTAGTGTCAGAGAAAGCCAACTAAAACAGGAATTTTAAATATGATCCAGAGTCCACAATGTCCAGGTTTTAATTAAAAAGCACCCATAATACCATGAATGAGGATGATCTCAAACTGAATGAAAACCTACAACACCTAGACAACAGAGATGTTAAAATTATCTGACGAAGATTTTAAAGCAGTCATAAAAATGATTCGACAAGCAATTATGAACATCCTTGAAACAAATGAAAAAATAGAAGGTCCCAGCAAAGAAAGTACAAGTTTCAGCACATAAATAGAAAATATAAAGGACTAAATGGAAATTTTAAAACTAAAAAATACAAAACAAACAAACAAAAACCCAACCCTCATGGATGGGCTCAACATTAGAATGGAGGGCACAGATGAAAGAATCAGAGAAGACAGAACCATGGAGATTACCTGATCTGAACAACAGGTGAAACAGGATGGGAAAAAAAAAATAAGACGAGTCACAGGGACTTGTGGGATTATAACAAAAGATCTAACATTTGTGTCATCAGATTCCCAGAAGAGAAAAAGAACAGGACTGAAAAAGTACTATAAAAAAAATAAGGCTGAAAACTCACCCAAATTTGGCAGAAGGATAAACCTACAGATTCAAGAGGCCGAGCAAATCCCAGAGGACGAACGCAAATAAATTCATGACAAGACACATCATCATCAAATTGCTGAAATCTAAAAACAAAGAAAAAAATCTTGAAAGCAGTGAAAAATGACACCTTACCTGAAGGGGAAAAACAATTTGAATGACAACAGATTTCTCATCAGAAACCATGAAGGCCCAAAGGACTGGCACAAAATAAATTTTTTAAGCACTGAAAGAAAAGACTGTCGACACAGATTCCTACATTCAGTAAAAATGTCCTTCAAGAACGAAGGGGATACAACTCAACAATAAAAGGCCAAACAATTTAATTTTAAAATGAGCAAATAATTTAAATAAAATATTTCCAAAGAAGATATTCAAATGACCAGCAGGCACGTGAAAAGATGCTCAATGTCATTAGTCATTAAGGAAATGCAAATCGATATCGCCATAAGATACCACTTCAGACTTTCCGAGATGGCTATAATTTTTTTTTTTTTAATGTAAAATAACAATGTCGGTGAGAATGAGGAGAAATGAGAATCCTTGCACATTACTGGTGGGAATGCAAAACGTTGCAGCTACTGTGGAGAACAGGTAGGTGGTTCCTCAATAAGTTAAATGTAGAATTAAACAACCCAGTAATTTCACCCCTAAGTATTTACCCCGAAGAACTGAAAACAGATACTCAAGCAAACAGTTGTACATGCACATTCATAGCAGATGATACTCACAATAGCCAAAAGGTAGAAATAACCCAAATGTTCATCAAGAAATAAATGATTATACAAACTGTGGTATATACTTGCCATAGTATATTATTTGGACATAAGAAGAAATAAAGTACCAGCATGTTACAACTTGGATGAACCTCAAAAGCATTATGCTAAATAAAAAGCCAGACAGAAAGGCCACATGTATGATTTCATTTGTAGGAAATACGCAGAATGGGCAAATCTATTAAGACATAAAGCAGATTGGTCACTGCCAGAGATTTAAGAGTGACCGCATAATGGGTACAGGGTTGCCTTTTGCGGTGATGAAAATGTTCTGGAACTAGATAGTGGTGACGGTTGCACATTTTGAATGCACTAAATACCATCAAATTGTACACTTTAAAATGGTTAAAATTGTGAAGTTTATGTTATGTGTAGGAGAAAGCCTAGACAGATTTTTTTTTTTAGATATAGACAAAATTACTCTCAAAGTTATAAGGAAAGGCCAAGGAACTAGAATAGCTAAAACACATTTTGAAAAGGAAGAATTAAGTGGGAGGAATCAGCTTACTCATTTTACCCAAGACTTATTAAAAGGCTACAGCAGTCAAGATGACGTAGTAGAAGGATAAATACACAGATCAATGAAACAGAACAGAGGACTTGGCAGTAGACCCACACAAATATGCCCAGCTGGTTTTTTTGTTTTTGTTTGGTTTGGTTTGGTTTTATGCAAATGAAAAAGCAATTCAATGGAGGAAGAACAGCTTTTTCAGTATACAGGACTGAAGAAACTTGGCATCTATAAGCAAACAAACAAACAAAAAAATCTTCAACCTAAGTCTCAGGCCTTAAACAAAAACTAACTCGAAGTGGATCACCAACTTAAATGTGAAGTGTAAAACTTTTAGAAAAAAAAACATAGGGGAAACTCTTCATTATCTAGGACTAGACAAAGATTTGACACCAAAAGCATTATCTGTAAAAGGAAAAACTGATAAAATAGACTTTATCCAAATTAAATACATTTGCTCTGTAAAATATCGTTATGAGGATGAAAAGACAAGTTAGTGATTGGGAGAAAAATATGTGTAAAGCACATACCTAAGAAAGGAATATTATCCCGAATATATAAAGAACTCTCAAACTCAACAGTGAAAAAACGATCCAACGAGAAAATGGTCAAAAGACATGAAGGGACATTTCACCAAATAAGCACATGAAAAGACGTTCAGCATTATTAGCCAGGACACATTAAAACCACAGTTAGACATCACTATACAGATCAAAATGGCTAGAATAAAAAATAATGACAACATCGAATGCTGGTGAGAATAATGCAGAGAAACCAGATCATACTTTGCTCGTGGGATATAAAATGGTACAGCCGCTCTGGAAAACACGGCAGCATGACAGAATTGAGTTTTCCCCTCTACAAGACCTCAAGATGGAAACCAATAGAAATCAAATGCGCAAAACAAATTAAATTTATGAAGGCATATACTGTAGCCTTCGGCAACCTGAGTATTTTTCAGAACTACTTGACCGCCACAACGGAACTGCTTCAAAGGCAGGGTGAAGTGCTCTTGGAGCTGGAAGAGCAGAATCTGTTTGCCTGTGGTTCTTTTACTGCTCTGAGCTAAGAATTGACTGAACTTGACTTACTCAAGGTTGGGTAACAAGTGTCTATCTTGCTCTTGCTGCTGGCCACAGTAAAAAAGTGGTTCCCGGTGACCCAGTGGCTAGGATTCAGCACTTTCACAGTAAAGAGAAGTCACTTCTTGTCTTTTCTAGCCCTCTAGTAAGAGGCACGTGGATCCCCAAGAAATTGTGGTTAAAATGTCAGGAGCATATACTCAAGGAGAGCATTTTTCTGAGGACAGGGCTCATATCTCTCAATAGATTCTCGAAAGGAGTTTGTGATCCAAAAAAAAAAAAAGCCCATCTTTTACTGCATCATTAGTCTTTGATTTTAGAAATATTTTATTTTTGGAACTCTCATCTTAATACAGGGAAATGCGAGCTCTGCTTTCTTCACCTTTCTGGAATTGATAAAAACCATAAAATGTGTGAGTAACTGTGGTACAAAGTATATATCTTTATGTAACAGCTCCAAATGAGTAAAACAGCAAAATTCCAAGCTATGAAAAATGAATGGCTTTTTATTTAATTTAAATTTAAACTAATGCTTCCAAAAATATTTGATCTGCTTTATTTGAGCTTTAGGTTTTCCAAAAGAGATCTGAAGTGACTTGCAAAAAAATAAACACCTTACATGTAACCAAAACCAAATATAACAAATAATTAACATAAAAATAGAAAATCCAAAAGCTATAGAAAAGACAAAATATATGGCAAAAACCCAAGCTAATATAAATACTATAATTGAGCACTGTATTTTCCTCTGAACTTCTAAACAGTTACAACAAAAAGACAAAGAAAATAGGTTATGTAATTTTCATTGCTTCTTACAAGGAAATATATCAAGCTGCCAAAAAGGGCAAGCGTTTCTTATATGGTGAATTTATCGAGTAGGCCCATATACCTATAACAACAGAATATAACCACTAGGTTTACCCAAAATGAATTTTGAAAAAAGTATCTTGTTTCCTTGGGTTTTTTTTTTTTTTTCATTTGACACAAAATATTTTTTCAGCATACTGCTAGAAGTTAGAGGTTTGGTAATATAGTTTAAATGAGTCAAAAAAAACCCATTAGAATGTTGTTGAACTTCTTAGGTAGGTAAAAGCTGGCTGCCAGTTTGTCTCTATTCTCATCACTTAGTGTTGGGCCCATTCTCTTAGCCAGCCTTCTAATTTGAAGATCTAAGGACTGTTCTTTCTGTTCTACTGTCTCTCACATCCCTGTCTAAATCTGTATCTTTTCTGTTTTCCTTTTCATCATCTAAACTCAGCCACCCATGAATCTATTATGCAAAGAGTATCAGGTTCTGAGGCAGATAAATCTGGACTTGAATTAGGCAGCTTTGGGCAAGATGGTCTTTCTGAGCTTCAGTTTCCTTATCTGGAAAATGGGGATAAAGTCTTCCTTTTGGGGTTGTGATAAGGATTAGAAATAGTATCATGTTGATCCCTAGGCATAGCAGCTGACATCAGCAGATGTTCAAGAATGCCATTATTCAAACTACTATCATTATGATTTCCTTGGTCCTGGTAGATCTGTTTTACTGTGTCTCATGATAATTCTCCTTACCCATTTCCAAGACTTCTCCTTTATTGGAAAACCAACACAATCCCCTCTTGCTGTGTTTCTCCTGTAAGTTAACCTTTTCTGTGCTTTCAAAGGTAGCTCTACCCTCAACCAGAGGGGGGATTTTTTTTTACCCTAATATGATTAGTAGCTATTATCCAGCTCATTCCATTACTTTTCCTGTTGCAGCTTCTTTATGGCTTCGTAATACTGAGTGAGCATGTAGTGACTTAACAACTACAAAGGGGTAAAGGAGATGGGTTTGCAAATGGGATGGGAATGATCCAAAGGACCTGAACCATGGCTGCAAATCATCCTGAGTGGTGCACAGAATTGGTGACCATCTTCTAGAAAAGTAAGGAAACTTCTCTTGCCAAGGGCCGTGGTCTTACAGAAAACAGACTAAAGCCTTATAAGGAAGACAGTAATGACAGAATTGATCTTATCTACTTTTAAAAAATAGACATTGTCAAAAGTAGTAAAAATGAATCTCAAGAACAACATCTGAACATCAGCAAGTTCTATAGCTTTACCTACACAATACATCCCAAGACTGACTACTTCTCATTGTTTCCATGGCCACAGTCATGGCCTTGAATGACTAACTCCATTCTTCCCCCTCTCCAAAATCATGTTCTACAAATCAGTTAGAATGACCTGGTTTTAAATTTTAGATTATGATGTTATTATTACATTTTGATTTATGCTTTTTCTTTCTTTTTCTCCTTCCTTGTCCTCTTTTGGATTAATCAAGTTTTTGTCTGTTTTCCTTTTTTTAAGTTCCTAGTTTCTCTTTTTTTGGTTCAGAAATAACACACTCTATCTCTTTCTATTATTTTGGTACCTTCCCTTCAATGCATACTTAAATATTAAACAAAAATCCCATCGATTTTGACATATTCCTCCAAAACAATATGAGAATCTCAGATAGCTTTAATTATAATTCCCATCCTGTCTTATATGTTATTGTGTTTTTTATTGCCAGAAATAGTCACTTTTAATATATAGTAACTGTTTGTTTAGACTTAGCCATACAGTTATTTCTTTGTTTACTGTCCTTTCTCTCACCTTAATCCATCCTTCTTTACTCAAAATCATTCTTTCTGTAGTAAATCTTTCGAACAGTTCTTTTAATAGGATTTATTGGTGATAAATTCATTCAGGTTTTGGTTTGAGATGTCTTATTTATTTTTACTTCTGGAATAATATTTTAGCTGAGTATAGAAATCAAGATTGGCAATTATTATCTCTCAGCTTGTTAGACCCACACCACAACTGTGCTTGGAACAAAATAGAGATGAGACCACTTTGCAACCACGAATATGAGAAAACATTCCCTCATCTGACTGACATGAGTAATTGCTACTTTTTTGTTGTTTTAAGTAATTTTAGCTCCAATCCCTCTTTAATCCTTCTACCTCCTGGATAAAAAAAATGTAGATACTCAATCATTGATATGTCCATGCTTCCTGACAATATTCAATCCAAAACTGGCCCTCACTATTCTAAACTCTAGTTCAAAATCATCCAACAGAAGTCCAAACTCTGCAAAAGGCTCCTCCTCACTTCCTCTTATGAAACTATCCCATCTTCCACAGTGGCATTTTCTTTCTTGCTGCAGCAAGCCAAATAAACCCAACTTTTTTGATTATAGGTTTGTTCCCAGTGGTATTTGGTCAATGGGCTTTGACAATGATGATGGTCAAATTTCTCCAATAATCTCAAAGGGCCCGCAGATAACTTCTGACTTTAAATTTTTATTATGGAAAATTTCAAATGCTTACTAAAAGAAAGAGAGTAGCATAATAAATCCCTGTGTATCTATCACCCAGTTTCAACAATTATCAATTCATGTTTCGATCTTGTTTTACAATTACCCCCATCTACTTCTCCTCCATCTTGGATTGTTTAGAAGCAAATCTCAGCTAACACATCTACTCATCTACAAATATTCTGAGATGAAGTGCTAAAAGATAAGCACTTGTATTTTATAAAGTACCACTTATCATACCAATAACTTTAACAATAATTCCTTATAAATCATAAGGTATCTGGTAAGTTCATCAGCATTCAAATTTCCCCCAATTGTCTCATAATGTTTTTGTTGTTGTTTTCTTGAATTAGGATCCAGTTAAGTCCATATTCTGCAACTGTTTGATGTCTCTGAAGTCTCTTATGGTCTAGAGATTGCCTCTCCATCTTTTTTTTTTCTTCCAATTTATTTAAGAACCCAGGTCATTTATCCTGTAGAGTATTCCCACAGTAGGGATTTGCATCTCTGAGGTATCATTTGATGTCTCCTGTATCTCCTGTAAAATAGTAGTTAGCTCTAGACTACAGCTCGATCAGATTCAAACTGAAAGGTTTAATTACAAGTCTGCTTCATAGGTGGAATTTGTACTCTACCTACCACCAGGAGGACATAATATTTGTCTCTCTTTTGGTGATGGATAACAGCCATTGGTGATCATTGCCCAGACACATTAATTCATTAGAAGTTACAAAAATGTTGATATTCTAATTATGCCATTCCTTCTTCATTCATTCATTTGCTGGAAAACTTCCATAAAGAGAAATTTCCCCCTAATCTTCAGTTCCCACAGGAAAAACAGGATAAATGTTTGATTCTTTCCAGTTAGTAGCAGTTTTCAAAATGAGTCGATCCCCTAACATTCTCCAACAATGACCCATTAGTTTGTATTTTTAAGTATCATTGTGAACTCATAAATGTATTTGGTGTGTTTAAATCCATTTGAAGATAGTGTTCATTTTGACACTCAAATTGCTCATCTTTGGCCAGTGGAAATTATTCTAGTAGTTTCTGAGTCCTTTTGACACAGTCTTCCCTCCTTCTTAACAGTTTTTGAAAGCTTCCTCGCTTATCTTGGACAATTCCTGCCCCACACCTGAAGTCAGCCATTCATCCAAGGAGTTCCTTTTAGTGGGAAATAATATCTAGAAAGCTCAACTTGAACACTAGGCACATTCACTGCTACTGGGTTATTGTTTTCAGGCCTTTTTAGGATAAAGCTAGGAAATGTTTTAGGATGAAAACACTATGAGCTCCAAGTTACTACTTCCAATTCACACTCAGAATTACGGAGTTTTTACTAAACTTCTTCAATCGTAAATCTGTATCTCTATTCCACACCAAATATCCTGGTTCACAAAGACACTCATATTAACACTCACTTGTTTTACCCCACGATACACCCATGATAGTTTCAGAACAAAAATGCCAACACTACCACCAACAAGATGGCTTCTTTAAAATATTTTTGCATTTCTTTTTGTCCTTAGAGTATATCCCACTTGGAACATCAGGGTCGAAGTACTGTGTTTTAAAATCACTTGAATAGTTTGGTTGGGGGGCATTGTACATTTGTGTGATAAAAGCCTTATGATGTGGCCTCATGTGGTTGAGAGAAAAACTAAATCTGTCAGATACATATGTATAATAAAGAAAAGAGTCCTGCATGGGCCTCTTAGATTCCGGATTAAACGCAGAGCCAATTAACGCAGATGCCTTAGTGATACCCTTTGGAACCAGCCCTTGTGTTAATTTCACTTGTCTAGTGCTAAGAGGTGATCCCAGAGGCCCGTGGTTGCAAAAATATGACATGGCTAAATTCCTTGGCTGTGATATTTTCAAAGGCCACAAGATTATGTTACCCCACAAAAGTATCTTTCTGAGTCTCTCTTTATCTCAGTTTCTCTCTCCAAGTCCCTCTTTCCTGTGGATTAGTAACCTTCAAGAAGTTCTATCCTCATTCCTTCTTCACCTCTCTGACTTTGTTAGTCTCCCCCCATCTCCAGCCACTCAGGAGAGTTGTGCGTATGTGTGTATTCGACAGAAGGAGGGAAGAGAAACTGCTATATAACTAAAGGAATGAAAATGGAGGCCATAGGGAGATGGACAGCTGCAAGGATGTGAACTGGTAGACCGAAACAAACCCTCATCCTAAACAACTCAGAGCTCAGATTTCTTCTCTGGACAGCTGGCTTTTTCAGTCTTGAAATACTGTGCCAAGATGGGGGAGGGGCTGTGAACTACCTCTGCTATGGACCATATTTAAAGTCAGCTACCCCCTAAGTATGTTCTTTAGAAACTAAACTCACATTCAGTAAAGCAGGGATGAGAGTGGTGGGCGAAAAGTATACAATTGCCTTCTCTAATTTTAGAAGGCCGGGAGCTCATTACTGACTATGCTGGAGGGCTGCCTGGAGTAGGCAATGATGAGAACTAGATCGTATAAGCTGGAATGAGATATCTGACTTGCCTGCCATATTTCTTTCCCCCACTCTCCCCACTTGGCACCTTACACTCCATATTCTTTCTAATCCTCCTACCCTCTCCACTCCCACACCCTACCCCCAACACTCCTGGAATTTTGGACTTAGCTATTTTTAAAACAGTCAACTCAGTAGCCACCTCCCTCCCCCGCTCAGCTGTCCGGTACTCCGGCCAGCCATATACTCCCCTTTCCACCCACAGCAGACCTTCTCTGGTTCCCTGACCTCACTGAGATTGCGGCCGGTCTGGGAACCTGGAGGAGACATGGAGAAAGAGACGGGGGATCCCCTGACTGGAGCTGACCCACAGTGTAGGCAGTCATGGCTGGAGAACTGGATATCAGAGTAATGTGTGACCTCTGGAAACAGTAAGTCAAAATGAAATTGCAATTCTTTTAATAAGCTTTTGGACTGAAGTTAGACTTTCATAAAATTGCAGCATCTACTTGGATGTCTCTTGTCCAAAAGCCAGGATCTCTTCCATGCTAAGGTGCCCCAACCTCCACTTCTTCTGTCTCATTTCTTTCTGGCCTCGGGCCTCTGGCCATTTGAAATGTGATCCTCTGGCTCTCTGCTGTCTCAGCCCTCTCCTCACCTTGTTACTTCGAGACTTCTGATGAAGGCTCCTTCGTTAGGAGGAGTTTCCCACTACCCTCGTCTGCGGTTTTCTCACCAAGGCCAAATTTAGCCTCAGACGATTACTCACTGATATTCGTCTACCCTGGCCCTGCTTAGCAGTGCCCTCCACATTGGGCTTCCAAGGGTGGTGGCCACTCTTTGTCATACGTGATTTCTCCCCACAGTTCTAGTCCTGCCATCTTCTTCTCCCTCCTGCATGGCTGTTCCCCCAATCATATCCTTACCCCAAGAGAGGGGAGCTGGCGGGAGGGAGTTAGCCCCTCCCCAAGCCCTGTCCTCATCAAAAGACTGAGAACTGAATTTGCAAATGGAAAGAGTGATTCTTCAGTGGGGTTTGAAAATATTCAAGAACTGCTGACTCATATCAAGCAAATATTGATTTGCATGCTTGGGTTACACCCCATTATTCCATGAGAGAGGGATTATAATTGCAGTTCTCTGGAACAGATAAAAGAAACGGGTGCCCTTCTCATTTGAATACTGAGGGAATGGGTATTGCACCCTTACTCCTTGCTGAAAATTCTGACACACACAAAAAGAAATGAATGACCCCTGGAGGGTATCCCTTCCTGATGGGGAGAAGCAAATAAAAGATATGTTTCTGAAGTATTGTCAGATACTTACTCTATTGGGGAGCCCACTGGGGTGACTGAGATCGAACGGGTCCGCACGAGTCCTCCTTTTTTTGACATTTCTGCTCTTTGGTAGCTCAGAATGGGGCAATACGGTGGACTGTGCCCCTCCAGCCCACGCGACATCCCTTCCACCCCCACCCAGAGGTATTGCATAAGGGGCCTGAGAGTGGCCACAAGAGCAGGGTACGGACGCTTAACAGCCACACGTACAGTTCGGGGAGCCCCATTCTCCTCCAACTCTCTGCTGCTTATCCTTTTCTTGGTCTTTCCAGATTCTCTTCACATCATCCCGAACAATCTTCAACTCTTCTCTCTCCCCATGCCCGGCCAACTTTCTTTTTTCAGACCCTTACAGGTTGACCGGTCAAAATTCACTAGGTAGGAGGGCCATCAGCGGCAAAGAACTGGAGCCTGGGGGGACCTGGCGGGATAGGTATGGGGGATCCAGGCCGGTCCCCTAGTCTCCGGTTCCCCCATGGCGGTCCCCCAACTCTAAGCACGGTCACTCTCCTGCTGCTTCTCTGTGGATATGGTAAGGACGGGCTAGGGAAGGGTTTGGGAGCTCTAGAGGGTAGGCCGCTCTGTGGGGGCGGGCATGTGAGCATGCGTGAGTGAAGAGACGGGCGCGGAGGGGTCACGCGCCCCACTCCCAAACGGGTATATATTATTTCCCATTCAGCTTGGAGAAGGGCATGGGAAAGATCTCGCTGGACAGGGAGAAGAGATCCGGCGGGCTTACGGATTTAGCAGGATTTGGCAGAACGGAGTGAAGGCAGGACTAGGAGCTGGGGGCTGGGCACAAGGGGAGGCCTGCAGTGGTTTTAGGAACGGACGGAATTCCCCTGGTGAGACTCGGGAGAGCATCCTGCAAAAGAGCAGCGACCTGGGGACCGTCTCACACCCCTCTCCCTTCTGTCCTCAGCCAGTTCTCAATGCAAGATCCTCCGCTGCAATGCTGAGTACGTGTCCTCCACCCTGAGCCTCAGAGGTGGGGGCTCGCCGGGCGCGCTCGGGGGCGGCGGCCGGGGTGGCGCGCTGGGCTCCGGCGGCCTCTGCCGAGCCCTCCGCTCCTACGCGCTCTGCACTCGACGCACCGCCCGCACCTGCCGCGGGGACCTGGCCTTCCACTCGGCGGTGCACGGCATCGAGGACCTGATGATCCAGCACAACTGCTCGCGCCGGGGGCCCACGGCCGCGCCCCCGCCCCGGGGCCCCGTCCTTCCCGGCGCGGGCCCCGTCGGCGCCTCCGGCCCCGCGGCCCCGGACCCCTGCGACTACGAGGGCCGGTTTTCCCGACTTCACGGTCGCCCCCCGGGCTTCCTGCACTGCGCCTCCTTCGGGGACCCCCACGTGCGCAGCTTCCACCACCACTTTCACACCTGCCGCGTCCAAGGAGCCTGGCCCCTGCTGGATAATGACTTTCTATTTGTCCAGGCCACCAGCTTCCCCGTGGCATCGGGGACCAACGCCACCACCACCCGGAAGGTCAGGACGCAACTGCTCCCCCAGATCCTCTCAGGGTCACCCCGCGGCACCACTCGCATCCCGCTCGCATCCCGTCCCCACGACCTCTCGGCCACGCCCCCCATTCCCTCCCCTCCTCCAGCGCCCCCACGCCCGGAATCGCCCCCACCAAACGCCTGCTCCTGGAAACCACTTTCCTCTGGTGCGGATGTCACTCAAATTCAGAAAACCCTGAGGAGAGGCTGGGGAGAGGAGAGCCCAGGAGCCCCGGGGTGGGGTTACGGAAGGGGGCGCTTCTTTCTGTGGGAGCTGCTGGGACGAAGATGAAAAGGGGGAGAGAGCGTCCAGCGAGCACGAGTCCGGTGGAGTCCCGTGTCACGACACGAGGAGGAAAGACGGGGGAGTGAGGGCCACGCTGAGCCTGGACTCTCTGGGATCCCTGACTGTCACTGGGGGCGCGGGGGGTGGAGGTACCCGGGGACCGAAATGAACTGTTTTCCTTCTTGCCCTCACAGCTGACCGTTATATTTAAGAATATGCAGGAATGCATTGACCAGAAGGTCTACCAGGCTGAGGTGGACAATCTTCCTGCAGCCTTTGAAGATGGTTCTATCAATGGAGGTGACCGACCCGGGGGCGCAAGTCTGTCCATTGGCACCGCTAACCCCGGGAGCCACGTGGAGATCCGAGCTGCCTATATCGGCACAACTATAATCATTCGGGAGACAGCTGGGCAGCTCTCCTTCTCCATCAAGGTGGCGGAGGACGTGGCCAGGGCCTTCTCAGCTGAGCAGGACCTGCAGCTCTGTGTTGGGGGGTGTCCCCCAAGTCAGCGACTCTCTCGCTCAGAGCGCAATCGTCGGGGCGCTGTAAGCATTGATACTGCCCGACGGCTGTGCAAGAAGGGGCTGCCGGTCGAAGACGCTTACTTTCACTCCTGTGTCTTCGACGTTTTAATCTCCGGTGACCCCAACTTTACTGTGGCAGCTCAGGCAGCTCTGGAGGATGCCCGGGCCTTCCTGCCAGACTTAGAAAAGCTGCATCTCTTCCCCTCAGATGCTGGGGTTCCTCTTTGCTCCGCCACCCTCCCAGCCCCGCTCCTTTGTGGGCTCTTTGTTCTATGGCTTTGCATTCAATAACTAGGCCAGGAAGCCCAGGACTGGTTTAGAAATGATTTGGGGATACAGACTGGCAGGGAAGAACATAAAGAATCGCTGAAGGAAACGTGGGGACCAGGAGACAGACACATGAAACAATGACATTTTACCTGGAGTCAAATCGGGCTGCAGTCCAGGGGTGAAATGATCACAGAATAAGGCTTTGGGGCAAGGTTTCTGCATTCCAGACCTCTGTAGGGACTCTTCGACCATTCCCCCAGTCTTGTTTATAGGAAGCAAATTATTCCCATCCCTCTACTCCTGAGTTCACCCCTACAAGCTTAGAGGTCATAGGGGTCCTGATGATCAGCAGAAAATTGAAGGGTTGAAGCTTTTCAAAGGAAAAAACCGAAAAGGAAGATGTGATCGTTACCCATAAGAAACTCAAAATCAAATGATATTGTCTCTTGGAAGCTAGAAAGAGGAGGAGATGATTATGGAAAAGAACCTGTCTGATGAATATATGTGGGTAAGATGTGGTCTGCTTTCTTGGTTCAGAAATGCAATGGGGATTGTCTGGATCTTAAGTGAAGAGAATCTCTGCCTTTGGAGAATGGCACAGATAGGAGAGAAACTATCATCCCCACCCCTAACTAAACTGTTATTAAAGCTATGAATTCTTCACATCTTCCTCTGTTGTTGAATCTCTTTACAGATGCTTGACAGATGCAAAGACAATGTACTCACTCCACTGAACGAAGGCTCAGAAGCACCAGACGTTGCTTCTACCCTCAGGAAGTTTACGGGCTGGTGGGGGACACATAACTGACTCACACGAAGGAGGGATGGGTGTGTGATTATTCACAAAATTCTATGATACTGCGAATCCCGATGGGAAGGTGGTCGGTGAGAACTCAAGAAATAATACGTAATAAGAGGTAATGGAGGAGATGGGATTCGAAGTGATCTTTGAAGACTGGGTAGGATTTGGATTGCTAAGCACCTTCCAGGTGGTAGAAACCACCTGGAATTTCCCATAGCTTCGTGATTTAGTGAAGAAACCAGCAAAACTCAAAAAAAGTAGACAAGAAGTAACGTGACAGAAGGAGGGCAGCTGGGGGGCAGAGGCCTGATCACAAAGCGCCTCGAAAATGGGCCAAGGAATTTAAATTCAGTTAACAGCCAACATTTATCGAGAGCTTAAAACCAGCCAGGCAATGTTCTAAATACTTTTAAATTATTAATTCAGTTAATGCTCGCACCTCTCTAAGGAAGTTAATATCCTCATCTCTGTTTTTATGTCAGGAAACAGGCATAGGAAGATGAAGAGACTTGCCCACAGTGGTACAGCTAATAAATGGCAGAGCCAGAAACTAAACAGTCTGGCTATGGAGCCTTGCTCTTCACCAGCGCACCGCACTGTCAAGGGAACAACAGCTCTCTGTTCAGGTTGTGGAGCTGGGCAGGAAAAGGGAGACAGAGCGATGGCAAAAGCTACTTTTCTCTTGTCATATGAATCCCAAAAGGGAGAGCTGAGGGGGGTGGGGGCAGGGCAAAGTTGAAGGACTCCAGTGTGTACAAGAGAAGGCTGAGGACAGAGGATTCTAGCCTAGGATGTTCTAAAGCAACAGTGTTGCTCTGAACAAAACTTTGGAGGATGCAACTTTCATGTTCAGTATTTTCTCCTTTGTTCTGGTCTCAGGCTCCCTCCCCTTCAGGGACTCCACTGTCTAGGGCCTGCCTCCTGATCTAATCATGCGTGGACACTGATCTTCCCCTCTTCTCTCGGTGTCACACATCTGCCCACACTCCCCCGGGACACATATCCTCACTGCGCTGTGCTCCCCGGACAGGGTGTCCTGCCTGGTCTGCCATTTCAAATTACTTTTGCAGTTTTTCAGCCCCTACTCTCTTCTCTCCACCTCCTCGAAGGACCACAGCCACTCTGCACAGTCTCTTTAGTTTCTGAAATGATCTTTAGCTAATCTAGAAAACAATCTAATAGAAGAAAACGGGAGGGAAAAATATCTCGAGCTCTCCCTTCACTTACAGGTCATGCAGGCATTCTAACTTGAAACATCTTTTTGAGAAACTGCACCTCATATTGGTTTTCTTAACAAAAGAGTAATTTTTATCCCTCAGGTGGAGGAATTTCAAGTAAGTTAAAAAGAATTTCATAGCCAACTGGTGAATGAGATTCGTTCATGACACCTGTCCTGTAACACCGCTTCCTTTGCCCAAATTTAGGGTTAGCCCTATTACCGATGGAGTATTTAAAAAGGGGTAGCTCAAAATAAGTACATGAAAAGAGGCTCAACATCATTAGTCATGACGGAAATGCAAGTCAAATTAAAACCACGATGAGAAAAGATTGCACACCCACTAGAATGAGACTGACCATATCGAGTGCTGGTGGGATGCAAAATAGTACAACGACTTTGTAAAACAATTTGGTAGTTTCTCTAAAAGCTAAGCATACACTTACCACACAATCTAAACATGCCACTCCTGAGTATCGACCCAAGAGAAATGTTTACATATGTCTGTACAAACGTCCATAACCGTCTTCTTTGTAATAACCAAAAACTGTCAACAAACCAAATGTTCATCAGCAGGTGAAGGGTGCACCAACTGTGGTAAATCCATTCAACAGAATACCACTCAGCAATAAAATGAGATAAACTACTGATACACACAACATGATGAATCTCAAAACAATGCAAGTGAAAGAAGCCACAAAACAACAGAAAGGATTTATACTGTTTGCTTTTGTTCATGTAAAATTATAGACAATGTGAACTAATATGTAGTGACAGAAAAGAGATCAATGGTTGCCTGCGGATGGGTAGAGGGAGGGAGGATGGTTGACAAAGAAACATAAAGAAACTTTTGAGAGTAACATATTCATGATCCCGAGTGTGGCAACAACTTCATGGGTATACCTATGTCAAAACCCATGAAATTACCTACTTTAAATATGTGCAATTTATCATACATCATGTGTACCCAATGAAGCCATCATTTTTTTTTTTGATGGGTAGCCCATCCATCCCTTTTCCTTTGCTGGATCAGACAAAGGCTCAGAGTAACCATAGCATAAAAAGGAAAGATTAGAACAGACTTTCCTTCTTCTAGGAAAACACAGAAAGGAAGGGGATGACAGGGCAAGGGAAGAGAATATTTAATGATTTTATATAAACTTTCTTCTATCACAAGAACCATACTCTCCTCCCAATCGTTCATTCTCAAGGTCAGAGACCAAAGAAAGGGCATTTTCTTGTTTAAAACCATCAATCCTGTGCCTCGTAATTTTGTCTTCCCACTCCACTGACAGTCAGCAGGTGGCGTTGTTGACTAAAAAGAATTACCCAGTGGGGATTGGTCAAGTTTCCAGGAAAAAGAAAATCTGGGATTATCTGATACGTTGCCCATCTGAGAGAAAATAATAAGCATTTGGCAGAATTGGCACTTCAGGAATAAATCGAAGATAGGTGCATGGTAAACTAATAAATAGTTTAAATAAATTATTATAACTTCACAACAAACAAAGGGTTGTTCAAAATATGAAAGAATCAAAATACACTACTTGGCTCCACATGGATATCATTTATACAATGATAATAATGTAACGCCGACTACTGATTTAGCCAATATTGTGATATAACTATTGTGAGAATGAGGTAAAAAGAAAGGGAACACAGGGATGTAAAAACGCCTAAAATTTCAATTACGAAAAAAGTAGATATGTCTAATATTTCTAAATTAAGAAATAAAAGAAGAAACATATAGTTTAGAAATACGAAGTAAATACCAGATAAAAAAGCTGAAAGAACTGGAAGAGACTATCTCAGTAGAGGGACCCGAGTATTTTAAGCATTAAATACTACATGATTTCAACTATATTATGTTACGTTGTTTTGATCTTAAAAAGGGAAGGTACTTCTCCCTTGGCCATTCTCGAACTTTCTCCCTTAACTTCTTAAACTTGTGGCCACCTCGACCACTTCTCAGATCCACCCAACCCCTCCCTGCCCACTTCGCCTCACCTCATATACTTCATGGCAAGTTCCTTCCCACATTTCTACTCAAGGAAACAAGATCATTTCCATGGTCTGGTAATTATGGTTCTCAAAATCAATGCCACAAAAACTTCCGCCAGCACTAAGGGGAGGAAAAGAGGGCAGAACATTCAAAAACAAAAGGCCTTCCTCAATTTGTCTGCCTGCTGCCAAACCAAATTATTCATCATCCTCCCAACCGTTAACAGGAAGGAATAAGTTAAATATGTTTCCTAAGATAAAATTTGTGTGTGAATGGAGGGTGGGCTTTTAGAAAGTGAAAGAAAAATCAGGAAGGACAATTAGATTGTGCCTTCACTGTGGGCTATTTTGGAATCATTCCTTGCTACTGGTTCAAAGAACTAATATTTTTAATATCAAGGGTTCTGTGTAATCAGTCTTTGATACCGCACTTTTCTTCTCTTACCTAGAGAAACTACCTAAGTCAGATGTTTAAAAAAATTAATCATTCTCTTCGTTTTGCCCTCTCCCCCCACCTCATCCCAGCCAAGAACTGAAAGGCCCTTTGCTAAAACAGTAGCACCTGAAATAGAAAATGTTCTGCCATGGTTTTATTTTCTCTTTCTGGAGGTCACTGACCTGCCTCTACCACAGTGAAGCCTACAGCCAGGGGGAATGCCACCGGCGTCAGAGAAGAAACCAAAACTAGAAGCACGAGCATGGGTTATATATGCTGCACGTTAGCTGATCAGGCCAACGTAATCCTATGGATTGATTTTTGACCCTTCTTTAGAATTTCTGAAGCATCTAAACTACGCCAGGCCATAAGACAACATCGTTCCTACCCTTAAGGAGCTCAGTTTAGTGGGAAGGAACAAACAGAAAAACAGATCATTACAAGCTAAATGATCAATACTCATCACATATAGAAGTATGTCCTACACGCTGTGGGAATACAAAGAAGGTGACAGCTAAGTCTGCCTGAAGAAATCAGAGAAATCTTTACAAAGGAGATTTCTTTTTTAAGAATCGGAGATGCTCTAGAAAGATCTTTGAACCATAAATCAGATGAATTTTGTCCTAGTTGTGTGAACTTAGGCAAGTCACTTGACCTCTCTGAATCGCAATATACGTTCTACAAAACATCTGTCTGCCTATCTAGTGAGAATCAAATGTTTGTGCAAGTGCCTTATAACACACATGCGTAGTTGGCTCTACGTACTCTAGAAATGTTGCTAATAAAGAAAGGATTGTTAAATGTCAGTCTGGACAAAAAACTGTTTCAATGTGTAGTTTCTTCCTCTCTTCTCCATCGGCGTCATGAACACCATAATCCTTCCTGCACTTCTTTTTCTCGTGATTAAAGAATCATCTTCGGCACCCAGGGGAGCGGTTTGGGTCAAGTTTCAGGTCTCAGAAAAGCTTCTGGGTTTTTGAGACAATTCTTGGACTAAGGATCTCGACAGTACATTAACTTACCCACTGGGTGGCAGGGCTGAGCCAACTGGATGACTGAATTGTGTAAGAAAGAATTTCTCAGAAAAGGGAAAATTGGGCTAAGCACACAATGTCCCAGTCTCCCTCATGTTTATAAATGTCAACGCCGTCCAATTTTCCCCTCACAGAAAAACAAGTCATCACTTCTCACCCCTTTGCCACCCTTGCTCTGATACATAATTGGGCCATAGGCTTCCACAGGGGTCTGGTTATACATGTTACAGTATAGCACAAGGAACTGAGGTTCAGGTTTAAAGCCTAACACTAATAAGAAACAATGCCAGGTTCTGAATTAGTGGCACATTCGACTCCAGACACATACCCCATCTATCAATTCAATTTATATTTAATAATATATTTACTCTATGAAATGTACTCTGCTAGATGCCGTGAAGGAAACAAAGATAAAGAAAAGACACAGTTCCTGCTCTCTAGGAATTCATTATCTAAGAGAGGAAAGGTAATGTACACGTAATGCGAGAAATAGAAACAACCTGCTGTGGAGTACTCAAAAGAGAATGAAATTCTGTTTGGTTGCATGGAGAGAGAGGAGCTTGGGAATCGAGAAAGGTTTCGTAGAGGAAAAGTCATTTGGCCATCTACTGAAGAGTGGGAAGGATTTCAAAAGGCAGAGATGGGAGGCAGGGTGGGCATTCTGGGTAGAGAGAAATGCGTAAACAAACGCAGAGAAGGATATATTAGGGGAACACCGAGTACCCACCAGATTTGGCTGAGATATAGGGTACATATATGAGGAAGTAGTGGAAAATGAAACTGGAAGTTGCTTGAGGCCAGTTTGTGAAAGCTTTAAATGCCAAGATGAAGCATCTGAATTTGATTCAGTTAAGCAATGAGCTTTGGCATCTCACAGGAACACACAGGAATTCAATTTTGTTAGATTCATTTAGTCACGGTCTATAGATTACAGCAGAAAGATCAGTTAAAAGCAGTTAAAATAATCTAGGCAAAAGGAACAAGGACAGGAACCAGAGTGGTGGCAGTGGAATAAGAAATGAGACAGATTCTAGAAACACTGGAAAGATGGCCTCTACAGAATTTGCCAGTTGACTGGATGTGGGGAATGTCAGGAAGAAATCAAAGGCAATTCCTGGGTTTTATAACCAAGGGAATGTAGAATGGTTCCATCGAAAGAAACAAGGGGAAAAACTGAGTTTGCGCACAGGAGGAAGATTATGAATTCCAGACTGGACAAGTTAAATCTGAGATGCCTGCTGGAGTTTTGGAGACAGATTAAAAGTATAGGATAGATTTTACACGAGTGATGTACAGATGGGCAAACTGAAGAGCAAAGCTTAAAGGGGGAAAAAAAAAAAGTCCTTGAGAAAAGCTTTCAGGAGGCGTAGAAAAAAGGAATTGAGAGCAAAGGAGAAAAGAATAAAGTCCAAAAGTCATTAACGGATGTTTAAATTTTTAAAAGATGGCAGTTTTTAAATTATATGGGAGTCTATTGTGTGTCAACTATAATTGAAAAAATAAAAATATAAAAAAACCTTTTAATAAATAATAGATTATATGAGAGTCAAGGTGAATGAGGTTTTAAAACCCATTTCAGTGGCAAGAGAAGCCAGAATACAAAGGAACAAGTTTTGTCAACAGAAAGCGCTGTTAAGTTATTCTCTTAAAAAATTTGATAGTAAAGAAAACAGACGTGGCGATAGTATGAGAAGGTATTAAGATTTTTTTTTTTACTGTAATAAGGCAACTTTCAGAAATACCTTGGCAGCGCCCTCGACGGTCCCCTGGATCTCTCTAGGTTCAAGAGTTTGGACGGAACAGACCCAGGGACGCCCCTTCTTCCAGCCTCCCGCCACGCTGCAACCTCTCAGCAATCCTTGGCCTCCGAGACCCACCAACACTGTTTCGTTGTTTGTTTGTTTTAGCTTAACTCTTATTGCCGAACAGCCATAAGCTCTCAAATCCGTCAGAATTATTTCACCGAGGTGGAGGCCACCGGCGATCACCTGGTCAACCTGCATCCGCGGGCCTCCTACACCTACCTGCCTCTCTCTGGGCGTCTATTTCCACCGCCGCGACGTGGCTCTGCAAGGCCTAGGCCACTTCTGTCCCCACTTGGCCGAGGAGAAGCGCGGGGACGCCCAAGGTCTCTTGAAGATGCAAAACCAGCGTGGCAGCCGCGCACCTCTTCCAGGACCTGCAGAAGCCTTGCCAGGAAGAGTGCGGTGAAACTCAGGATACCATGGAGTCGCCAAGGGCACGGAAAAGAACCCGAACCGGGCCCCTTGGCATCTGCGCGCCTTAGGTTCTGCTCGCGCAGAAGCACAACTCCGACTTCCAGGAGAGCCACTTCCTAGAGGAGCAGGTGAAACTGGACATGAAGATGGGCGACCCCCTGACCAATCTCCGCAGGTTGCCCCGCCCCCCACCCCCAGCCGGAGGGGTATCTCTTGGAAAGGCTTACCCTCAAGCATGACTACGAGCCTTTGGAGCCCAGAGGCTTTTGAGGGGCTCCTCTCCATCCCCCTGGCATTGGCCTTGTGCCTGAGCCTCTCCCTGCAACCACTAGGAAGCCTTCTAACCACCCTGGAGCCCTCTTCCATGGCTCCCACCAAATTGAAACAATAAAGCTTTTTTGCTATATTGAGGGAAAGAGAAAGAAAGAAAAAAGTAGTATTTTAAGTGAGTCTGCAATACTTTTGAACAAATTCATTCATCACTTCTCTCCAGCTTTCCCTGAAGATGGGCAAATTCTAGATCTCCATACTTTTCCTCAACATAGTAGAAAAATAGACCCAATAAACATGAAATTTGGTCTTCCAGATGAGGGTTGATTGGTTTTTTTTATTTAGGTATAGTTGACATATGTCATATTAGTTTCAGGTGTACAACATAATGATCCAATATTTATATATTATGAAATGATCACATAGTAAGTCTAGTTAATATCTACTATACATGATTACAGAATTTTTGTTTTTGTGATGAGAATTTTGGAATCTAGTCTCTTAGCAACTTTCAAATATACAATTCAGTATTTTTTTATAAATTTATTTAAATTAGTTTCAAGTATACAGTACATTGGTTAGACATCTATAATGTTCATAAAATGATCCCCCCAATTGCTCCCTCCCTCCCCCGGCTCTCCACTTAGCCATCATCATATTAATGCTAACCGCATTCCCTCTGCCATGCTCCCCGTGCCCAACTACCAACTACTAATTTGTACTTCCTTAACCCTTCACCCCGTTCTCCCAGCCTCCCAACCCTCCTCCCCTTTGTCACCAAATTGTCCACTATTTTTGTGAGTCTGTTTTTGATTAGTTTGTTCTTTTTGTTCCTTAGATACCACATATAAGTGAAATCATATGGTATTTATCTTTCTCTGTCTAACTTGTTTCACTCAGCATAATAACCTCTAGGTCCATCCATGTCGTTGCAAATGGTAGGATTTCATTTTTTTTTTAAATGGCTGAGTAATATTCCATTGTACATATGAACCATACTTTATCCAATCGTCTGTCGATGAGCATTTAGGTTGCTTCCATGTCTTAGCTATTGTAAATTGTGCTGCCATGAATACTGGCATGCATAGATTTTTATGAATTATTGTTTTGATATTCTTTGGATAAATACCCAGAAGTGCAATTGCTGGATCAAAAGGTATATCCATTTTTAATTTTTTGAGGAACCTCCATACTGTTTTTCATAGCAGCTGTACCAATTTGCGATCCCACCAACAATGTATGAGGGTTCCCTTTTCTCCACATCCTCACCAACACTTGCTGGTTTTTGATTTATTGATGATAGCCATTCTGACAGGTGTGAGGTGATACAGTACTTTTAACTATAGTCTCAATGCTGTGCATTATGTCCCTATGACTTATTTTATAACTGGAAGTTTGTATTTTTTGACTTCCTTCACCCATTTTACTCAGGCCCCACTCTCCCCCACCTCCAGCTGTTCAGAGAAGTATTTTAAATAATGAAAGCTAAACTAAAAAAAAAAAAAAAAATGCCCTCACAAAACAGCCTAGAGACATGAACTCTGGATTAAGTATTAAGAATCCTGGGTGGCTCCACCTGTTACTAGCTGTTATGTTGGAGAGCAAGGTCATTTAAATAAAATAAGGGAACTGTTTGTTTTTTAAGACTGCTAGAGTCACCTTTAAGACTAAGGTTTTATGTCCTGCCCTGAATCCTGTACAGTGGAGATCAAATGAGATATGATGTGTTAAAGCACTGAGAGGCAGGACAACACTTTGGGAAAAGTACATACAGTACTTTAGATATGACACACCTGGGTTCTCGGTCTTGCTCTATTTACAAAATCTGTGACCTCAGGCAAATTACCTAACCCTTTGCGCCTAACTTAATCAACCCTGTGTCACCAGGTTATTGTGAGAATTAAATGAATAATTCAACCTTAAATCCTTTCTGGAACAACATGACAGATGAAGTTATATATATATATATATCAGTGAGATAATTATATAACACAGTCCATTGCAGGTGCTCAAAAATTACGAAAAAAAAAGTCACTTTGAACTCAAGGTGCTATACAATTATTAATATATTCTTATTTATCTATGAGTTGAAGGCACGTACACAGTTGAGCTGTCTCAATTTCACGTTTCCTTTCAAACCTTTATTTGAAATGCCTTTAACCTGACATTCTCTGGGGGGAAATGGAAAGGGTGACGGTCAAGAGTGAAAAAGAAGAGTGGAGGTGACAGAAGTGATTAAAAGGATAAAGAAAAGGATTTGTCTTGACTCGGGAACTGAGTCTTCAGAGTTCTCAAATGTTTGTCTGGCTAGAGGTTAAAGAAAAGAGAAATGCAACCAGCTCCTTGTCCTCTGACCACTAACAGCGCTGAGGGCGCCTCCCTCCCTGAAAGCTTTGACTTTACTGTCCAGCCACCTCCACCAAAGCAAACAATAGTCACCACTTTGTTTCTTAATGGCACTGGGACTGAAGAGGAGCAGGTAAAGGTGATCTCACTTGCAAAACTCTTGGACTTAACCCTACTTTGTTGTTCCTCCTGGCCCAGCCCTTTCTCTCCCTCACACCCCTGTCTGTACCCTGTTTTCAGGATAGGAGTTTTCAAGATTTTTCTTCCTTTGGCCCAGGAATTGGAAAGAAGAATCGGGGAACAGATTTATATCGGAATACCAGGCTATTAGGTGAAAGGTCGTAAACAACTCTGTCTGCAGGGCAGTTCAGAGCATGCCTTGGCTACAGGCCTGGTAGGCAGCTGCTGCTGCCAAAGCAAAATAGATTTTTGGCATTCAAGGGAAACCAGGCATAACACAGCAAACAAGTGGTCTGTACCGAATTTTGCAAAATGGGAAAGAAAGAAGAAACTGGAGCCCAAGAGAGGAACTTAGAGCAGGAGAGAATTGTATTAACATTTTTTAAAGCTCAAAAACATTCAGTATTTCATAGATGTGCCCAATTAATATCAGCATTCCCTTCTTCTGACATATCCCTCCTCCTACCTCCTCCAAATTTACATAGTTACATATCACACAGTTTAACAATATCAATTTGCGTATTTGTAAACAATTTGGTGTTTCATATTTATGCACTTTCAAAACTAAAACTTCTCTGAGAAGCCGTCATTTTGAATTTAAAAAATTTCTTTAGTGCAAGTCCCACCTTCCCTGCTCCAGATAATTCAATCAATATTGTTGACAGATTAAAAACAACTCAGGCCCCATGGGTGTCGCCTCAAACCCACACACCCTAAGGATCAACATGTTCCCTTTTTTGTCGGTGAAAGTCGGTGTGTGTTTGTGTATGGGTCTGTGTGTTTTCCAACAGAGTCTTGATGCCTGATTCTTGGGCTTGCTTAACATTGGGGTTGAGTTGTAGTAACCTGTTAGCCTTAGGGTGTCAACCCAGTTTCGGGGAGAGGAAGAAGGATCCTTAGCAGCTATGAGTAGCCTTTTTGCTGAGAGAGTAGGATTTCTGTATATTCTAATGCTTATTTACTTCCCCATCTCAATCTTGAGGACATTATCTTCCTCTTTCCAGCAGAAAAAATAAGGTAATAATCTGCTGATGCCCCAAAACAGAAACAGGAGGAGCTCAGAAATCAAAGAAAAGGGGAAATAATCCTTGTATCTCTGCATACAAGTTTTCCTTAGTGCATTTATGAGTAAGTTCTCAGGAGTCAGCTCTTGGGGATCTCATGGCCAGCTAAGGGAAAACCCATCTGATAGAGAACCAAATGACAACACAGGAGGAGACAGGGGCTCTTTTAGATTGAACGTATTATGTTCTAGTGACCCATCTTCTTCCTTTCTTACCAATTTCTAAACGGCTTAAGAAAAAATTATCAAAAGAGAGAGACGTTCTTCCTTCAAACAGGAACACAGCCGTCTCCCCACTGACACTGGTAATAAACAAGAGAATTTTTCTGCTTTTAACTAAGGCTGTGGGCTACAGATTTAGGTACATACGTTTGATTCTGAGCTGGAAAGGGGTTGAAAACAAGAAAGAGTGAAAGTAAATCACAAAGAAAGTGAAAAGGGTGTAGCATCTTCCCCTCTTCCCGGAGCAGGCAGTGAGAGATAGTCAGAGCCTAAAGAGATCACGAGGCGACTGGGGGAACATAAACAAAGTGTTCCCCAACTTTGCAGGTAGAAACTGAAAAGATGAGGGGATAAGCAACAGGATGTGAACACGCCCTTACCATTTCCGTTCCAGAGAACAGAGAGAACAGACTCGAGGGTACAGGGGGTGTGGAACAGCGCGAGCAAGAGGGAAGGGAGGGGGAGGGCCGATCGGTCCCACACACCCGCTGCCCAAATGAGGGCTTTGGAGAGGCTTAAATTTTGTGACCCGTTCTCCTTGGCGTCTCAGACAGCAGGTTTTTGCTTGGTTTTGTTTGAGGTGCGAAGAGAAGGGCAAAGGGGATCTTCCCGCACAGTGACAACAGCGCTCTCTGTCCCCTGCCCGATCCTAAAGGATTCTTGGAGCTCTAGGGTTGTTTTTTCACACCACTTGCGACTCGTGAGCCGGGAATAAACGGGCGCCTCTAAATCAATTGCCCTGGCTAAGGCGAGGCATGAAATTCTCTCAGAAGCGCATTTTCCTTTAACCCCCAAGCACGTTCCCAGCCCAGAGGCACCCGCACACGCCCTCCGGGGACCAAGGCCCAGGATGCATTTTAGGGTCAGCGAGGTCTTCCTTCCCCCTCCCCAACCCCACCCCAGGAAAGCCGCTCGGTGCTCCCCCCGCACGCGCCCACACCGCCGGGCAGCGAAGCACAACAACCATTTTCCCCGCCAGGAGCACACCATGTCCACGCGCCGCTGCGGCCTCGCTGATTGGCCGGGCTCCTGGTAAACAAGGCGCGGGCAGCCAATGGGAGGGCTGTGCACGAGGGCAGCACGAGCCTCCGGGCGAGCGCTCGCGTGGCGCCGCCAGGGCCGGCTACTATATAGATCAGTTTCCGGCTCGTGGTTGGAACTACTCTTTCCTGTTCGCGGATGGGGTGCAGCTGACCGAGACTCGGGGCGCTCCTCTAGCTACCGAGGGAAGGAAAGCTGCTTTTTACTTTTGAGATTCCTTGGCCTAACCAGCAGCTTACGTTGCTTTGACATCTTTTCAGAAATTTGAGTAGAGAGTTGACGAGTGGAATAATTTTAAATTATTGCGAGGGGTCCTCGGATTTGAGGTTTTGTTTTTTTTCCGCCCTTTCGTATTTAACTCTTAAGCTGACCCAGCCCAATCATGGTGATGTTTAAGAAGATTAAGTCTTTTGAGGTGGTCTTTAGCGAGCCTGACAAGGTGTACAGCAGTGGGGAGAAGGTGACTGGCCGGGTGATAGTGGAGGTGTGTGAAGTCACTCGAGTCAAAGCTGTCAGGGTCCTGGCTTGCGGAATGGCCAAAGTCCTCTGGATGCAGGGATCCCAGCAGTGCAAACAGACCTTGGAGTACCTGCGCCACGAAGACACGCTTCTCCTGGAAGACCAGCCAACAGGTGAGTGGTCCAGAAGGTGGAAGCTGATTTGAGAAGAGAATGGAAATGAATAAGTGGAGCCTGTATTACATATTTGCTCAGGTTGAGTGCTTTGAGTTTTGCCTTGTGTCTCTTCGGTTTTAATTTGCAAACTCCCCCCACCCCCAAAAAAGGGTGATTTGTGCTTACGGTGCTGTGCTTTGAAGGTCATCCCGCGGGATGGTGACTTAGCTATTTAAAGATTTTTTTTTTGCGTGTGTATGTATAAGTTTAGTGTCTTGTTTAGTTTGCAAGTTTAGTGTCTGAGATGATAGTAGCTTAATTTTTCACATTGTGGGGCTTTGCAACTTTTCGCCCAACGCATCAGAATTTCTCATTTAAGAACGCAAGGGATGAAAACTGGGGTACTGCAATACTTTGTATGCTGCACAAGAATTCCTTATCACACGGATGCATTTTCAGTGTAACAAGAAACCCTAATGGCTTTTCTCTCCCTTCAGGTGAGAATGAGATGGTGATCATGAGACCTGGAAACAAATATGAGTACAAGTTCGGCTTCGAGCTTCCTCAGGGGTAGGTATCGGCTAAACACATCTTTGGACTTCTCTATCTCTCAAAATCTTCCCCTGTGTGATCACTTAGTGTTCTTGGAAGAATTTTTAAATTAATTGTTTCCTTTAACTTAATACAGGCCTCTGGGAACATCCTTCAAAGGAAAGTACGGGCGTGTAGACTATTGGGTGAAGGCTTTCCTTGATCGACCTAGCCAGCCAACGCAAGAGACAAAGAAAAACTTTGAAGTGATGGATATAGTGGATATCAACACCCCTGATTTAAGGGTGAGGTTCATTTTAAGATTGTATTCTCTTGGGGCTCAGGGATAAGTCAGTGAGTGGTCTTGGGCATTAGATTGAAGCACCTCGAGGAATCAAGTCCTGAGTCATCAAAGGGTGGGGGAGGGGCTGCCTTCTCTGGGCGAGAAGTGGAAAGGAAAGAGATGCAGAGAAAGTGTCTCTAGAAATTCTCAAAACACTTTTCCCCCGCCCATTCTACATAGGAGCCTGTGTCTGCTAAAAAGGAGAAGAAAGTTTCCTGCATGTTCATTCCCGATGGGCGGGTATCTGTCTCTGCCCGAATTGACAGAAAAGGATTCTGTGAAGGTAAAAAAAAAAAACAACAAAAAAAACCTAGAGTTTAAAACAGTAATCTGATAAGTCGGGGACTGTGGGTTTGGGAGACAGACAGAAGAGAAGTCATTTTCTGTACTGAGCATTCGTTTTCCTCTTTCACATTGCCAGGTGATGAAATTTCCATCCATGCCGACTTTGAGAATACATGTTCCCGCATTGTGGTTCCCAAAGCTGCCATTGTAGCCCGCCACACTTACCTTGCCAACGGCCAGACCAAGGTGTTGACGCAGAAGTTGTCGTCAGTTAGAGGCAATCACATTATCTCGGGAACCTGTGCATCGTGGCGTGGCAAGAGCCTTCGGGTACAGAAGATCAGGCCTTCTATCCTGGGCTGCAACATCCTTCGAGTTGAATATTTCTTGCTGGTGAGTGGGTGAGGCTGGAGAAAGAGATGGTTCATCTTGCAAAAGAGCAAAATAGCAGTGATGTTTTGTCTGGACCGCCTGCCTAACAAACTTCCATCTTCCTTTCTAGATCTATGTTAGCATTCCTGGCTCCAAGAAGATCATTCTCGATCTGCCCCTGGTGATTGGCGGCAGGTCAGGACTGAGCAGCCGGACGTCCAGCATGGCCAGCCAGACCAGCTCTGAGATGAGTTGGGTAGACCTAAACATCCCTGGTACCCCTGAAGGTGAGCCAGAACTAATGTCTCGTCTTCTCTTCTGGCCCGTTTGGGTTTGTGAAATTGTGACGATCAGGCATTTCCTGGCCAGGCTTCTGATCCCTGTTCTTTTCCTCTCTAGCTCCTCCTTGCTATATGGATATCATTCCTGAAGATCACCGATTGGAGAGCCCCACCACTCCTCTGCTAGATGACACAGATGGTTCTCAAGACAGTCCAATTTTTATGTATGCTCCCGAGTTCAAGTTCATGCCACCACCTACTTACACTGAGGTGAGAACTGTCGGTTTACCACTACATTTGTCCCAAGCCTTCTATAGGAAGTTGACTTGGAGGTGCTTGCTAAACTGTGGTTTCCTTTCAGTTCTAACACTTGAATGTTCCTTTCTTTCTTCTTCCCAGGTTGATCCGTGCATCCTCAACAACAACGTGCAGTGAGCGTGTGGAAGAAAAGAAGCAACTGTACTGTTTCTTTGCATCTCTTCCTGGACTTAGACTTTTTCAGAGACTGAACAGTCTCTATAGTGAGGGGTGGGTCCACCCCAGCCTCTGACTCCCTGGTGTAGGAGGTGATCAGCAGGTAGTCAGTCTCCTGAGCCTTAAAGGGTGTGCACTTTTCCTCGGCCAGTGAGATGTTGTGACATCGGGGTGTTTGCTTGGATGGGTTTAAAAACACACTAAGAAACTCTGGCCCATCCCATTTTCTCAGCTCTTCTCGACCTTGTGCTATGTGGAACAGAGCCAATTTAGCAAACTGGGGAAATGGGAAAAAAAATCATGGCCAAAACTTTGGGGGGGAAAAGGAGGTTTTTAAAATCACTGTTGCCCTTTATACACTTACACAAAAAGAAAACAGGGCTGATTTGGTCTGGACTTTGGAGAGAGCTTTCTATGTGAATTCAAGGGAAGAAACCCTAAGGTTGTTCTTGCTTAGAATGTACTTTAATCTGGCTCAAAGCAGTAGTAACTGCCCCACCAAAGGTCTTAAAAGCCATTTTTAGAGCCTTATTGCACTGTGTTCTCCTGTTGCAAACATCATGTGGGAGAATGTGTTTTTCTTTTCATGTGACTCCTTGGAATTGATTCTGAGGTGATGTTTTTAGCACTTTAGTTCCTGTTAAAAAAAATTTCTATCTCAAATGTAAGCTAAAGCTGGTCTATGTCTCTAGGGGTAAGCACAAGGACAAAAAAAAAAAAAGTTATTCATTACTTTTGAGACTTTGTCCCAGTATACAGAATTCTGTAGTTCTGACACTCTAATTACATGAGAAGGGTTGCTGCTATCAGCCTTGCCCACTGTGACTTCTTCAAACCTAAGGAGGAACTCTAGATCAAGATGCCCCCAACGTTGGGATCAGAGCCTCCGGACATTGCCATAAGAAACTCGAGGGCGGGGCTTCACGAGCTCCAAGGGCCCCTCTTGCCCAGTGTTAGGAGCCTGGGGATGTTGACAGACCCTCTCACTGCGGCCGCTAGCACTTGGGACAGTCACCCTCAGCCTTAGCACTTTCTTCACTGTCCTGTGTCAGAGCACTGAGCTCCACCCTTTCCTGAGAAAGTGTGGGCTGAAGGTGGTTTAGTTTGTTTTTTAATTGTGTATCTTTTTGTATGATAAAAAACTATATTTTGTACTTAACCGGATATATTTTCACTGCAGGTAGGGGTATTCTTTGTAAAAAATGAAAAAAATAAAAATTTTTTAATGATAAAAACTGTGTTTTCTTGTCTGAGAGATGGTGCTGGAGAAGTTATTGATAATGTGCCTAAAGGAGCATTTCCTCTAGTTCACAATTTGTTTTTGAAAAACATTGTCGAGCAACCCTAATGATTCTAGGCAGTGGGGTTGGGAGGTGAAGTGGGAAGGAGTTTGAGTTACATTTAGTCTCTTCCAATTCACCAGAGAACTAGTCGAGATCTGGTGGTCTAAGCTAGCTTTCCACATACATCCACAGCTAATTGTTACTGAAGTCTTAGAATTTCGGAGTGTGTGAGGGAGGTGTTTTGGTCTTTCATTTTTAATGAGCTTGAAATAACAGGGAAACAAGGTTTGTGAGGATTTGATAGGAAAAGTTGATGGTTCTATATTTTATAAATCTGGTTTATAGACAAAGGATCATTTAGGACTATCAGGATTTAGAGTTACAAATATTAAACTCTTTGCAGGCTGCCAACATTTTTTATCACTGCAGTTTCTACCACAGTTCCTATCCCAAGCACATTTAACTTGGTAAATGTTTGCTGAGTATTCAACCCCACCCTCATCCCTTTGGTTATGTATGCTTCAGCAGTTCATATTTCTTCCTTGTAGGATAAAAACAATAGATCGATACCACAATTCCACCTCTAATGGAAATGATTTTTTTTATTCTAAAGTAGTGCCTAGGATGAGAAACCCTGAGATGACAGGGGTTAAGATACTTTCTGATTTCTAGCTCATTAAAAAACTTTTGAACACAGCTATTCCTGGCCCTTATGTGGGGTTTGGCTTTTCTGTGGACCTCTACATGCTAATTCCAAACCACAGACTCCTGGAAGTTCATAAAATTAATGTGGATTGAACAGAGTGAAATTGAAAAATTCTTTTCCGCTTTAAATCTTTGTGTCTGCCATTCTCAGTAGCTCTTTTGCCCTTTCCCTGCTCTCTTTGTTAGTTTCTCCTTACAAAGGTGTCAAAGTCTCTAGCTCTCTCTTGCCATGGTGCCTCTCACCTTTATTCTTGCCTCTGCCTCCTCTTTCTTACCTATTCAAGAATTTAGTGGCTCTTCCCCTTTTCAAATCTGTGACCAGGAAACTAGGTCAAAGTTGATGGAAAAGTTTTTTTCTGCAGCTGGCTTTCCAGGGTCTGGAGGGATGGAGCGAGAACAAGAACATGCCAGAGGGCGGGACGAAGGGATGGAGAGATCCCGGACCGCACAGCCTGGCTGTTTGCATACTAGATCTGAGAAGGGGACGGCTGGGAGACAGTAGATAATACCCAGGTCTGCTAGAGGTTTGATCCTGGAAGGGCCAGAACATAGGCATCCCTTCCTAATCCCCTAATACCTCAAATCCAGCTCTGCCCAATAGAACTTTCTGTGGTGATGGAAATGTTCCATATCTGAGATGATACAGGAGCCACTAGCCACACGCGGCTATTGAGCTCTGAAATGTGGCTACTGAGACCGACAGACTGAATTTTTATTTTTGTTTAACTTTCATAATCTCCATGTGGTTAGTAAACTAGCACAACGAACAGTACAGCAAAACCTGAGAAAAGAAATCAGCAGCTGTTCACCCAGAGGAAACGCTTCCCTAGAGCACAAAAAGCCCCTTTGTGCTCTGGACTTCCTTTTGCTGTGGGTCTTCCTTTCCCATGCTCTTCTCATATGCTGTTTAATTTTTCAAGAGCTGTAACCGACGTGTCTAGCCATTAGAGGAGATCCAGTTCCTAGTATCATTTATTCATTAGGTCCAATCTGGTGCAGGAAGATTTGAGAGAAAACAGAAAGAAAACTATCTCAAGAGAGAACAGAGCTAGAGAAAGTAAAATGAGCATGAAAAGGGCAGGTCCTTGGCTCCCCCCATACCTCTGGACAGACTGGAAACACAACAGTGCAGTGACTCGGTGAGGCATTGGGAGGCAAAGCGTGGGGAGAGGAGCTGCCCCGGCACCTGGTCAACAACAAAGAAAAACAATCACATGGGAGCCAAAGGATAAGAGAGGGGTGAAGGAGGGACTTTTGTCCAGCTCTTTCAACAGCATACAGACCTTTTCCTCACACTCTTTCCTTGGACCACCCCTAGGTGATGGAATGCATAAGGTGGATAAGGAAAACATCTTACTGACCCTTTGATGACTCATCACATGTACCAAGCGAGCACTATGACCTCAATAGTTCCAGGCTGGGAGAGCAGAAACTTTTGTTCTGGGAGACGGCTGCAGATCCATCCAGGGCTGCTGGTCCTGGCCCAGTAGATAAGTCTATAGCCTAGAAAAAGTCCAAGGATCAGCCTTCCAACGCATAGGGTGGTAGACAAGCACATAGACTCTGGAGCCAAACTATCTCAATTGAAATCTTACTTCTACCACTTAACAAGCTATATTTGGGCACCTCGTTCAACCTCTCCACGCTCCAGTTGATCTGTAAAATGGGAGATAATAACAGTTGCTACCTCAGATTATTATTGTGAAGATTTAAAAAATATATGCGAAGTATTAGAACAGTAGCAAGTAAAATGCTTGTTACCCAAAATAAACGAGGAGGCGTATCCACCACCGCCACTGCCATCTCGCTAAGTTCACTCCCAGGCATGTCCCCAGAATTGTTCTTCCTCTCTGACCTATGGGAAGTAAGGCCGTTCTCTTTGTTCCTCTCGATTTCTTTCTTGTTTAGGGAGCAAAACGGTGTGAGAAGAGGCCCGTGTACGGAAGCCGACTCCCCCTGGACTCATCGTGGTGGAGGACAGGTAGCCTGCTGTCGGCACTCCCATCCCTAGGCCGGGATAGGCGCTCTGCTCACCCCTGGCATCTCATGGGATAGCTCTGGGGGCACTAGAGTTCTCTCTCTCCTACTCCCAGTGTGCCTCGCAGGCCTCTGGAATCTTCCGGTATTTAACTGAGCTTTCTTGACTTTTCGGAATACAACTCCAGGGAAAGCTTCCTGGCGTTTGGAGCGATAAACAGGAATCGAGAGTGCTGCATATACAGTGTGACATGACATCCTCATTTGAAGGTATTGCATCTCGTTGGGTTTTTTTTTTCCACGGAGGTGGACTAGACTGAGCAGGACAAAACCCAATGAACGAGAGCCAAGCGATGAGGCTCGGTTTAGCCTACTTAGATGATTCCTGTTTTGTCCTGGCCTTTCCCTTGGCTTGACCCTGCTATACTTTCCCACTAGGCTTGTTATGTAAGGAGAAAAGAATAAATAGACTCCGAAGGCTGGGATTTTTCTGACTATCAAGTGACTGGTCATCTCCAGGCAACTGAGTGATGGAAGAAAGAGGAGGACAGATAACATGGGACATAGTTGTGGGTCCCACGTGCTTTGAGCCCTGGGATGTCAGGCCAGGTCTGTTCTCATTCTTCACTGGGTGATGTAGCTACGGACTATCTCTCCAAGTCAATTAAATGGTCAGTAAACAGGTTCTTGGAAATGTCTGGCTGCGTGCCCAGTGTGGGTATTTTTAACCTCCCGGACAGATGGACAGAGGAAGGATTTCAGTTGCTGGGAGGGTAGGTGGGGTCAGGGTCGTGAGAACTGTGTTTCCCTTATATGGTTCTGTGGGTAAAGACCCCTCCCCCTCCCCTGTCTAAATTTGGACTTCCTCCTGCATCTATCCAGACTCACAGGTAATTCTTCCTTTGTCTCCTGTTCTCTCATTTCTCTCTATCCCTGGTCTTTCGTGCTTGACTCACTTTCCAACTCTGAGGACGGCTGGTTCTTGTTCCAGGCCACAAGATGTTTTTAGCTCAATATCCATGTAGATCAGGGAGACGATGGCTGGGCAGTGACCGGTGGCTCCCCTGGAGAAAGGCGGAGCCTTCCAGCAGTACCCAGAGGCTTCTTTTCAGTTCTCCCTCCCCAAGCTGTCCTGCAGAAGAGCTCCAAATGCTCCAGCAACCTCATGCACCTCACTGTCCCCAACTCTTAGGAACAGAATTTAAGACCTTGGGAGCCCGGATTTGGGCCTCGTTTGCTTTAGAAAGTAGAAGAGATGGTGGTAGAGGTCAGAGGTGGCCAACGGGGGAGCCCATGGGTGGAATCAGCTTGCTGACATCTAGAAACCTGTATAGTTTCTTCCCGAAAATGTGAATTGGTTATAAACATTTAAAGACCGAATTTCATTAAAAGCTGCTGTTCTGACTTCTCTTAAAAAGCAGCCACATCCGATAACACTGAGCTCGCATTCCTTCACGGCATCAACCTGCTGGAGCCGGTGAGGCCAGGCCGCTGTTATTTGCCGGTTCTGTCCACTCCCTATTGCATTACACTCACCTGCTTCCTTCCTTCGTACCTGCCTGACTCCTGTCTGGCGCTTAGGTTTATCTTAGGTTGTCACTTCTGCTTGAAGTAGAGCTTCTCAAATATTTCCTCTGAAGGATCCTTAAGATTGGGGAGAGTGAACCATTTCCCCCGGGGACTTCTGGAGCAGTCCAGAGTAGCCTGTGACAAGCCAGAAATGTCTTTGAAGTATGTATTTTAGGTTTAAAAAGTGCACATTTTTATTTATATCATGTAATATATTTGTGTAGTTTTAGTATAAAAATAATGTATCCCTCCCCCCCCACACACAGCAGATCTTAAAAGTAAAACTGACACTCTGGAAGATGCACCACGTGTATTGTGTGGCTCCAAATACTCCTCACCACATCACTCATGAATAACCCAATTTAAGCAGCACAAAGCTAAAGACATAAGGCAGAGAGAGACATGGAAAGAAAGACATGGAGAGAGTCGAGAAGAGAAAAAGAACCTCAAAGACAATGAGTGTGAGAGACACGCTCTCTCCTTGGCACTAAGTCATCCTTCCCGGCCGGACCCAAGCCAGCTCCTGAGAAGTCTGCAGATGTCCCCGATATCTCTGGACAGGTGTTGGAGTGGTGGCTCTGAGTGAAAAGCAAGTTTCAGAATAGGAGCCAAGTAAGGGAGAGGTGAGGGGCCAAGAGCAGCCAAGTATTGTCAGACAGGAAAGATTGTCTAAGGATCACGAGAGAGGCTTAGGGACAGGGAGTGGAGGGCCTCGAAAAGGGCTGGTCAGCGTTTGCCCTTTCTCCCAATGAGCCCATCTTTGCTTCACTCCCTCTTACCACCCCTGCTTGAGAAAAATGAAGTAAAAGAGAGGAGGGAATTTCCTCCCGGCTACATCTCTGGCCATAGCAAGAGCATAGGAGGATGAGTACTGGGGCTTCTTTTCCTGTCCAAATGGGATTCCATCTATTCTCTCTAAGATGGCAAATCCCCCAGGTCTGTGTCCCAGACTGAGGTGAGTTCATTTCCCCGACCTCTTTTGGTGAGGCAAAGACAGGTCTAACAGATGATCTCCCTTCCGTTCTGGTAATATCGATGCTGCCCTGAGTGTAACAACGTTAAAGACGGAATTTGGGTATTTTCTCCCTTTGTCCACTGTATACCAAGAGAAATGAAATCACAGGATGGTAAGATTCAGGAAGAGTCAGGGGTCGAAGTTTTGGGAAATCCAGCCCACAGCTCAGACTCTGGGAGGAGGGGTGGTTCGAGAATGGAGACCAGTCCTGGACCCGGAGGTCTTGGAGACACAGCCCCTTCCTGCACTGGTCAGGACTAGGTTTGAGAAACCTCTGGATTCCTTGCCCCAAAGCTGTGAGTTCTCAAGGCGTTTGCACTTAGCCTCTCAGGTCCCGCAGTCAAGGTTGGATCACTGCCTTTCTCTTCCCTCCAGGACGAAAAAGGGGCAAATTAAGTCTTGTCGGGGATAAGGCAAAGGCTTTTCTGAGGTGACGCTAGGAAACTAGGACTTCTTATTTCCAGCTCTTCAACCCAAATGACCTTCGAGAAAAAAAAGCGAGCCTCACTAGGGGAAAGGTTGCTGGAGAAGGGGTCAACACTTGTCTGGCCAAATTAGCTCACTGACCGTTAGCATTCCTGTCCAGCTCATTTCTCTTTCCTGTCCTCTGGCCAGACATGTCACCCCTCAAGGGTGACAAAGAAGATCTGCCCCATTGGCTCCTTCCTCAGTCAGAAATTTCTTGGTAGGCTGCTTGATTTAAATCCTGGCTTGCAGATCATGATCTTAAACTCTGCTGAAGGGGTTGTCTCCTTCCTTGCTAGTTGATGGAATTTCTGATCCTCCTGCTGCTCAGGCCGAGGCAGGTTCTTGGAAAGGCCTGGCTAGATGCCCGAATTATCTTTAGCTTGCCCAAGCTGAAATTAAGGTGGGGACACCCGTGGATGGAACGAGTTCAACAAAAGCTGGACACGTCCTGACCTTTGTCCTCAGAACCATTTGGACTCCTGCAGATGGAACAACATGAGCTTGAAGAATTCCTAGTGGACATTCTAGTCCAAAATCTGTTTCATATGTGAGGAATTTGAGGCTTGGAGACCTGACATGACTGTTCTGAGGACACAAAGCTATGGGGCCGTGAGACGAGGACCACAAGCCGGTGCTTTTCCTCATCGAGACGGCAGCCCTTCCCCTGGGCTCCGCTCCTAACCAGGCCGTTCCTACAGAGCCACCCTTCCTTCCACTCAACCAGCAAGAAACAGGAATAGAAGAAAGTAATTGTCTTTTCCTCATCAAACCAAAGGTGTCTTACCCATCCAACATTTGACCTTCCGATTTTTTTTTGATCTTTCAAACTGCACAATGCATTCAGGTCTCCCATCCAGCACTCTCTCAAACCATTTGAGTCTCTGCACTTAAATTTGCAGACCCCACTCTCAAGCTTCCTGCCCAAGGTGTGTGTGTGTGGTGGTGGTGGTGGTGGCGGGGTGGCGGGTGGGAACCAGGAGGCTAGGAACACTAGGGAAAGAAGATTTTTGCCAGAAAACCCGCCCTGCCTGCGGCCAGTGCTGCCCAGGCTGAGGACGTGGGGGTGACCTGTTCAGCATAAGCAGGTGCTCAGTACAGGGCTGAGCCAGCACCGGGGTGGGTCCTCTCTAAATGTTTACAAGCAGGGCCTCAACCTCCAGAGGAATGGAAGCCTTGCCCTGCCTGTTTACTGGGCCTTAGGCTTCAGCCTCAGCCTGCCGAAAGAGCGTGGAAAGTAGGGGAAAGGTCAATGAAAACAGTCTATCCCGTGCCTGGAACCGCCCTGGAATCTGGAAGCTGCTGGGTCCCATGTCTCTGGCTTTGTTCAGCAAGGTCACCTGCCAGGAGGTGCAGGAAGCCAGACGGGAAAGAGTCCAAGAATCGTCTGATCTTTCTGATACTTTGCCTTTGAGACAGTACAACTGATCCCCAGGGGTCACTGTAACCTTTGTCCTCCTTTCTCCCTCATTTTATGGGAAAAGGATGTGTGTGTGTGCTGGGGGCGGCGGGGGCGGGCGGAGGGGATGTATCTCAGTCCTCCTCTACTTTCTCTTGTCTAGAATATTCTTTATTTTCATTCTTTTAAGTTCTCAGGCTGGCCTGAGGTGGGATTTCGGGGGTTGGTCGTGACCCCAACATAGACATAGATACAGCTGACCGGGTCAGGACAGCCTGTTTACGTGTCAGGGGAAAAGGGCAAAAGGAGATTTTTCAATGTCTTTTACTTTTGTTCTTTGCTGATTTCTCCCTAGCCACAATCACAGGCTAGAGTGTGACTGTGGGAAACCCCAGTGACAGGTCCTCTGGCCCCTCCCCACACCGTCCACTCAGAACTCCTCTGAGAGCTAGAAAAGGAAACAGACCAATTATCGCAAATTGCTCAGTAACTGGAATGTTCTGTTTCTATTCCTGTTTCCTTCTCCGTTCTCTTGGCTGCTTCTGCCGTAACACCTACTACTGCAGCCATATCAGGCTTTTTAAGGTGCTTTCCCTCAGTGGAGTCACAGCCCCTGTGCAATCTTTAGGATGAGGTCAGAAGTATCTAACATTAGATTGCCTGTCAGTCAGTCAGTCGATGCTGTAGGGAATGCCGTCGGCCTGCCTGAATACGGTTGGGGGATTTCTTGAAGGTTCTCCCGCATTCCATCTTAACTAAGGCTTCCTGGTGTTTGGTAGGGTTGCTCCCACAGCATCCACGGCATCGCAGGGATCCGGAACCACCTCCCTAAGTCAGCCCCTATCTGGACACGCAGCTAGTCCGTGACTGCTGCATGTCGGGTGGCTGGAACCAATCAGCGCATCTAGGGCTTCTTCAGAAGCCAATCAGAGCCTAGAGATGTGACCTCACCCAAGGGAGAGCTGTGTGGGCGAGAAATCATCGCTCAGAGCTGTGAGTGTCCCCAAGTCACTCCCCTCCTCCCCACCCGCATTACTTCCTGTAAAGCAACACCGCCTACCGTCTTTCCCCCAAGAAGGGAATGAGAAAGGCTAACCAAATTCCACAAAGGGAGAACCAAGAGAGAAAGTGCGACTCAGCCACGGTGGCTCCTAGAAATGGAGAATAGAATATTTAGGGGCTCCCACTGCAAAGACAGACCTTTCAAAGTGGGGTCTCCAGGGCCTGGAGGCCAGAGAGCCTGATGAAGAAGAATCAGCAGCTCCTCCCTATTCCCTCCCCGCACCTGGCTTTCTTGACTGTCCCCATAAAAATAGCTGCAATCGTTCTTTGTAAACAAGGACAAGATCAAGGTCATGTATGGGAAAGAGCGAGCCTGTGTCCCTGTGAATGTGTTGTGAACAGACACAATCACGTCGCCATGGCCCGAGGACCAGAGACTCAGAAGCCAGCTGGTCTCCGGGGTGTCAATGTTTTCCACTACTCATTCTGCACGTCCCTGCGAACGCATTTCGGGACTGTTCCTGGGCAGGGCTAGGTTGGGAGCAGGTGTCCCACGGTGGGTGTGGGAGGGAAAGGGCAAGGGACAGGAAGGCTGTGACCCCCAGGGTGTCACGCTGGACTCTGACAGGTGAGGGAACAATGGCTCAGCGAGGCGTCCCCTTCATTCTTCCAGCCCTCTCCCACCAGGCCTCGCCCTGGACAGAGAGACAGATAAAAACATTTTATTTAAAAATATAAAACTGGCCTCCTTCCTCCTAACAGCTCCCACCCATGATGATCCCCATAAAGAACGATAAAAAACAGGGAGGGGTTGTCTCAGCTCTTACAATTCCAGTTCCTCTTTTGACGTTCTTTCTTCTTTCGACCTTTCATACCATTAAGACATGGGTCCTCTGCCCTTTTCCCAAGATATCAGAGGTGATTCAAGGGTGGAGGGAGGGGAAGGGTAGAAAAGAGAATCTGTCTGTCATCATTCTCCATTTCTATCTCCAGAGACCAAACGAGTCATCTGGACTCTGAGCAAATGATTTTCTTGTCCACAAAAACCAAATAATAGGGACAGTTACTCTCTGTATCCTGTATCGAGAGAGAAAGCTCCGGGGTGGTGTTTGGGGTCCTTCTTCAGTAGATAGCCTCATCCATATTATCATCACTGTCACCCCCAAAGTCCTCTCCATTGTCGAAATAGGACATGATATAATCAGTTTCCTGAAACGGAAAATACATCCGGGTTTGCTTTCGGCATGCTGCCTTCTCCCTGTGTGCCAGGCCCCCTCCCTCCCAGCCACGCCATTCCAGGCCTGGAAAGCCTTTCCCGCTGTTGTCCACTCTTGACGAGGGCCTGGAGACGCTAAAGTGAAGGGCGCGACCTTTGGGGAGCACTTTCTCCTTTGGTTCTCCAAGGGCAACACCCCTGGTGGACAGAGTTGAGGTCCCCAGAGCTAAGGAGGGCGAGAGAGAGGGGCTGGCGGGGGAAGGAGGTCCCTCTACCTCTTCGTGTTCTTCCTCGTCATACTCTTCTTCTTCCTCTTCTTCCTTCTCTTCTTCTTCTTCTTTCTCCTCATCTTCCTCTGAAGTTACTTCTTCCTCCTTCTTCTCCAGAGTCTTACGTGAAGACAAATAGGAAGGCAAACTCAGACTCACCTGAGGCAGGCCCACGTGGGCCAAAGGGGAGGGACGGGTTTGGGCCCATGTGGGCTCTGCACAGGTCCTCCTCACCTCTAGTTTCTGTATAGTTTCCTCCTTATCTTCGGTGGTCTTAGGGGGCTTCTTGGGGAGTAGAATAGTGGTCCCTGGTGAGGGGATCAAAGAGCGAACCATCAGAGAGCAAACTCCCTTGTTAGCTTTCTACCCACCTTCCTGCGGAGACCATGTCACTCTGCTGCCCTCATGTGGCCACTCTGGTATCCAGCAAGAACATTGGGAGATGCGGGTAGGAATCGGAGGGGCTGGCAAGACCACCCGCAGCCTCCGCCCTCCTCCGCTGATGAAGGAAACCTCTCTTTCCTCTGCTTTCTGCAGATACACTCACGCTCCTTCTGCAGTTTCCGCACTCGGATCTTTAGCTCCCGGGGTAGACGTCGCCAGTCTGGGAATGGAGGGAATATAAAAGTCAGTAGGACCCTGCCTGGGGTCTCCTGGGGGTGATGACTGGTTTTAAAGGAAAGCTCAGGGTCGGGATAAAGGTGAGGAAGGAATAAGGTTGCACCAAAGATGCTTGGAACAAGCCCGTGGCTTGGATGCCTCCTGGGAGTGGGGACTGCTTAATAGGTTTTTAGGTAGAGCCTGAGCGTGTATGTGCTGAATGGGGTGGAGGGAGGGACAAAAGAGGGTGCATGAGGCGGTGGCTTGGGCATCTCAAACGTTTGAAAGAGGGGTGGTCAACGAAAGGGCCCGTCACCTACCAGGGTTCCAGTCGATGGCATTGTCAATAGGCCCTGACATCTGATATTTGTCTGAATAACGCTCCACATCTGAGGGGTCAGAGGCCAAGGGTCAAAGTTTTATCCTTTCAGAGCCCTAGAATGGGGTTATTCCCGAGGGCCCAGCCTTCTCGACACTCGGGAATTGTCTGTCCCCTCAGCCCAAATCCAGAGCCCAGGCGGTCAGCTTCACCGAAGACCTTCGATACTCTTCTAAACTGTCCCTTTGCCACCCCAAATGACGACGTTTTTGTTCTCTCTCTTAACTCAAAGGCATGACTATAGCGAGAGGTAGTACAGTACAGTAAAAAGTATACCAGAGAGCGAGCAACCAGGCTTCCATCTCTCCTTTGCTAGCTTAGACAAGGCCTTTCTCTCTCTGAGCTTCAGCTTCTCGGGCTTCAGCAGGGCTTCGGTGGTCCAGATTCTGCAGTGCTGTACCTCCACGGCAGTTGGTAAATATCCGCCCTCCCAAGCCTCCCCAGTGCGCCCCCTTCCCCAGTCCCTCCTGGTCTCCCTGACCTCTCCCCAATCCACTGGCCAGAGAGGTCATAGTTTATCGTTAGCAGGGCTTCTTAGAGACCCAGCACCAGCCCCTCTTCTGATCGGTCGGTGCCTGTAATTCCAGATTGTTAAAAACTGTAATACGTCCCTCCATTTATACCTGTGAAATGGGCATCTTAATCCTAACCTCCTACTGTCTCAAGATTATCGTGAGACTCAAAACAACCCATGAATACCATCGTGCATTTCAAATGCAGTGGTAATTATGATCCCCCCAGTTAGACGGTGAGCTCCTGGGCCTCTTCTGGCATCTCTGGCCCCTAGTAATGCCGAATAGAGGGCACTGCTCATGGAAAGCACTCAGAACAAGATGTGAGCATTCCAACTGACCTCTCTTGGGGACAGCTGGCCTGATGAAGTAGGGGAGCTGCCTCATGGCCCCTCGTAGCTCCTGCTTCAACGCCAGGACATATTCCCCCTCCTCTCCTGAGGGCAGAGGCACTGGGTGGAACTCCAAGGGCTAAGGAGGCAGAGACCGTGGTCAGTCCAGGGAGAAAACGCTGGAGTACAAATCCAGGAGGGTGTCTCCCCCCAATTCAACCCAATGCTCCTAATGAGCAAAGGGCCAGAGGAAAATGTGGGGAGCAACGCAACATTTTGAAAGCTGGGGAGCTGCGAGTGTGAGAAGTAAGGGTAGACACTTCCTGGCCTGGAAAACATGCCATGTGAGTTGGGAGCATAGAGACAGGAAGGGGCAAAGGGAAAATGGTTTTATGATGACCCCGGAGAAATCTAGGATCACACACGGTCAGCTAGGGGTACTCGGGGGACTTGGGAAGGGAGTGCGGACACTCACGGGGAAGAGTGGAGAAGGCTGCAGGGTGGGTGGGGGCAGAGCATCCCCCTTCCCAATGCCCACGGCCTCCATGTTGAAGGTCAGCTGGCCCCGGCCCCGACCCCGGCCCCCACCCCGGCTGGCCATGGTGGAGGGGGCCTGGGTATTCAGAGATCCAGTGAGAAAAACCTGATAAAGACAAAAACAAAGAGAAAAAGTACAGCAGAACGGATTGGAAGCTAGGGAGGTACGAGACACTCAAACTTTTCCCCCCTGGGACCTGAAAGGCCAGTGTAATTCAACAAATTTTGACTGAGAAGGTATAGTGCCAGGCAGGGTATTTTTGAAAATATAAACATGGATGAGACATGGTCGTAACAGGACAGATAACTGCACTATAGTGTAACTGTAGCACGAAGGGAAAGTGATTAGATCCTTGAATAAAACTTCTCTACCTCCCTAAGATAATTTGATGTTTATCACCATCTGCATTTCTGATGCATACGTGACCTTTGCATTCTTTCTCTTTCTGGCTTTCCAAACCCATCCAAGCCCCAGTTCAATCCAACGCAATGCATTTCAAGAAAACATTTATTAAGCATATCCCGTGAAAAAGGTCGTGTGCCAGGCACTGCGGGGGTACAGGGATAAGTCACCAGTCTCACTGTCAGTGGCCAGGGTGGGGGTGGAGAGCTGGGGGTGCGGTGTGGGGCGGTGGGGAGGACCATTATGATCAAACTGATCTTTTTAAGTACCACTTGGAAGCACAGACTCTTAGAATTGGAAAAAGCCATGGAGTTATCTAGTCCACACCCCCTCCCAGAGCATTACTCCACTCTGTAAGTTGTTAGTCATTCAGCTTCTGATGGCCTTTTCCTAGAAAGAGAGCACCTATTCTTCTCCAAGGCAGCCCATTCCACTGTGATCAACTTGTAGTGCCCAAAAGTACTCAAAACAACAACAATGACCACTCACACACACACACACATACACACGCACGCTCACACTGATGGGGCTATGTCAAAGGGGCATGAGAATCAACTGAAAGAGCTGCCAATGGCCAAAGCTGAAAAATTTGAGCAATAAAATAAAGTGGTACTGAATTCTAATCCTAAAAATATAAAATATCCGTGAGTCCATACTAATATAAATAAATGATTGAATAAATTAAGACACAGGGGAGAAAAGACAAAGCTCTCATGCAGAATTCCAAATAAATTATGTAGGGGGGATGGAGCGTGGGTGGAACTCCCCTCTCCTTGAGTGTGGGCTGCGTATAGGGAATTTTGTCCAATACAGTTTTGGAAAGGGGGATTAATAACTTTACAGTTCAGAAACTGAACAAACACTGCTTCAGTCTGGGAACCAGGGTCAGCATCAACAATATTAAATCATGTTGCTAGCGTGACCCCTTAATATGATGTGATGAAGTGGCACTTTACCACTTTACCTCTGTGACCTTCTTCCCTGAATCCATAACCCCAATCTAATTGGGGGGGAAAAAAATCAGACAAATTCCAGCAGAGGAGCATCCTATCACATACCTGAGCAGTAGCCTTTAAAACTGCCAAAGACACCAAAAACAAGGACGGTCCCTTCTTCCACTGGAGAAGAGGAAGAGCTGGCCTCGCAGTAGCATTCCTGAAAATAAAGAACACCATCCCTTTTGTTTTCTGAAGTAATATATATTTATTCTAGAAAACTTGGAAACCCATAAAGACATTAAAAAAATACTTATTATTTCATGATACTTATTATATCATGTATTATTTCAATAAGTAAAAATACTTATTATATCATGTATTATTTCAATACGTGATAACCACCATGTATTGATAACTACTATTAACATTTTAGTATGTATCCTTTCGATTTCATTTCTGTGTGTATACATACATATATGTGTGTATATGTATATATATGCACATACAGACATACATAATAGGACCAATGACAGCTAAATGTAATGTGGTGTACTGAATGGGATCCTGGAACAGAAAAGAGCATTAGGTAAAACTGAGGAAATGTGAATCAACTATGTCCTTAAGTAATTATAATTTATCAATATGTTTTCATAATTGTAACTAATGTACTGTGCTAACATATGATGCTAATAGTAGCGGAAAATCCACCAGGGCATATAGGAACTTTTGGTACTATCTGCTCAGCTTTTCTGTAAATCTAAAATTGCTTTTAAAAATAAAATCTATTAATAATAAAAAAAGAAACTCGAATAGCAATTCAAAATTCATAGTTTCTCAGATCGTCCTTGTTTTCGATGATCTTGACAGTTTTAAGAGTACTGCTCGGGTGTATAATAGGACGCATGTCTGTTGGAATTTGTCTAATGTTTTTCTCCTAATTACATTGGGGTTACAGACTTGGATCACAGAGGTAAAGTGCAATTTCATCACATCATATTAAGGGTATATATAACAACACGTTAGAGAACAATAAGGGACAAAACAGTATATAATCAAGAATTCTTAAATTAGTGGTTCATAATATAATTGCTCCCACAGTCCAGAGAAGGGAGAAAGCTAGGAAGACTTGGATGGTAGATGGTGAGGAGAGGCTTTATAAATCACAAAGTCTCAAGTTTGAAAGGGCCCTTAAGAATCATGTGTTCATTCATTCAGCAGGTATTTATTGAGTATCTACTGTATGCCAGACACATGCTAGACAATGGGGATCAGAGAGAATCCTCTACACTAGGCATTCGTCCTTCCTCTGTTCATCCGCACTTAGTAAATTGTCATCCAGCTTCTGTATAAACGTTGTTAGTAAGCGAACTCCCTATCTCACTTTGCAGGCCATTCCATTTTGGGATAGTTGTTCTTCAATTAATAGCCAACGAATATGCTAGACAAGAAATATATGGCTCTGTGAAGGGCATTCACAAAAAATTATTTGGTTAAAAAAAATTTAAAAATATGTATAAGGTAATCTAAGTGGCCACACACACACACACACACACACACGAATAAAATATTCTTAAAGGATATACACCAAAATTTAACACTGGTTAATTTGAAGTGATCTGTTTTGTTGTTTGTATTTTAATGTTTTCTTCTATATCAAAAGGGTATTGTTTTTGTAATAAGAAAAATATTAAGTTAAATTTAAAAATATAAAGTAACAGAATAGTAGATCAATCTAATAATATGCAGCAGGAAGGGGAGGGTAGAAAAACACGTGTCTGGGGAATCTGGACAGTGTAAAGTCCAACTGCCACAAAAAAAAATGTGAAGAAAAAATGGCAGTTAGTTAATAGATTGTGATCTGATTGGAAGAACATATGAGGGGAGAGAGGATGTCTCATGGAGTAATAATCTGTTTCCATGTCTTCAGGCCCTTTCCAGGGAAATGACACTCTAACCAACTGGCTTAGGTATCTTTCCACTTGACAAGTACAGTTCTAGCAATGGAGATGGGAGTTGTTTTGACTGCAGAACAGTGCGGAGTTAAGAAAAGGCCATGAGCTTTGAGACTAGACAAATCTAACTCCGCTGCCACATACTAGACAAAGACGTGGGGTAAAAAGAAGACAATTTTTAATTTAATTCAGGCAACAAACTGGTGTTTGGGAACCTGTAAACCATCCACCTCCACCCCACTCAGCTCAGGAATCTACAACGAGTCTCTTCTATTTAAGATTGTAATTGAGTCTAAATTCTTGAAAATATTTAAGGTCTCCCATAATCGGGTCGAAAACTGTTCCTCTTTAACATCAACCCTTCCTAGCGGTCACCCCTGCCTTCCCCTTCCCCCAAAATAACATTTCATATTCATTATACTCATTCTCAATTATGCATAACTGTGTATTGGGGTAAAGGTTAAGAATAGGCTGCAACAAAACATACAGAAAAACAATTACATCAAATTTAACATGTAGGCGGGCACTACATGTAGTAGTACATGGATTTGAATCCCAGTTCCATCATTTCCTAGCTACATAACCTTCAGCAATTTATTTAATATCCCTAAACCTGTTTCTTCAACTGTACGATGGGAAAAATAATAATAAAACCATCTTAATTCATTCGACAAGTGTTTACTGAGTGCTCGCTGTGTACCAAGCACTGTTCTAAGTGTTAGGGCTACAGCAATGAGCAAACCAGACCAAAAACTTCTGCACCCATGGAGTGTCAATGGAGCTCACATTCTAGGGGAGTTAGCAATATATGACTATTTCAAGCCAGCAGACTGGGCGAGATCCCTAAAGGAGTGAATGTAAACAGAGAAAAGAGGAGATCCAGGGATTGAAGCCTGGAACACGCTAATGTTTAGAGTTTCCTGTATTTGCAATGAATAAGACAAGAAGTTAACACTCATTATATTAGAACTCACAGAAATCCAAGTGAAAAGAAATACCATCCCAAAAGAATAAATGTGCAAACGACATGAATAGGCAATTGACAGAAGTACGGCCTATAAAATCACTCTTTACCTATCAAACTGACAAAGATTTAAATAATAATCGGGCTGTCATGAGTTTTTCTGAGATGGACACTGTCATACTTCGCTGGATCACAATCTTTCGATGGAGCAGTTTGACTCCTTGAATCAACAGCCTTTTATATGTTCATATCCTTAATCCAGTAACCCTACTTAGAAAAAATCTATCCTCAAGAAATCATCTGATATATAGTCAAGGATGTTCATCAAAGAGCTATTCATAGTAGTAAAAAATCCGAAATAACCTAAATGGTCCAACAAGAAATGAATGGCTAAAAAAAATCGAGTATCCATTTTATACTACCATGTAGCCATAAAAATGACTTCAAATAATGTTTAAAGGCAGAAAAATATTCATAATATAAAGTGAGAGGAACATGACATAAAACGTATTCATTATATGGCCATATTTATGTAATATATACACACATACACACATATGTACACATATGTACACATACAGTAAAGACATTGAAAGGATATATATTAAAATAATGGTTTTCACTATATCGTGGCCATGAAATAACAGGCATTTTTATTTATAACTTTATGTGTTTCCGAATTTTCTAGAATAAGTGTGCATCACTCCTATAATCAGAAAACAAAAGGGATGGTGTTCTTAATTTTTAGGAATATTACCACCAGGACACCTCTCCCTCTTTTACAATGGAAGTGTGGAATGCATTTTATCGAGCTGCATATTTGTTTAGAATATCTGTTGAATATTAATCGAAGAATAAATATGCCAAAATGGAATGACCTGCAAAGCGAGATAGGGAGTTCGCTTACTAACGACGTTTCGGTAGAAGCTGGATGACAATTTACTAAGTGCAGTTGATCAGACGGAGCACGCAGGCCTAGAGTAGAAGATTCGCTCTGATCCCCATTGTCTAGCATGTGTCTGGCATACAGTAGATGCTCAATAAATACCTGTTGAATGAATGAACACGATTCCTAAGGGTCCTTCCAAACTTGAGACCTTGTGATTCATAAAGCCTCCCCTCACCATCCCAGTCCTACGAGCAATTGTATTATGAACTACTAATTTAGGAGATCTTAATTATATGCTGTATTGCATTTTATTTCGTCTTTCATTAATTATTCCCTAATTACATTAGGAGTTTTAATTCTGCATCCCCAGTCAATTCCATTCAATTAACCTTTATTGGGCATTGTGTATTAAGTACTACAACTTGCCCTGCAGAACCTTATATTCTAAGAAGAATAGAAATATTGAAGAGAGAGCGTGCACTTAAGCGCTCTAAGGAAGTATGCGTAAAATGCTATCATCAGACTGGGGAACAATTAATTCTGCAAAAAAGGAGGTCCAGGAAAGCTAGGAAGGAGGTATGCGTTCGGCTGAGTCTAGACAGATAGCAGGAGTCTGTCTGTCAGGCTCTTAGGGAGATAATATTAGTAGATTCAAGGGAAGCTGATGCCACTGCAAAGAGTCGTAGGTACAAGAATGAGTCTTTCTTACTTTCTGTTTTAATATCTCTCGTCCATGTGCAAAAGAAAACTACGGTTCTCTGGTATACAATCAATACAGCAAGAGGAGCCCAGTGGAGAAAGGGTAGGGAGCCAGAAGGGGGCTGATCCGCCAGACCGCGTTGTCTATCTAACCTGCAGCTTGGCCCTGAAGAACCAGTTTGGGAAATGTGGGACCGAACCAGCTCAGCGCCACCAGGTCGGAACCTTACCTGCTGCCCCTCCCCCACGCGGAGCCCAAGCCGCAGCCAACTTGAAATTTGCTTGTCTTCCTCGAGCTGGTGGCGTTCTGGGTCCGCCTCCCGGAGCTCCCCATTGGTGAATTCTCCCGGCCAATCTAGGCGAAGAGGTCCGCCCACTGGAAGCCGAGGAGGAGACGCAGGGAGGGAGAGAGTCAGCCGGAACCAGGCTTGGGGAGCCCCGCGCGGAGACAGGTGGGGTTGCAGAAGCGACCAGGGGTCAGTTATTTCCAACCTCGTCTCAGACGGAGGAGCCCCTGGCTGGCGAGAGTTCACAGAGGGAGCCTGACACTCAGATCTCACCGAGGGGCTCTATTGACTGAGTTCGCATAGAGAAATGAACCCCTATGAAACCTGCTCATTAGGGATCAGACTTTCTGTGGCTCTGGCTTCGTAGCTTGGCCTCTCCTCCATTGCTCCAACCTTCCCTTCGATCCTACCCTGCTTCCCTCAATGAATACTTCTTTTCTAAAAAAAAATTTTTTTTTTCTTGTGGGTTGCTGCCATGTCTGTGAGAAGATGGGAAGAAGGTTCGGGGAAGGAAGGGTCAGGAATCAAAGAACCGGAATTGGGGAAGCAGAGCAGGAGACCAGTGTTTTCTGCATTTTCCGCTGTCTTCCAGCTCCTCCCAGGCCCTTGATAAAGTGAGGAGCGGTGTGTGTGGGGGGCGGTGGGGGGAGGAGGACCTACTTTCACAAAAACAGAAACAGAGGGAGAGTCAGGAAGCATATAACCCAGAAGTCAGAGAAAATGGCCCTGAGGGTGGAGACTCTGAGTTTGGAAGGCTGTATACAGGTGTAGTGACAAATGCCCAGTCTTTGTAACAGGACAGAAACAGACCTGTGAGGCTTTGGAGAACTTGCTTAACTTTCCTAAGTCTCAGTTCTTTATCTATAACCAAGAATAGTTCCTTCCGTATACTGTTGATGTGAAGATTGGAGATAATGTCTGTAAAGTACTTGGCGCACAGTTGATGTCCAGTCAATGGTAGCTGGTAAAATGGAAAGCTGCCCTGCAAATAGTTCTCTCTCCTCTTCTTCCGGAACACTATTTTTAGTATCTTGTGTCTGGTGGCCTCCAGCCTCTGAATTCTCTCAGGTGAGTTTTCCAAATCCTTAGGATTTTTTTCTTCATCCCTCACTTCCCCTGATGCCTTCCAGCTGGACACAAACTCATTCCTAAAATATGCAGATGGAAGCTATGGTAACCATGGAGACAGGGCAGGTGGCAAGGAGAAGCAGAGAGAGAAAGAAACCGATTGCAACAGATAGGAAAAGACTTAAGGAGAGATTTGGACAAAGACCTTCAAGCGAGATGAAAAGATAATGAGACGAAGCAAGACAGATGCGATGAGAGAGGATGTGTTACAACGTTCTCTCTCTTTTCTCTGCTCTTTTTCTATCCCCCACGCCGAATATGGGGAGGAAGCATCTGGGAATGCCCATTCCTGTATCTAAAAATGACCTGATATCCACCCTCCTCATACTTAGCTAAGAAGTCTGTACAAAGGAGCTGAGGTCCAAGTTTATCTGTGCTGTGTGTTCCGTTTTGGGGGAGGTGGAGTGAGGATGTACCGCTGTGTCTGACTCCAGCTCCCCTGGCATTTAAACTACGAGAAGCCAGCCAGATCTCTTGCCTCTCTCTGCACAGTATGGACCCCGGCTGTGGATCCCAATCGCCTCTCTCCACCACTCTGCACAGGGTGCCCTGTGCGGTCCGTGGTAGGTCAGGTCTGGCGCACAGGCGCGCATAAGCACACAAAACGCGGAGAATGGGGACCTGAAGCTCCATGAAGAACTGGGATGGTCCCAGTCTGGGTCGCGGAGGAATCTCCCAAGGAACATTTAGGTTTGTTGGGGCCGAGGGGTGGCCGATTGAGCAAGGGGAGTCAGGATTGGTGTCTCTAGGTTTAGAGGGTTTATGTGTGCATGGGTGGGGGAGCAGTTTGGTGCCGGACGCCCCCACCCGCAGAGACTAGGCTATAAATAGCAAGGCAGAGCTCCGCCCTTCGCACCCCACCCCAGCTTCTCTCCTCCCGAGCCGGCGCTGTGCCCGGGGCGCACCGGGAGGAGGGACCAGGATCCGGTGCCCGGGCGCAGATACTGACACCAAGGGAATCCGGGTGCCCCCCCCCACACGCCATGTGGGCCCCCGGGAACCCGGCTCCGCCGCCCCGGCTGCCTGGTGGCCCTGGCTTGGGTCCTGGCCGGGCGGAGATTCTGCGGACATTCAGGTATCTGGGCGCACAGCCTGGGAGGGGAGAGAGCAAGGAGTGATGGGGAACGTAGCAGGGGCAAAAGAAACCCCCAATTGTCCCCCACCCATTTTAGGTCCCAAATGCAAGCTGCTTCCCTCCCCCCATTCCATTTATGGGGCTGTGGCAACCTACAAGAGGTTAGGAATGGGTATGTGTGTGAATGTAGGGGTGCATGTGCGTGGGTGGGTGGTGTTCAACCTCCTAGAAAGGGGGATTCCAAGTGCGGATAAGAAAAGGGGGATGCTGGAAAGGTCTGGTAAGCCGTGGGGTGAGGGTGGGGATGCGAAGATCTGCGCGTGCACGTACGCATTTGCACGCGCGCTCGCCCTTCCCACCTCCTCAGGCATGCGCTGGGGGGAGGGGGCGGCTCAGAGGCATGAGTTAGTAGAAGGACTGTGTGCCGCGCAGTGGCGATCTCCCCCGCCCCACGCCGGGTCCTTCCACCGCTGCCTCAGTTTCCCCGCCTGACTCCGTCAGTAAGATCTCTTGTCTTTCTCGCAGGGATTGGCTTCGCCACTGAGCCCTCAGGCCTCTGCCAGCCACCACCCCCACGCCCCTAGCCTTCCTCGGCAGGTCCCGGTCCCGGCTCCACCGGTGCTCTCGCCCCAGCCGCAGCTATGCTGCACACCGAGGGCCACGCTCTCCTTCGGGCCGTGGGTCAGGGTAAGCTCCGCTTGGCCCGTTTGCTTCTGGAGGGGGGCGCCTACGTGAATGAGGGTGATGCCCAGGGGGAGACTGCGCTGATGGCGGCCTGTCGGGCCCGCTACGACGACCCCCAGAACAAGGCTCGCATGGTACGCTACCTCCTGGAGCAAGGTGCGGACCCCAACATCGCAGACCGCCTGGGGCGCACCGCCCTCATGCACGCTTGCGCCGGCGGTGGGGGTGCCGCGGTGGCCTCGCTGCTCCTTGCCCACGGCGCAGACCCCTCAGTCCGAGATCACGCGGGCGCCTCGGCGCTTGTCCATGCCCTGGACCGCGGGGACCGCGAGACCCTTGCCACGCTGTTGGACGCCTGTAAGGCCAAGGGCACGGAGGTCATCATCATCACCACCGACACCTCTCCCTCGGGCACCAAGAAGACCCGGCAGTATCTCAATTCCCCACCGTCGCCGGGGGTAGAGGACCCCGCTCCTGCTCCTCCTAGCCCGGGGGTCTGCACCTCCCCTTCGGAAATCCAGCTGCAGACTGCAGGGGGAGGACGGGGGCTGATATCGCCTCGCACCCAGGAAGAAGAGGAGAAGCGGGACGTATTTGAATTCCCTCTTCCTAAGCCCCCCGATGACCCCTCCCCTTCTGAGCCGCTCCCCAAACCACCCCGTCACCCTCCAAAACCACTCAAAAGGCTCAACTCCGAGCCCTGGGGCCTAGTGGCTCCTCCTCAACCGGTCCCGCCCGCGGAAGGGAGGCCGGGGTTGGAGCGCCTGACCGCCGAATTCAACGGCCTGACCCTGACCGGTCGACCGCGTCTTTCCAGACGTCACAGCACCGAAGGCCCCGAGGCCCCGCCCCCGTGGGCGGAGAAAGTGATGGGTGGGGGTCCCCTCTCTCGCCGAAACACAGCGCCAGAAGCTCAGGAGTCTGGTCCCCCTTCAGGGCTGAGGCAGAAACTGAGCCGCATGGAGCCGGTGGAGCTCGACACCCCCGGAAATATGTGCCCCGACTCGCCGGAGTGCAGCCGCCCGTCCCTGGAGCGCCGCCGGTACAGCGCCTCCCCGCTGACCCTCCCTCTGGCGGGCTCGGCTCCCTCCCCGCGCCAGTCCCAGGAGAGTCTGCCGGGGGCTGTATCTCCGCTGAGCGGGCGGAGGCGGAGCCCCGGGCTGCTGGAGCGGAGGGGCTCGGGGACGCTGCTCCTGGACCACATCTCGCAGACGCGGCCGGGTTTCCTGCCCCCGCTCAACGTCAGCCCCCACCCTCCCATCCCCGACATTCGCCCCCAGCCCGGAGGTCGGGCGCCTTCGCTGCCCGCTCCTCCCCAGGCGGGAGCGCCCGGCTCTCCCAGGACCAAGCGAAAGTTGGTGAGGCGCCACTCCATGCAGACTGAGCAGATCCGCCTGCTGGGGGGCTTCCAGAGTCTAGGGGGGCCAGGGGAGCCAGGGCGCTGAGAGGAGTGAGAGGAGCCAAGGAGGGTGGGGATGAGCACCTTGACGGGACAGGTGAGAGAACCAGCTCACACACACACACCGCGGACATAGGGGTCTCTTGCATGTGCTCATGGGCACGGTGCACGCACACATGGGCAAACGTGTCCGCAGCACAGTTACTCTTATCTGCAGGGAAGGGTAAATACTCTTATTTATTGGTCATATAGACACATGCATTCATGCCCTGATCATTTCACATGCGTATGGGATCCCTTGTGTAACCACAGGCACAGCGCACACTGGGCCACTTGTGCTAGGGCCCCAAATGGGTCCTGGGCCGAACTCACTCGCGTTTGTTCAGAAGCAGTAAGTAGGGAACCCCTACTTATGGGTAGTCTCCAAACTCTGCTCTCCTACAGAAGCAATTCCTTGCTTTCCACTACACCCTGCAACACAACCCGCTCATGATTTTGCACACTCTACCCGGTTCGGGAGTATTCCACCCTGCTCTGCAGGTCTACGCTTCTCTCTCCAGGCCTGGCTCCTTGTTCACACCTGTTTCCAGCCCTAACCACTGTTCAGGATATCTTCTCCACTCTCCTTGGGGGTTTCCTGCAGCAACCCCCAGACTCAGTTCTGCTGCTGCCCTTCCTGCTCTCAGCTTTACTTCTCCACTTCCTGCCTTTTATTCCCTCCCTGTCCCCCCAACTGATACAACAGGTTGTCTCATTTTCTCAGGGGGTGGGTCATGGGCTCTAAGCTGCTCTTCGGTGTGTCTGAGTTTATGAACACCCCCGCAGGTGGAAGTGGGGAGTAACACTAAATCACTCCTCTCTCCACTTGACATATCAAATAAATGTGTTCAGAAGTCTCTGTTTTGTCACTTCTGCCCGGGGGTGTGGGGTGTCGGAAAGGAGGAATGGGGGAGGGAGGGGGTGCTGCTAACTACAGCTATAATGATTTAGGGGATGCTTAGAGGTCCTCCCCCACCCCATTTCTTTCCAGGAGACCAAGTGACCAATTGTGGTTATAGAAGGAAAGGCAAGAGTCCTGTGTCCTGAAGGTTTTAAGGCATTTGACAGGGTTCCATTCTCCCAGCCTCCCGTACATCCGGCCTCAAATTCTTTAAGATTCCACCAAAAAGTGCCCCCGCCACAGTCAGTAGATATATCCCAGTAGATTAACTGTCCCTCTTCCAAGCTTCCTGTTTCTTGACCACGCATAGTATTTCCTTGCGGTTTGTCTAACTTTCATCTCACCAGGTCCATTTTACCCATGTTCTTCTGCTTCTGGCTTCTATTTCCCCGTCCTTGATTTCAGAGCCATTGTAGGGTGGAGAGAGAGCTATTTAGAGAAAGAGAGAGAGTGGGGGAGAGAGAGAAACAGACACACACACACGGGGAGGTGGGAAGTGGAAGGGAGGAGTTATTACAACCTTACTCAGGTAAAAATGGCATGATGATGGTCAACTGACAAGGCGTGTGTGGTGTGTGTGTTTATATGCACATGTAAGAGTAATCAGAGGAACCCAGCCTGACAGGTTTTATGAACAAGGGTGCCTGTCCTAATCTGCCCCTTGGACCTCCCAGTTTGCTGCTTTTCTGTATATATTCTAACTCTTCCTCCAACTCCTCCTAACTCTCCCCTCATGGGAGGTAAGGGAGCAGCCCATTCCACTCTTTCTTACTCCCCCAACTAAAGATAGGTGAAATCAGAAAATTACCCAACGATGTTGTATAATGAAAAAATCAAATATTGGGAATCAGAAAACCTATGTCTGAACCCCCCCACCCCCCACCCCTTTGCTATCTCCTAGGTATTTAATTTTGGGCAATTTATCTAGCCTCTCTGAGTGTCAGTTTCCTTATCTGTAAAACAATAAAATCTAGTTAGTGATTGGGATTATTAAATAAGACAATGCACTAAGTACATTGCAGAGTGTCTGGCATGCTGTAAATATTTGCTCATTAAATGTCAGCATCTTTCCTTGCTTCAGCTCCACCGCCGATTGCAGGGACAAATCACAACACTTCTCTGAGCAGGTTTCCTCGCCTACATCTATAACATGAAGTAATCAGACAACCGATCCCTAAGTATCCTCTCACTCTGTCTACAGTTCTCCCTAGCCTTGCTTCTTCCAGGCCTATCCCCCTCCCGCCCACCCTGCTCCCCCAAGCCTCGCCCCAGGGGTTTGGCTGGCTTTCCGCTATTCCCAAAGATGTGCCCAAGCTAAGCTCTCCTATAGAGGATATCGCTTTCTCTCTTTGCAATTGGGTGCTCAGAATCTCCTCCCTCCTCAATATTTTGCCTATGGAGGAGCTAGAGCCCGCTAGCTCCCGCCCCCTCTCCGGTGATTGGCATAGGACGCGGCTCGTCCCCGCCCCCGCTTGACTGACGGCTGGGCTCCGGCACCGCCTTCAGTCCCTGGGCGCTAGCTGGCGGGGGTGGCTGGGACCGTTAGCTCGCCAGGCTGGCAGGCTCCGGGCCGCTACTCCGCTGGCGGCGAGGATGGAGACGATGCGAGCGCAGCGACTGCAGCCTGGAGTGGGCACCGGCGGGAGGGGCACCCTGCGAGCGCTGCGGCCCGGAGTGACTGGGGCGGCGGCCGCCCCCGCCACACCCCCCGTGGGCCCCCCGCCCGCCCCCCCGCCCCCCGCACCGCCCCCGCCGCCCCTGCTCCTGTCCGGGGCCCCGGGGCTGCCACTGCCTCCCGGCGCCGCCGGCAGCCCGGCCGTGCTGCGGGAGGCCGTGGAGGCCGTGGTGAGGAGCTTCGCCAAGCACACGCAGGGCTATGGCCGAGGTGAGTCTGCGGGGTCCCGCCTCCTGCCGGGACGCCCTCTGTACCGAAGCCTTGCTCCCACAGTCCTCTGGATCGCTCTTTCTGGCGCAGAGCCCTCACATGCATTTCCTTTTGGGGAGTTTCCTTCTGGGCTACACACACACACGCACACGCACACGCACGCACGCAGACTCACACTCATACACACGTTTAAGCCTCTCACCTCCCCTTTACTGAGTTACTACTATATTCTCCAGGGATCCCTTTTTACAGACACAACCCTGTTTTCTTCCCAACCTTTTCTCCTTCAGAAACGGAATTTCTCCTGCAGCTTAATGACCTAACATCTCTCTGCCTTTGAGGACCAGTCCCGTCGTGTGGGATCCTATCCTTTATCTCAGATTCAAGACGTTTCTCATCCATACCCTCTCAACCTTCTGTGATCTCAGCATTTTCTGGGCTCTCTTGTAAATGTATTTCATCTCTCTGACTTCTTAATTCTTTTCTTATCGTCGCTCTGAGATTTCCAATGCAACTTCAGAGTTGCTGGGGAATTCGGTAGTGCCTTCACGAGTCACTTAGCATAACTGCTTTTAAATCTGGACCCAAACCATTGAACTTACACCAGCTTCCTGTGACTTATACCTCACTTCGAGGGCTTTTTTAGTATGGAGCCTCTCAGCTCCGGCCTGTCTGGCTCTGTTTTCCTGGCCCTCGCCCAGGAACCGAGGATAAATCCCAGGCCTTGGCCTCTCAATGTTAAATTCCGTGGAAAAGAGCCAGGGAGCAACCCGATTTCCAACAGAAATCTTCCTCTTAAAGTTGCCTAATTTCTAGGGCTTCTGAGAAGGGGGATTTGAGGATTTTCTTTGTTGTTTCTGTTTAACCAGTGCAGAATTTCCTGAGTTTCAACTCCAGATTTGTAGTGTAACAAGCAAGGGGGGTGGGATACAAAATTTAGGTCTGGAATTTCTGAGACATCACTTATCTCTGGTTGGCCAGGTCCTGCCTGACCTGAAAGTGACTATATCTTTAACTTTCTAGTCTAATAATAATGTAGAGAAAAGTTCAGGGCTTTCTCTACAGACAGTAATGAGTTGGTTGTGCTTTTGTATTTTTTTTCTCCCTAAGAAAGTATAGTGAAAAGAGCACAAGCAGGGTTTGGAGTCAAACAAGTCTGGATTAAATCCCAGATTAAATTTCTGTCATTTGCCAGCTCTGTCTTTGGGAAAGTGACTTAACCTCACTGAGCTTTAGTTTTTTCAAAGGTTGTTATGCGGATTAGATGAGATACTGCGCCTGACACATAATGGGTACTTTAAAAATAATGAGTATTATCTCAGATTTATTGGTTCATATTCCTTTGGGAAGAAGATGTCTCATTTTTTCCCACTCTGAAATCTTTACAGTATAAACCCAGAGTCCTATGAAAACAGAGTTTTAGATCCATTTTGTTATATGTGCCCAATGATACACTCACCATCAGCTTCCCTTTGTTCTTCAACAGTCTGAATCCCTACCGTGAGGCAGGCACTCTGCAGGGTGCTGGGAATACAGTTGTGCATGATTCTGAAATTCGTGGTGAGGGGACACAGTTGTTTTCCTAGTTTAAGTCCTGCGTTTAACAGCGGAACTGCCATCAGCTATTGTCCTGCTGCTTTCTGTCTCTTTAAGTTGAGACCAAGGGCAGGTCTACCTCTGGGCATAGGATTAGCCAGGAGTGGTCACTCCGGGTCTGAATCCTTCCTCTTGGAAACTTGCGTGAAAATTGTAGAGGAGTGTTTCCTTTCTCTTGTGTTACCTGGAGAGCCTCTGCTTTGGCGTCTAAACTGAGTGTCCTGTGAACACTTTTTCATTTCCTTCGAAAGGATGAGGAAACAAGGGGACTGTACTGACAAAGAGCAATCAGTCAGGCTTCAGACTCTGTGCAGTTCTTTCTTCCGACCTCCCTACCTCCCACCACAGTGCTTCTCATTAGTTTTGAGTTTCTCATTTCCAGTCTGGGTGTCCAGCCAGTACTTCGGGAGAGTTTGGCAGATAGTTCAGCTTCAGGCAAGCAGAATCTCTGCCGATTTGGCTCAGAAGCCCTTCACCACATGGAATCACTTATTTTGCTTCGATTAATAGGCAAAACTGCCGTTGGCATGTACCCACATACCCTTGTGACTGATGGTGTGGTATTTGGGGGCTGGCTCTAGTCCGCTGAATATAATTTACTCTGATCCTTGCCCAGTCCACCCTCTGATCCGGCAGTGCTTTGCTGCATCATCTTCAGTTCACACCCTTCATCACCTTCTTACTGCTTGAAATTCACCTTGGAAGAGTCACGGTCTTCAGCTTTACCTCCACTCATGTAGGATCTCAGCATCTACACAAACAAAACAAGACACAACCTCTTCTGTTATTTCACCTGTTTGTCCTGTATTTCCACCCCCCCCACCCCCCATAAATCCCTGCCCAAGATACACACATAGCTCAGTATGCTGTAGCATCTTGGAGAACCTGGCCCTGTCAAATAATGGCTGTGTGATCTTGATAAATTGCTTAGTCTCTCTAGGCTTCATCTGTTCTATTTATTCATCTAACGTCTATTTCTTGATCACCATCTGCAGCGGTAAACAAGACAGATACTCAGTCCCTACCTTCATGGAGCTCACAGTCCACTTCCCAGAGCATGTGTGAAGTTTAATGGTGAGATAAAGCAGGATAATACAATAGAAAGAGAGTTGGCTTTGGAGGCAAACAAACATGGGTTCTAAATCCTGGTTCTGCCACTGTGGCCTGTTCCTTAGCTCACCAACATTTTGTAGAATGGATATTATAATACCTATCTTGATAGTTTCGTGCGGATTAAATGAGATAATGAATGTAAAGCATGTAGCACGTAGCACTCCGTAAGGGTCACTATTACAGTGCATTTGGAAACGCTTCGAAAGCTGAGCATGAGAGGTGCTATTAGCCTCACCGTTTCCCTTGCCCCTTTCTTCTATGTGGCATATAGTCCCCTTCTAATGTTTGACATCTGGAAATCTCCAAACTGCCATGACTGACTGAATGACTTTCCTTGCTAGGTAACTTCTGCATTGCCCTATTCAAACCCTTTTTTTTTAAGTATTCCTCTCCGTTTATATCATAATATGGTTCTGTGATTGGAAATTCTGCCCAGCTTTCCACTAGGTTGAACAAGTGAATCTGGTGGTATTTTCTGTCTAGTTGTTCCTTTTCCTCAAAACCACAGACAGCTTCTTTGCCTGTAAGTGACCGTGGAGTAAAATTGATTGATCTGAATATTTCCAATTTTTGGAATTGGAAATATTAGTTTCCTGTGGTTGCTCTAACAAATTATCCCCACTTTGGTAGTTTAAAACTACAGAAATTTATGTTCATTTTTATGACATCAAATTTTGACTGTAGTTTTCTATATCGTTTTAATGTTTTTACTCTGGCGGATATGCAATCTGTACCTTTCACCCCACTCGGACATTCATCTAATATTTTATCTCCTAAGAGCAAAACCAAAATTATTCTCTTTTTGTCGCTGTTCAGCATCATGGTACAAGTAATTAATATTCCTCACCCTCTCAGTCTTTCTTGTCCCTGTTAGCTCAGCAGCCATCAGTGACTTCCAAAAAGCCACTGGAGCTGTCAGATGTGTATGTGTCATTGCTTGCCTCCCACCTCGCTGTTCTTTTTTTTTTTTTTTTGCAAAATCACATTCATGTGATTTTTTTTATGATTTCAGAGTTCAATTTTATCAAATAGGTACTGAGGACTCACTGTTCTTTAACCATCCTTATAGAACCATTATATCTGGTTCCTCACTGAAAATCTTTTAAAACTGTGGGCGACCCTCCCCCCCATAAATATTCGTATGTGCACACATAATTTTCTTAGAGTTTTCGGGGACTTTTGAACCCCCTCGAAGCTCAACCATAGACTTGACTTTGGGCCCTGGATTAAGGTTTCCAAACTGAAAAAACACTGGCATCAGGATATCTACATTCCTGCCCCCGTCTCTGCCACAGCTGTGTGACCTGAAGCAAATCACTTACCCTTCCTTAGCCCGAGCTGGGCTAGATGATTTCTAAAGTCCCTTTCAGCTCTAAAATTGAATGTGTCTGGGAGCATGTTCAAATACAGATCACAACTAATTTCTTTTTTCCCGGAGCATTTGCCCAATTTTCCATTTCATGTTTACATTTCTGAAATAAGGCTCCCTATTTCCTGTGGCTTTGAGTAATCATTAAAAAATAGTCCTGTACTCTGTGTCAAAAGGAATTTGACTGGATGAAGAATGGACGCATGCTTTTTAGTGGGACCTTCCCCATTATATGTTCTCCTCCCCTTCCTCTTTATTTCAATATTCTCCCTATTGTTCGCATGTCAAGAGAGCTGTCATCCAGCGCATTGTGCTAAATTGTCTCAAAGAGGGAACTGGGGCTGAAAAGATCTCAGTGGAAAGAACAAAGATGGCTGAGCTTTCTGGGCAGCAGTGACCCTCGAGGAGCCCCTGCCAAAACTAAGGGTGGGAAAGAGAGTTTCCTTTTCATGCTGTCTTTTAATGGAAGAATGAACATTCTAAAGTCAGTTAAATATAGGGTATTAGAAAAGAGCTTATGCTGCCTTTCAGAGACTGGCTGGTACACAGGGTGCTTGCTTCAGCTGTAGAGCAGGTGAGATAATAGTTATTATTGGCCACTAGATTTTTTTAAACACCTTGCCAGAAGAGAACACGTATTATTTATCTTTGCATCCCTAATGGCTAGAATAGAGCTACATACCTATTATGTGCTCATATTTTTGCTTAATGTTTGTGTGGCAACCATGAAAATGTGCTGTTCATATCGCCCGGTGCAGGGAGCTTAATTGACGGACAGCCTTGAGCTGCTGTCCTCTCTAAGTCCATCATCACATTTGCCCTGAGGCTATACATCCTGCAGGCTGCTCCCAGACAGTGACAGAGCTCAGCAGGGGTGCTAACTCAGGCATATCCTGGCGAGAGGTGGGACCCCTGTGGCTCGAGGACTTCCCACTCGCCCGGCCAGACCTCTCTTGGAACTGCACTGCAGTCTCATATTCAGCCTCCTTCTTTCTCTCTCTTCTCCTGCAGGTGCCAGACCTTCGGCATGGGCTGAAGCCTCTCCCTTCTCCTACTTCCTCCCCAATAAATCTCTTGTATGTCTGTCTGCCCCATGTCGGTGTCTTCTCCTTGGCAGACCTGAACTAACACAATTTAAAAGGATGAATGAGGCCTTGTAACTGAGAGTAGAAAGTAATCATGCCGGAAGATACTGGAGAATGCTTGTGATAACTTAGGAGGCTTTAGTTAAAGCCATTTGAAATGTTTGGAACCCTTGAGTCAAAGTGATCGTTTCCAAAGGCAAACTGCTATCTCCCCTCCTTCCATGTATAACCCTTCAGTGGCTTCCCTTTGCTCTTCGGATGAAAGGTTATTTTTGAAGCACGCCAACATGGCCTGCAAGGTCTGACCCGGTCTCGCCCCGCTTCCTTTTGCAGCCTCATCTTGCATTACACTTCCCCTCACGCTCTCTTTTCTAGCCACACTAGTCCCTTTATTCACCATATTCCCCGCTGCTGCAGATCCTTTGTACATGCTGTTCCTTCTGCTCAGAGCTCTGTTCTCTCACCTTTTTGCCTGCTGAATTCAAATTCATATCTAAGAATATCACCTCATCAGGGCGGCTTTATCTGGACCTTCTTAACTAGGTCAGATGCTCCTGCAACATTTCTCACCATCTAGCGCTCCTTTATAGCACTCACCACAGTGGCTACCTTTCATTTGTTTGAGGCGATTCGGTTAATATCTCTCTTCCTCGTTAGACTGTAAGGTACATAAAGGAGAGGAACAGTCTATGGTTTCGCTCACTATCGTAGCCTAGCATCCAGCACCGAGTCTAGCACAGAGCAGATATTCGATACATATTTGTGGAATGGTTGAGCCCAAGTATTGGGGGATGAGGGGAACTGTCCTGGAATACAGTGTCAGGTCTGGCGTTTGATTTCACTCTATCTAAAACCAGTAAGTTAGCCGGTTACTGTTGCATGGATGCCAGCAGAAGTCAAGAGACTTCTGGGTCGGAGACAAAGGACTTTATAACTCAGAGCACGACATGAGCATCATGTCTGTTTGCATCGGTTCCCGTTGCCTCCCAAGTCCAACATGGAGGGCTCGGGTAGACACTTGCACAGGCCATGGGTTGCGTTACAGGAGAGGGACACTGAGCTTGGGAAATCTGCCATTTGACAGCAAGCAGTAAGCAAGCTTGTTCTTTGTCCCAGAGGGATACGTTATCTCATCTGTCAAGGGTTCTTGCTGCAAACACAATCCTGAGAAATGGCCCAAGTACACAGCAGTCAGGGCCTTGACGTCTTGGCATACCCAGCAAGGCGGAAAGGCGCGCAAGACCTGCGGAGGGTCGTCTCCCAACACACGGCTTCTCCAGAAATTACTTACGTCCAAGGCAAGCCTCAGAAGAGAAATTCGTTTCTCTCCTTCTTTCCCTTCTGCCCCCACCCTCTCCCTCCCCCTCCTTCACCCATCCTCTCTCTCCTCCTTCCTCTTACATAGTGTACACATAGTATTCCAGGACAGAAAAGGAATCTGGCTGTGGGTTTGCTCACCAGAAGCATAGGCTTGAGAATGGCTAATAGGATCACATTTCCTTGAGTGGCAGTATAGTGCGATGGTTAAGGACACTGACTCTGGAACCAATGCCTGGGTTTGAATTTGCGCTCTGCTACTTTATAGCTATTACATCCTTAGGCTATTACATCCTATAGCTATTACATCTCTGCCTCCCTTTCCTCATCTGTGAAATGGGGACAATAAGAGTACCTGCATCATAAGGTCGTCGTGATTAAATGGGTGACACACAGCAAGTGTTCAGTAAATGTTCGCTCTCATTATTGTGGCGGTGATCTACTTGCACTTCCTCAGGCAGTGATAATGGCCTGCCGACCTTGGAAACTCTGCCTCCAGTGTTTCAGTTATTCCCCTTCGGTGTCCAGGACTAATCAAAACGTGAAGTGGAGAGGTCGGGGAGGAGGGCAGGCACACTCTGGTCTTCCTATGCAAATGGCTTAATCACAGCCTATGTTTATTCATCATTAACGGCTTTTAAATGGTAATGGGCAGGGAGCTGAGGAAGGTAGACTCTTGACGTAGGCGTGTTGAAGCAGAGCACCGCTAGGAGGCGCTCTCCTTGCTGAACGCATTTCTCTTTTCGCAGTGAACGTGGTGGAGGCGCTGCAGGAATTCTGGCAGATGAAGCAGTCCCGTGGGGCTGACCTGAAGAATGGGGCTCTAGTGGTTTATGAGATGGTCCCCTCCAACAGCCCTCCCTATGTCTGCTATGTCACCCTGCCTGGGGGAAGCTGCTTTGGGAGTTTCCAGGTAAGAGCTGCGAATCAGCAGGAGCCCAGATAACTGCTTAGGTGCCCATAATGACTTTCTCCATCACTTTGGCCATTAAATCTCTGTTTGAAATCACTCATTTGAAGGCCGGAACCAAGTCTGGGCAAATCATTCTGGAAAGCATCCGAGGCTCATCTGACCACAAAAAACCTCACCCTGCAAAACCTCAGCCCCACTTTCCATTTGAGCAGTTACGAAGATGCCTCCTCAGCGTCTCAGACTACTAGCACCTTACCCATGTCCCGATATGGCTTTCCAACTTCCTGCCATCTCCTCTGGAGGACACAGAATACTATTCCTTGACCCTTTTTCATAGGCAACTACTGAGAAAAGCAATATTTGAGTTCTCGAAGAGACCAAAGGGGAGGGACTACGTTCGGTGAAAATAGTACCCATCTAAGAGTTAGCAGATCCAAATTCTCACTCCCCTGACTGCCAGCAGGGCACGTCAGGTAACTTCTGTGGGCCTCAGTTTCCCCACCTATAATATCAAAGAGAGAGGTTAGATTATTTCTAAAGTCTTTCTAGTGCTAGCACTCTGCAGTTATATGAGAGACCTGTAATATGTGGTGATGAAAAGAGCTTGTTACTGTAGGATAATGGGAAGTTTGACTAGTGTGAATATTATCGTCAAAGATGGATTCTTTACGTTGCATATAGGGAGGAAGCCTTCTGAAATGTCAACTTAGAGTCTCGGTGGGAATTTAGAGAATAGACACTTTTGTTCTGTTTTCCAAGCGGTTTATATAACCCTTAGACAAAGTTATTACCCCTGCTATATGTACCTTGAACTTCCCCATCAGATCACTTATCACAACTTACGTAATTGATTGTTTCTCTCTCCCAGTAGATGATGCTCTATGGATGTAGAGATAGTGTCTGTCTTCTTCCTTGTTCAGTTTTAAATCCTAGCACGGAGTAAGCAATTAACAAATCTGTTGCATGCATGAGTGCCATCACAGCTCAGTTCCTGCCTCAAACACCAGCAGTCTTAGGGAAGCCTCATTTCAGATCAGGTGACTAAATTTTTTTCCCTCAGAACACCAGCCATTCGAGAGAAATAAATAGGTGTCCAGGATGACTACTGTTTATGCTTTCTCTTCTAGAGAATAAGATCATTCCTTTCTTCTCCCACCTCATCATATTGTTGAGTAAGGACTTGATTATTTTATGGCGATGCCCAAAGTTCGACCATTATAGTAATTTGCTCTCCGTTATTTCCTGAAAGAGTAGAATTACTTGTCATGCCCCCTTTCAGTTTCTCTCTTCTATATTCACTTTAGAGCATGTGAAATTTCTCCCGGTGGTTTTCTTAATAGATAATTTTTTAGAAAGGGCACTATGTAGTAGAATGGGCAACAGGCTAGTAAATAGAGAAACAGAAAAATTGAAGAAGCAAGAAGACTTAGGGTTAAGGTACCAAGCTTCATATGCTGTCTCGGAGAGACCTGTCAGTCAAAGGAAATTGAGAATTATTGATATTAAGGATGGTTAAGTACCAAACACATCCTGGTCTGCTTTTTAAAACTACGGCATCACTTTCTTCCTTTCCTCTGATCCTAATCGTAAATGACAGAGGGCACAGAGGCCTTCGAAGCAGCCAGTGAAGATGAATTATAAAGGAATCCCATGGTGCCTAGGGATTTAAACTTGAGCGATTGAAGACTTCTGAAAATTAGATTTCTTCTGTTATACCTATGTTGGATACAATGTAAAAACATGAATTTTTAATTTTTTCATGCTTTCCTCGAGTCATCTTTCCTTCTCTTAGCCAACCCTGTCCTCCTTGCTTCCACTGGGGGAAAAAAAAAGACTACAGATGCCTTCTTTAGACCTCAGACTCTGTTCAGGGATAGCGCCTTGGCTCACTATGTTATTGGGGGAACTGCCTGCTCACAGCAAAAAGCAAAGTCCAAGAATCCCAGATGGGTGCTTCTGATAGAGACTCCCGGTCTCCTCTGCAGAAGCAGCCTAGACACAGTTTTGTTCTAATCTTAGGTTATCTAGAGGAATGAAAAAAATCTTGCCTGTCCACAGAACAAGAAAACAAGATACAGATTTCTATCAGGCTGGCCAGAATCTGGCTTTTGAGTAATTAATTCTGTTGACAGTTAAAACAGGGCTATTTTTCCTATCCAGTGATTATCTGCTGACTTCAGCAGCCTTCCTCATTCTACATTCAACTTGGTATGAGCTAGAGCCATCTCCAGTTCCCTAATGATTTCAGGATGTTGAATCAGACTTATGTTTCCAAATGTCTCGACCATTTTGCAATAAAAACTTTGGAGCTTGTGTCGAACAAAACTGATTTATCCAAAGAGTGTCCAAGTGTCTTCCATCCCAAGTGTTTCGCTCCCTATGTTCCTTCTCTCTCTCAGATGCGCATATACACGTATTTTCTCTCTCTTTCTCTCTCTCCCCTGCCTAGTTTTGCCCCACAAAAGCTGAGGCCCGGCGGAGCGCTGCAAAGATTGCACTAATGAACTCTGTGTTTAATGAACATCCTTCCCGAAGAATCACTGATGAGTTCATTGAGAAGAGTGTCTCCGAGGCCCTGGCATCTTTCAATGTAAGTTACTTGGAGTTGGAAGGAAGGCGAGTGGGGGTGGGAGAAGTGGCTGGTTGGGAAGTGTTGTATATTATTGGGAAACAGAGCATGGATTCTTGTTTCCTTTCCTGTCTACATCTCTGTTGTTGTTTTTTTCTTCTCCGTCAAGCTTTTGTATTACATGCTGTATATGTCTCAGTCTCTAATTCTATATGTGTCTGTTTTTACTGTTATTTGTCTCTTTGGTATCTAGAAACCTCTGTGTCTCTTTGATCTAGAAACTTTTAATACAAGATTTATGGAATTTTAGAGATATTCCAAAATAAAAATTGAGCTTAAATTTTGCTTTCTCCAATTTTGATTTAGGACTTTAGTCCCTTGTTCCTTCACTGATCTTTTATTTGACTTTTTACTGTCACTTGTCTCTTGCCTCCATTACTTCATCTTATTAATAAAGCACACTTTATAATACAGTGTCTTGTCTTTTTTCATTTCTAGAAATGGGGAGGATAATTTACTTACTCTCTTTAAAAAGAACATCTTTTCTTTGGAATGATGACGATGATGGTGATAGCCATAGCTAATCCTAATTGAGCATTTACTTTGTGCCAAGGACCGTTCTTGGGATTTATATGTATTTTATCTCATTTGATCTTCACAATGGTCCTATGAGGTATCATACCATTATTACCCTTGTTTCACAGATGAGGAAGTTAAAAACACCGAAGTGAAGTTTTCCCTAAAGCGACAGAGCTAGTAAGTGGTAGAGCCAAGACTGGAACCCAAGGTGACTTACAGACTTCTCTAGCGTAGGGTACACCTTAGAAGTTAACACCGTCTTCTTCCGCCCTACCCACTCCCTCCCCCACCACAAGTTCATTGACAGAGTTAGACCAATTTTCTGTTTCTGCTCTCTTTGCGTTTAAGATGTAATTACATATACTAAACTGCTTCAGTTATCTGTTTTGTGGATTAGTGTTGAATACTTTAAATTATAAAGTATTCATCTGTTTAAAGGATCCATCTGTTTTTCTCCCATCGCTTTTTGCCCCAGTCAGCAGTAACTGCAGGGCATAAAAACATTTCTATATTAATCAAAGCCAATTAAAATTAAGAAAGTACATTTGTCATTCTTGTCACCTAATGTATTGTAAAATGAAACATTAGTTTGGATTATAGAAAGCAGTGGTTATGAACGTGGGCTCTGAATCTGTTATTTTGAAATTATGGTTCTACTGTCTATGTGACTTTGAGCAAGTTACTTATTCTAAGTCTCAGTTTCCTCATCTGTAAAATAGGATAACAGTTATACCTATCACATAGGATTATTGGATAAAAGAACATATTCAAGCCCTTAGCACACGTTATGTATTTAGATGCCTTTGGATGCCAGTAATAGAAAACCTCACTTCAAATTGGCCTAAGGAAATAAATAAAGGAACTAAACGTGTTATCTAACATGGACAGGAAGCCCAGAAGTAGGGCCGGTTTCAGGGCTGGCTGCATCCATGGATCAAGAATGTCATTATCTACTGGCTCAAATTCTTTCCATCTCTCCACTCATCCATCCTCTAGGTACCAGCTTTGTTCTTGGACCAGCTCCCCTCGGGGTGCAAGGTGGCTACAGAATTCCAGACATCAAACACAGACAAAACTACATTCAGAAACCGGACAAGACCATCTTTTCTAGTGTCTCTTTAGTAGAAAAGAATCTTTTCCCAGAAGCCCTCCCACAGATCTCCCTTCTACCTCCCAATGGCCAGGATTCCCACATTAAAACCAATTTAAAAAAATAACAACAAAAAATTACAGGCAAAAGCGATTAAGATTTACGCACTGAGTTAGGATAAAATCACTCTTCCCATAAGCACGTGGGAGATGAGGAGACACTAGAATGAGATTAAGTAAGGAAGAAGGAAATAGATGTTGGGTAGGTCACCAGCAGCATCTACTATAAAGTGTAAGTATAGTTCAAGTAGAGAAATGTAAACTATTATTATCATGCTGCTGTTCCTCTTTGATTAACCCCCAAGTTGAGAACTTAATGGATTTCTCATTAATATTCCTATATAATCCCCGCTCTTCAGAATAACAATTTTCATCTGGTCATAGCCATGGGTAAAGAGCGATGCCCATGTTCTTTGCTTTCAGATTTTGTTCTTTTAAAAGTCCTGAATCTGACACTATAGTATACTATGCTTTTTTGACAAATCACCTAGCCTCTGTGGATCTGAGTTTCCTCATTTGTAAAATAAGTAGGTTGAATTAAATTAACTCTAATTTCTTTCCAGTTATATTCTAATGTTCCTACCACTTATTCCTACCAAGTATTCTGTGATTAAATGTCTATTGAATAAATGGAGTTCATTTGTAACTGTTGGGCGTAGTAGTGTTGATATGAGGTAGAACTTCCCAACGGGTGGGTCATGCCACTCTGAGGTGCTCCAGATAGGTTACAGATGTTCCATGCTATTGATCCCCTCAGCTGTCAGGGGACTGAGCAAGGCCTGAGGCAGATGGACTGCTCTGCCCCACAGCCTCTGTTGGCAAGCTGCTCTGCCAGCAGCCTCCTCTGTATACCCCAGTTGGCTGTACAGACATGATCATTTTCTATGTGCCGTATCTTGGAAAATCTTGGAGGTATTGAATAAGGTATAATATTGAACAATTATAGGCAAAAATGAAAACGGCGGCTTGCTTCAGAGCCCTAAATCCTAATAATGAAGTTTCTGTTTTTTCTTCCTCCCTCTAGCGTTTCACTTCTAAATCCAAATTTTGAGATCTTTGCTTCACCGTGAAGATTAATGACATGTGGCATGGTTTTTTCTCATGAGCCACAAAACAATATGGGTTGATCTTGAGTAGTTCTGACCTCTTGTTGACTCTAGCGCAGTGAAAACAAATAATAATAATAAGCCAGCACTTATGGTGTACTTAATAAGTGCCTGGCATTATTTTAGGTGTGATACATATACAGTACAACCCTATGATGAAGTGCCCCCCAATAAACTGAACTTGGTTATAACTTCATTGGCTCCTGACCTCTACCCTGTCTTCTTTCTCAAAGAGAGCAGAATAAAGTTCTTGGGAGGTGCTGTGGGGGTGGGGGGTTGGGGGGATATGGTGTGGAACTGGCTAAAAGAGCAGGCGAGTTCTCGGGAAGCAGGAGGAGAAAGTTGGGTCCCTGTGTTCCCAGTAGTGTCCTGGCCTTATTTCCCCTGATTAGGTTGACAAAAAGGTCACCAATAAACCAGGAGATACCCTTATTTTGGAAGTCTCAGCCAGCCCCAGGATTTGGAATTATCCTCAACAATATTAAACCAGCACCAAATAGCACCAAACCAGAGCCAATCCCAGAATGGATTTTGATGGTGTAACTGGCCACCGGGTCCAGAACAATAAGGCACCCACAACTTATATGATTGGAGTTTTTAGATATTTAACCTTTTTAAAATTAAAAGTGTTTTATTTAATTCTCGAAACAATCCTATAAGGTAGATCTATGATTATTCCCACTTTACAGATGAGGAAACTGAGGAGCAGAAAGGTTAAATGACTTCACTAAGCCCACAGGACTAGTAGGAGCTCCAGTCCAGGCTCTTAACTTCTCCACTGTATTGTTTTTTGTACACACTAGGCTTGCAGGTAGGACACGTCTCTTAGTTCTACCCCTGCAAGGTCATGTCACCAATGGAAGACACACAAGGCAAATGTGCGGGAGTCCAAACTGCTACCCAGAATTTGCCATGCTTGTGGCTCCTACTGTGTCCCTTTAAAATGCATTTGCCCGCTTGTCCTCTAGGCTAGTCCACCCCCACATGCTGAACTCACTGTGTTATCTTGGCTAAATCGGGGCTCTTCTCCATGTCTCAGTGTTCCCCATTTAAAAATAAGGAAAATCAGATCGACCTTTCTCTATCACCCCAGTTCAAATGCGTGGTGACTGGAATCTTCTAGGTCTGTGCTCATCAGTAGAAGAGCCACTAGCCATATATAGCTAGTGAGTACTTGACACGTGGCCGGTATGAATTGAGATGTGCTGTAATCGTGAAAGCGATATCAGATTTTGAAAATGTAGTACAAGAAAAAGAATGTAAAATATTTCATTAATAGTTTTTATACAAATTACAGTTGAGATACTATTTTGAATATATTAGGTTAAGTAAAATATGCTAGTAAAATTAATATGTTATTATATTAACTACATTTCTATTGGGCAGTACTGCTTGAGCTGATAATCCTGACTGAAAATCTATTTCTCTTTTCCTTTCCTCTGTTACCAGGGCAACAGGGAGGAAGCTGACAACCCAAATACAGGCATTGGTGCCTTCCGATTCATGCTGGAATCCAACAAGGGCAAGTCAATGTTGGAGTTCCAGGTACGATTCCGCCTACTTCCCTGGCTCTAATAACATGTGTCAGCGTGTGTGAGTGTGTGCGTATGTGCGTGCGCACGCCTCCTCCTCATTCCTAACGCATTGCTACTCAATTGGAAGGGAAGGGAGAGAAGGCTGTTAGAATATTTTTCAAAATATAAATACCTTCCTTCCCCCAAGGGCATATACGAGTTGGTATAAGAGATGCCTCCACAAATACATTTCGTAAAATGGAATTCCGATGCAACGCCCCCCCATATAAAATCACTGTCCTGGCTCTCCATGTTTTCTTCCTCCAGGAGTTAATGACAGTTTTTCAACTCCTGCACTGGAATGGCAGCCTTAAGGCCATGAGGGAAAGACAGTGCTCTCGGCAGGTAAGAGATAACTGTGGGTGAGAGGAGTTGGGCAGAAGACTATTTTGAGGTGGCTGATGTGTCAGGAATAAGCGGGCCTGTGGACACCAGCTGGTGAATATTGACAGCCTCGCTTAAAGTGCCCTCTTCACTCCTATTATCTTTCCTATTTAAACCTCAGCTGTGATTCTTTTGCCGGCCTGGCTTCCCCCACCAGGACGGTTCCCTTAAGAATCTTCTTAGAGACTTCGGTGCTGACTGCAGTTAGGACCCCAACGCTAAGAGTTCCTAGTCCCAGTTAGGTCACTGTGCTATGAAACTTCACCTTGTCAATGACCTTCACATTCCTCTCCTCCTCCAGGAAGTGTTGGCTCATTATTCGCACCGGGCCCTGGATGATGATATTCGCCACCAAATGGCATTGGACTGGGTGAGCCGGGAGCAGAGTGTGCCAGGGGCGCTGTCCAGAGAGCTGGCCTCCACTGAGCGGGAGCTGGACGAAGCCCGACTGGCAGGCAAGGAGCTGCGCTTCCACAAGGAGAAGAAGGATATTCTCATGCTGGCTGCTGGGCAGTTGGGCAACATGCATTCTTCCAACTGCTAGGCGTCCACCCACCCACATACTCCCTCCCCATCCTCTTCAGGCCTCTTTTTATATGTTCTTTCTAAGACTTAGTGTGATTTCTGTACATACTTTCTCAATTTTATACTTTAAAATATAGATATATATATATATATATGTATAAATTCTACACCTGGATTCTTATTTGCTGAGAGATCCCTTTTCTTACTTCTAGTTTTCGGATGTGGTTTCATTTGAAACATCTCCACTCCACTTTACAGGAAGAGCAGGCTGTCCTGGGAGCTGTTGGCTCTTACACTCCCAGTAATTCTGCATAGTCATTTCAGTAACACAAGACGATTGACTAAGGGTTTATGTCTCCTTTTCAAATAACAGGGAGCAATAAATTAAATAATAATAATAATAACAATGGGGAGCTTGATTAAGGACTGTGTGCCCCCCCACCCCACCCCATTCCTGCTTCTCTCGGAGCTCCGTGGATTGCCATATGAGCATGGCTTCCGGTTTATCTTGAGGCTGGAGCTCACTTGGTACCAGTTGTTCCCCAATGTGTATTTCCTAACCTCATGCACCTCTCCTCCCCTCCCCACCCCTCCCTTATTCCTCCTCCAACTCCAACCGGTACTTTGTTTTGAGTCTTCTTGCCTTTTTATTCAGAAGGAAGTAGAGATCTGGTGTCTCACTGTTAAATCATTGCTGAGAGAGTGCCTAGGAACAAGAGGAGTGATGAACACAATCCACAGAGTTTATGCCCGAAGTTGTTTTCAGGGCATAGATGCCACATCCAGATTTCCAGATGCACTCTACACACTACAGAAGGGGTCAGGGTTGAAGCTGCTTATCTTTCCATATTCCCTCTTCACTCCTCCTCCCCAGCTCACTCAGCTTAGTTAAGCCTTGTATTTAGACCTTCCTGTCTGCAGAGATTGGTAGAAGGTAAAACATATCTCCCTCCTCTCTCTCCTTCCAGTATTTTGCTCTTTGCAAAAATGATCTGTCCTGTTTGGTGAGGGCCACGTTCCTCTCACTGCCATGAAGCTGCTGCTGTCTATTACCTGAGATGTACATACCTTAGATTCATGTTTGTTTTCTCTGTTTTCCTTCCTCTTCCTCCACATTGATTATTAGAGCATGAGTAGATCAAGAAAATTAGATGAGACTTTGACATTATGGTCTTTCCTAATTGGAACCCTGGGAGACTTGCAGGAGGGGAAAGAGAATCAATGATCGGCTATTTGTGTTTTCAATACTGTTCTCTTTTCCCACCTCTCCCCTGGGTGGAGCCAGAGAGAAATGATCTGGAGTACAGCTAAAGCTTTCACCTTTGGGAAAAATTATTGTAGGTCTCTCTAAGATATATTTCTTCTTTGTTTCTCTAGTCTCCTTTATACTATATTATAGCTCAGCGCACTTTCTAAACTGAGATCGGGAAGTTTAATGTTCCTATAGTTAGTCTTTCCATTTAACGATGATACAATTTGCTTTCGGAAATAGGTTAGGAAACAGGCCACAGTTTGCTCTTTTGGATCAGATAGGGACAAGATCAAAGTCAGCTTACTTGCTTTTGAAATCATCTTGGTGACCAGGACACACGGGATCAGAGGTAAGGAATCTAACAACAATTGTATTAGTGCTTGAAAGGGACTTCCTTGAATTCTCCAAGCCCCTTCTTAATATTCCATGAAGCACATGTAGGGTTGGAGCAGAGGCTCCTACATTAAGCAATGGATGTGTCTATTCAGTTTTTATTGGTATTTATAATCCAGAAATCATAAACCCTCATTGCTCTTGTGCTCATTTCTCTGGAAAGTGTTAAGGGGTGAGTTGTGGGAAGAATTTGTCCTTGCAGCTCCTGGATTTATAGTTTTTCTCAAATACCAACTACTAAGATCCCAAAGAACTTGAGAAAAATTGTTCCCTATCTGTAAACTTTTGGTGTTAAAGATTTCACTTATCTTTTTAGTACTTTCTATGTATTTTATATGTATAATTTTATACAATTAAAAATAGATTTTTGTCTAGTGAGCCAGATTGACTCTTTCTTGAGACCTATGTATCAGAGAAGCTTGAAAATGACCCTTTCTTTTACACATATACTAAAAAAAGAATTTTTATTAATATTTTTTGGGTGGTAGACATAAGATTGTACTGCTGGGGGAGGGCATGGTGTCTCCCTTTCTCGGGACATTTGAGGAGCCTGGATTTTGTCCTTAGTCTTTTCTGCTCAAGCTCTACCCATTTCCATTGGCAATCTCACCCATTCTGGTGGTCTAAACTCTTATCATACACACGAGTCTCAAAACTATTTCTTCTACCCCAACCTATGTTGAGCCTTTACATCTATATTTCCACATATTGAACATCCCCACCTGAATGTAACAGAAGCTCTTTGATGTCCATCTGTCACATGTCCAAAATAAAACCTGTTTCTCCATGTGTTTCTCTTTGAATCCCCAGATCTGTTATTGGAATTGTTATTTACCCAGTTATCTAAGCTCGAACCTCAGATCCATCCTCACGTTTTACCTACCATCATCTCATTAGCCACTTACTGTCGAGTTTACCTCCTATATAAACATCCAAATCTGTTTTGTCTGTTTATTGCCTTAGTTCAGTCATTTATCATCTCTGGGCTGGACCACTACACTAACTTCCTAACTAGTCTCTGCCTTCATTTTTAACATCTCCCACTCTATTGTCAGATTTCTAAAATATTTGTGACTGTACCACCCCTTTACATACATCATCACTTAGCTATCCTCAGCTTTACCAGCATTTCCCAAAGTTCTATATGTGAGCCCTTGGTATTACCTGTGATGACTTGGGGGTGGCGGATGGACAAACGTTTTTCATTTTTACTAGTTATGCTTTTATCTGAATTTATAGGGGAAAAACATAGATCTTCCACTTATGGCAGTGTCATTTAAATTTAGTGTAAATTTATTTTAAAAGTCAGTTTAAGTAAAAATATGAATAAAAAATAGTATGGGGGCTATTTGCAAATGTTAAAAATCATGAATACTCAAATACTTGAAGTAGTGAAATTTCTTGCCTACAGGGTAAGTTCCAAAATCTGTAGCATGGCATGCAATTTGGCCCTAAACTGTATTTCCAGCTTTATTTCCTAGTCACGCAGCATCAGGCATACAGAATTCCTTGCTATTCTGCTCTGCATTCATTCAATAAGTATTTAACAAATGTCTACTTTGAGCCAGGCACTGTTCCAAATTTGGGGGATATATTTGTAAATGTGAGTCTCTGACATACGGATTACATTCTGATTGGAAAAACAGGCAGTAAGCAAGTTAGAAAATAAGGTAATTAAAGATTTGGATTTAAGTTCTGTGAAGGAATAAACAGAGTGAAGGACAGGATAGAGAAGACCTCTTTGGGTGACCATAGTATTTTAGGGAGACAGAAGAGATGGGTTTGAACTAGCCATGTGAATTGCTGGAGTAAGAACACGAGAAACAGGAAGTTGCAAAAGTCTGAGATGGGAAACAGTACAACACAGCTGAAGGGAAGTGTAGGGAGAGCTTAATGTATAAGAGGGAAGAATGGTGGTGGAAAAGGTTGGCGACAGAGGGCAAAAATAATTCAAGGAAGGCTTTTTAGTAGGGATGTGATCACACTACCTACTGCGGAGAATGGATTAGTTGTCTCTTAGTCTCCGTACAATTGCTTTACCTGGAAAACTACCCATCATTTAAGGCCCAGTTCGAACGGAAGGCCTCCCTTGCATAGACTCGCCTTACACCGTCCTGTTGGACACTCTCTTTGTACTACCATAATGCTTTGTGATAGCAATGATCACAAATGTAATTATGAAGCAATTGTTGATAACGCAATAATTTTTCCTTGTATTGCCAACACTTCTTCTGAGACAGTCATTCTTGTTTGATTAAAAAATTTATAAATAAGTGAATCCACAATCTACTGTTGTTAAAGGCCTATATCGAGATTCCAGAATCCGGGGGCGATATGGATTTTGCCTCAATCCTAGGTTTTTAAACGTGAAATACTTGCACTATCTTCAAAGAAGCTAAAACCTCCATTTTATTTGAAAGGATGACTTTTTTTTAATTCTCAGAGGTGGTGGGGAGAGTTTGGGAGTTTACCTTTTTTAAAAAAGTTGGTTATCTGTCTCACAAATCGTTATTTCATGACAACCTGGTCTGTTAGTTTCTTTAAGAGAAATTTGGTACCTCCCTATGTTCCAGAAGCAGCTTTTTGAGCCAGCATTGCTGATTGAACTACTTTTGTAAAATGCTCGCATCACAGATCCAGCTGCTTCAATGGATAGGGTACAGGCCTGAAATTCTGAGAAAAAAAAACTTTCATTTCTTAGGATGGGGTGAAAACACATGGAAGGCAGGCCTGTACAAAAGAGATTAGGCCGGCCTTCACTGTCAGTAGTATTTCTTGTAGGATGCTCTAGATCGGGATCCCCAACCCCTGGGGAACAGGTCAGAGGCCTGTTAAACAAGGGACCACACAAAAGGTGAGCAGCAGGCTAGCAAGCGAAGCTTCATCTGAATTTGCAGCCACTCCCCAGCACTAACATCACTACCTCAGCTCCATCTCAGATCATCAAGCATTAGCTTTTCATAGGAGCATCCGTCCCTGGTACAAAAAAGGTTGGGGACCGCTATTCTAGATAAAAGGAAGCCACCGATTGCAATTACCCCCAGTCCAACCTTCACAACGTGGCTGCTTTTAGCTCAAGACCTGGTCAAGATGGCTACAGGAGCACTTCCGGCCCTTCCGGCGCTAGGCCCGCCTCCTGTGCGTATTTTTATCGCGCCAGGGGCGGGACTTAGAGTAAGCTCTTGATTGGTCAACTTGACTGGCGACCTTTCCCCTCCGCCCCGTTCCTGAGGTGCTGAGTTCTGAGCGGCGCAGCCTAGAGTTAGAACGAAGGCAAGATGGCGGACGTGCTGGATCTTCATGAGGCTGGGGGCGAGGATTTCGCCATGGATGAGGATGGGGACGGTGAGGACACTGGAGGCGGCTGCGGGAAGCGGGGAAGGTGCGAGAGAAGGGCTTCCTAGGGAAACATAATTTCTCTTCTACCCGACAGGGAGGATGGGAGCGGGGAACCGGGTTTCGGTTGGACTGGAGACTCCGCCCCCTTCGGGAGGCTTGGGGGCGGGATCCGGAAGGGACCCGGGCTGCAGTTGTTGGGGTCCGCTTTCAGATAAGGTCTTGGTAAAAAGACTGTTGTTGTAAATGTCATCTTTTTACTTACACTTTGACTTATGGGGCTTCAGAAAGCATCCACAAACTGAAAGAAAAAGCGAAGAAACGGAAGGGCCGCGGCTTCGGCTCCGGTGAGTGTTTATGGGGAAAATGGGGTCTAGAGTGGCTAGAGTCCACCCAAAGGTTTTGGAGTCCTCATTCAGATTCACGGGGAACAGTGAGAGAAGGGGGTTTTCCGGTGATCTCGTGTATGTTTCCTATAGAAGAGGGGTCTCGAGCGCGGATGCGTGAGGATTATGACAGCGTGGAGCAGGATGGTGATGAACCCGGACCACAACGCTGTAAGTAAATTGGAGCCCGTAGGTATCTGTGTCTGTAGAGAATTAGGGGCCAATAAACTTAAATCCAGTAGGAAAGGGGTCAGAAAAAGCTTAACCAGTCTCGAGTCTGCACTGCATTCTTGTGATCTTGCTTGAAGTTTTTCTCTGTGTGCTCAAACAATCTCCCTTTCTTCCCCAACAGCTGTTGAAGGCTGGATTCTCTTTGTCACTGGAGTCCATGAAGAAGCCACCGAAGAAGACATCCATGACAAATTTGCAGAGTATGGGGAAATAAAAAACATCCACCTCAACCTGGACAGGCGTACAGGATACCTGAAGGTGCCCTAAGTTATACCCCATTGCCTCTCTTTCCCCATAACCCTTAGCATTGGTAGATCTCTCATGTTTGCTGTGGTTGGCCAAGAGCAAAGTTGAAATAAGTTAACATTGGAAATTGATTTTGTTAGACACAGCAGAGACAGACAGAAATAGGCAAACATGTATTTACAGTAGGGATATATGACGTACATTCGTTGTTTAAAGTTTATAGATTTTTCTACTTGAATAGAAAATAGCTTGGTGGAATAGAGTTTTGATATCTGTTTTTTCCCTTGCTTTAGGGGTATACGCTAGTTGAGTATGAAACATACAAGGAGGCTCAAGCTGCTATGGAGGGACTCAATGGCCAGGATTTGATGGGACAGCCAATCAGCGTGGACTGGTGTTTTGTTCGGGGTCCACCCAAGGGCAAGAGGAGGTAAAGTGGAGAGGGCAAACACTTTCTTGGTGAAGGGGCTATGAGTGAAAGAGAATAAGGACATTGTATTTTGTCCCTCTGACGGACACCCTCCTGTCTTTCCTTTTCCCTAGAGGTGGCCGAAGACGCAGCAGGAGTCCAGACCGGAGGCGTCGCTGACAGGCCCTCTCTTGTCCAGGCGTTCTCTCCATCGATTCCATTCTATGGACAAGGGTCAGAACAAAAGCAAGATGCCGCCTTGGAGAAACAGAGCTGGGTTGGAGCTCGCTGTTTATATTTAATATCTTATCCTGTTGATTAGTGTTTCTTTTGAGTTATGAATAAATGTCGCATATTTGTTTTCTACATTTAAAGTTACTTTCCTGTTCTAACATTGCAAATCCTGAAGCATTATTTACAGTAAGGCAGTGTGGGTCACTATGAAGCTGCTTCTCCCAGTGACTGAATTCTGTGTGCGTTTGTATATTAGACATAGTCTCAAGTCTCAAAGGGTCAAAGTAGAGACTTTGCTTAGTTTTTCCCTTCCTTGAAAGGTAAAAGCCAGGATAGAAGTGAGCTGTTCTCATGATGTTAAAGAATAATTTTTCTGGTCCTGTATACTCTGTCCTGAGCAAATGGTTGTTACAGGAATGTTTCTTTGTTTCTCCTGACCTTGCTGCCACTTTTGTTTATACTTTAAGCTGTGTAAGGGTTTGACTCTCCTGTTGGGTAATTCTCCCAGACCCTCCTTTCCTGGAAGAGTCTATATTAAGTGCTTGGTGCCCTCTTTGGCAGACAAGGGTAATGCCCCATAAAAGGGAGGATCCAAAGGAGCACCGAGGAGACCAAAGAGGAGAAGGATGTGGCTGAGCCTGGGAGAGACTTCTGTTAGCATAGCAGGAGAGAACCAGAGACCCGGCAGGTAATAAGGTCCAGCAGAGGATGAAGGTCAGCAAGACAAGCAAAGGCCAGTCTCAGGGCCTTCAGATAAACGGGAGAGATTGTCTGAGGAGCGGCAGAGGGCAAATTCACTGGCAGGGGATGGGAATTTAGAAAATACACAGAAATTAACCACTCAGCTTTTCACCCAAGTTTAGAGTGAATTAATGGATAGGCAGAGATAGCGATATGGAGTTCTCCCCAATATATGGAAGAGAATGCTGTAGCCCTCTTCCCCTTCCCACATTGGGACTATATGCTCCCTTTCCCCCAGGGTTTATGACACATGCTGGAGAAAAGGTTTGGTTGAGATGCTATGTTATGTGAAGCTACTAAGTCTATGTTAATCCTTGATGGTGTCCCAAGAACAAAGAAGAATACTGATCACCTTTCTCTTTACTCCTTGCCCAGCTAATTTAAGTTAGAGGATGGCTAGAGGCTGGCGAGAATTGGAGGCTTTCAATAAAATTAATGTGCAGCATCAAGTACTAGAAATACAGTTAAGATCTCATTTTGAATTTGATAGCTATCAAATTAATGAGGCTAGAGGCAATAGTTTTAGGGTACCGATTAGGACCTGAGGATTGGAGTCTCACTATGTTCCCTTCTTTGAGGACTAGACACTGAGGACAACACAGCTATAGCAGATGGTCATGGCAGGCAGCAGCAGCAGAAGGTGAAGTTATAAGTGGTCTCTTGGCCAATGAGCCTTTGGTGATACTGATTGGGCCAGCTTGGCAGACTGTATGGAACAGAAACAGCTGGAGTGGGGTTGAGGACTCTTAAAACTGGTCCCCCTCCTCCTCCTCCACAACCTACTCATGTCACACTGTCTGCTCCCAATTATCCTTGAGTCTATGCAGAGCAGTGCAGTGCTGAGTTGCGGTTCCTCCATGGTGCCATATTTAAAAGGTTAGAAATATATTTTGAAAATCCCCATCTTCCCCCCTAGGCTATAGAGCTAACCATTCAATTTGTTAAATTCTGGGATTTAAAGAATCCTGCCTTCTCGAGTACTACTGTAAACATTGCATTTATAAAAGGATATCTTTATCACCTTGACAACATTTTTAGCTGAAGTGATTTTCCTGATGTGTCTGATTAATTCTGTGGAAAAAATAAATCTTGGATAAAATGGATGCTGCTAAAATTTCAGGCCACTTTCCAACCACTCTGTGAAGTGACCTTTGGTAATAGTCTTATGTACAATAGCTATAATGGTGAAACAATGTTAAGTAATAAAATTCAACATTTTCCAAATGCTGTTGGCTGCCCCTCCCCCTTTTTGGTAAATTGCTGAGATTTTGGTTTGAATCACTAAAGAGTATTTTTCAGTTTTGAGCTTTAGAGTTAGTACCTTGGTTCAGGTAAAGTAGATGGTGTCAGTTTGATAAAAGGAAAGCTCTGTAGGTACCAGATTCCTAGGTATAAGGCATATTGGAAAAGTGATTTCTGCAGGCATGAGAACTTTAAGGAAAAGTGGAGAGTATCAGCTATTAAGTGCGTGGAGTTACCATCCATTGTAGAAACTGTCCTTTCAGTTACTTCTGATACTTGGAAACTTGAGCCTAACTAGCTCACTACTCCCTCATCACACCAACAGCACACTTAAAAAATCTTTTTGACAGTATTTTAAATACAGCATACAGGCAATGTAGAGTTTACACAGTAGACACTAATTTGGAACCAAAAATATCACCTTGTTCACATATATCAGTGTTACCATCAGTTTGCCATTGGAGCACAAGATTGCTACTGTTAGCAGGTTGTCCAGCTGTGAGAAAGGATGAAATTCATCTCCTATGTCATCCTGTGGCTCATAGGTTTCAAGTGATTTAGCCAGTCTTAGCTAGTTCATGGTAGAGCCTAGACTCAGAAAAACAAAAGTAAAAAAAGCAAATAATGCAACAAACAGGCTTGTAACTCTTAAGTTCACATCTAAAATTTACTTCATATAAACCCAAATAATTCCTTTTGCAATTATGCAACGAGCTGCTTTGTAAAGCTTGGGATAGCAGAGGTCCTGTTTACAACATGTGGTTAGAAGATTATATATATGTATAATCTACATACATACATACATATATACACATATATATGTGGTAGTAGTGGTTTTTGTTGTGGAGGAATTGCTTCAATCTAGCTTTTTTCTAGATTCTAGTTTATTTTCATATTGAGATTTGATTAACTGGTACTCAGACCACAGGAAGGAAAGCTGCAGCGTACAGTGGCCATTTGTTTCAGGAACATGAGTGTTTGACGTGTGATGTTCCCCAGCAGCCATTTAACAGTGATATTCCAAGTGGGGTCTAGGGGCATAACCACAAAAACTACAGCTGCTAAATGGACAGATAGTCCCGAGACTGGAGAGGGGCAGAGCTGGCTGGGTTGCGGCGGCGTCACTGACCACAGTACAGCCAGCCAGCTTTTCTCCAGCTAAGGAAACAAACAGCACAGTGGTCACTCCCAGTCGGACCTTGTCTGCAGCTGAGAAGGTGGGCAGCTGTGAACTCTCTACCTGCACTCCTGATCCCGTCCAGGCCTCCTCCCTCGCTGCTGACTGGCCCCAAGGGGTGTAGGGTGTGAGTGAAGAAGTTAGCTAGCTACGATCACTGATTCTTCACTTTCCTTTTTAGGATCCGTAGCTGGTTATTGCGAAATTCTTCCTAAAGTCTCTGTCTCTGGACTCCATCTGTGTTCTGGAAGTCACCTGTCCAACTGTCAGGGGCCCTGCAGGGAACAGGTGGTGGCTTCTACTTCCATAGACTTCTTTAGCCTCTAGAGCGCGGTACTGGATCGCATGGCGCGCGCGTGTGGGTGTCCTGCTCGAAGCCCCCCGGGGTGGGGTGGGGTGGGGGAGCCCCATCTCAGCCGCCTCCGCGAGATCTCGGCGGCGCTTTCTCGCCCCGCCCCACGCCTGCAAGCCCCGCCCTTGGCCCAGAATATTTAAAGGAGACCGTGCCGGTGGAGGCGCGCTCGGGAAATAGAGACGCCCCGCCCCGCGACCAGAGGACGCTCTGCTCCAGACCAGCACGAAAACACAAGGCCCAGAGAGCAGCGCCTCTCGTACCGAAATTCCGCTTCGTGGGGGCGGCCTTGATTGAATCCTGACGATGTTTGTCCCTTGCGAGGCACCGTGGGGCGCCCGGGAGGCGTGACCGGGGGCGGGAAGTGGGGCGGGAGCGGCGCTGCGGAGCCGGGGCGGCCGCTGTCATGGACGCCTGGGTCCGCTTCAGCGCCCAGAGCCAGGCCCGCGAGCGGCTGTGCAGGTGCGGCCCGTGGGAGTGGGGGGAGGGCGGGCGCGGGCGGACCCTCGAGAGGCGAGGTCGGGTCGCACTGTGGGGTCAGCAAGGGTCAGCTCGGGCTACGGGGGCCCGCACGGACCGCGGGGCGCTGATTTGAGCCGGCCGTGAGATGCGCTTCTGCTCACCGAAAACATGGGGAAACTGAGGCACGAGTGGGCCAGCGGGAGGCCGCTCAGGGTTGCTGTGCCCACCGACGACCAACCCTTCCCTCGCTGGGCGGTGGTGGGATGACGAGCGTTCGCCCCGGGGGGATAGCGACCCGGACTCTGTCCCCGGGGCTGAGGAGTCGCTCCAAGTTTCCGTGTCCCCTCACCCTGCCGTCACCCTCGGCCCTGTCGTCTGGTCTCAGTTCGGCTCGATGGCCTTGAAATGTCTTAGTTCACGTATCATGAAGAATTATCTACTCTCCAACTGTCCCCGCCCCCTCACATATCACAGACACGCTCACGCGGATGTGCTTGCGAGGGACCCCGTGCCGCCTTCACTGCCCCGTCATTGTCAAATTTCTTACCTTCGCAACCCTAAGTAGTGCCCCCCGCCCCCTTCCAGGCGCCTTTTTATTCTTACGCCTTTCTCTTCTCCTGGCCCGGAGGAGAAACGGTGAGTTATGGACGTGAAGAGGAGGAAAGGGCATGGTCTCAACCTGGGAAAAGGGGAAGTCCACACCGGCCTGTTGGAGGACATTTTTGGGGGGAGGTTAGGGCGATCTACCCCTTACCTTGCCCGTCCTCCTCTCCAGGGCCGCCCAGTATGCCTGCTCCCTTCTTGGCCATGCACTGCAGAAACATGGGGCCAGTCCTGAGCTGCAGAGACAGATCCGACAACTGGAGGGTCATCTGAGCCTAGGAAGAAAGCGTAAGTCACCGTGCCTTCCCTTTTATGACCCCGGCGCGCCCTCCATCCCCGGCTGTTTTCCCTGAGTCCCTCCCTGCTTCCTGTGTTGGACCTTCTCTGCCAGCTCCCCCTCGGGCTCTGCACTTACTCTCTACGTGCCTCCTGATTGACATAAGAGAACAGGAGCAAGGGAGTATGGAGGATTGGAGAAAATGGGACAAGTTTGAGAAAACTGAACTGGGACTCAAATTAATTAAAATTTGAAGTGAAAAAGAATGAACTGTTTTTGCTCTTTTTAAACATTTTTTGTTATTACTGTTTCTGTCACTTGCTCAACTTTCACCCTTCTGTTTTTTCTCTTTCTCTGCATCTTGCTCTCTTGTTTGCCCTCTACTTCCAAATCCTTGCTTTTTCACGCTAATCCCCACAAGTTCTACGCCTGGGTAACTCAGCAGATGCCCTTGAGTCAGCCAAACGCGCCGTGCACCTATCAGATGTTGTCCTAAGATTCTGCATCACTGTTAGTCACCTCAATCGAGCTTTGTACTTCGCCTGTGACAATGTCCTGTGGGCTGGAAAGTCTGGACTAGCCCCCCGTGTGGATCAGGAGAAGTGGGCCCAGCGTTCATTCAGGTTTGATATCCTTTTTACTCTACAAGACCTTTTGTATTCTGCGTATTGAGTAGCTCGCCTTTTGTGAAAGATCTGTCGGGGTCTTCCCAGGATATACATGTCTTAATCAATCACTTGGCTTCCAATCTTATTCCAATGTAGATCCTAAACTATCAGAGAATAAAGAATGAGGGCAGATGGAAGAAAAATGCTCTTCCATAATGAATGACCAAGATTGGGCAAGAGAAGATATTATATTGCTTCAATTCTGCTTCTATCTATCCCATAGGACCCTCACTGCCTGATCATGCAGTCATTCTAAAAATATTTAGTAAGCGCTGACTGTTCGGCAAAGAGCCAAACAGATATGGTTCCTACTCTCATGAAGCTTCTAGTTTAGTGGAGGAGTCACGTATTAAAATAAATAACCACTAAACCAAGTATTTGTGGAAAAGCACAGGTGTGATGAGATATATAACAAGAGGAGCTAATTTAGATCAAAAGATCAGGGAAGAACTCTTTGAGAAAATAACACTTGTGTTCAGACCTGAAGTCTGAGTAGAAGTTAGACAAAGCAAACAGTAGCAGAGAAGACCTTCCCAAACAGGAAATAGTATATTCTAAGGCCTTGAACCAAGTAAGACTTTGGGGAATGAAAAAAATAGAAGGAAAGCCAGTGTAATGGACAGTATTGAGGAAAGGACATATGTTCTAACTGGAGATGTAGACAGGGGCCAGATCACTCATGTAAAGCCTTTTAGGCAATGGTAAGGTATTTTTTTTTTAGTTTTTAAAAATTTTTATCCTAAGTACAACGGGTTCTGAACAGGGATGCGATGTAATTCTAATTGTGTTTAAAGAAGGTCTCTCTTGCTGCAGTGTGGAAAATGGATGGCAGTCAGGCAGAAGAGGAGGAGATGCCCTAATATGGCCAAGAGATGATGTTGGCTTAGACTAAGGAGCTGGCTGGTAATGAAGGTGGAAAGATATGTGATTTAGGAATAAAATTGTCTGCATACATATTACTTGTATTTGTTTTTTTGTTGTTGTTTGTTTTGCTTTGATTCTCTTTATTCTTTTAGATTATATTAGCATCTTTCCATCTCCATTCATGCATTGCTCTTCACATCATCTTTCTCAGTGATTTACATGGCTTATAATATATATATAAGGGCTGGAGATGGAGGCCAGAGTAGTATGGAAAGGTTACAACCTAGAAGAGTTTATATGCCACGTTTATTCACTTCATTCAGCAAATATTAATCAAGTTCTTACTATGTGCAGGTGCTGGTCTAGACATAGGGACACTGTGGTAAAGATAAACAAGGTACCTGTTCCTTTGGAACTTACATTGTAATGGGAGGAGACAAAAAATAAAGAATAAATAAGAAAAATATCAGGGAGTGGTAAGCACTAGGTAGGAAATTAAAATAGGGTCATGTGGTAGAGAGTAAATGGCTCGCTACTTTAGAATGGGGGATCAGAGGTGGCTTCTCTGAAAGGTGACTTTTAAACTCAGACCCAAAGAACAAGGAAGAGCCAGCCATGTGAAGATTTTGGAGGGAGAGTATTCTAGGTAGACGGACTTGGTACTTTAAAGGTCCTAAAGCAGGAACAAGCTTGATGGGATCAAAATATAGTGATTGAGGGAGAGAATCATATCAGGTGGAGTTAGAGAGGCAAGGTCAGATGTTGAGTTCTATAAGCCTGTTTAAGGTCTCTAGATTTTATTCTAAATGTGACAGGAAGGAAGCCATGGAGAGTTTTAAGAAAGAGAGTAATTTGTGATTTATGTTTATGCCAGCTACTATATAAAATTAGATTGTCGGGGGCAGGGAGCAAGAGTGGCCATGAAGGGTCCAGTTAAAAGACGAAAGTGGTAATTCAAGCAAGAGACGATGACGGCTTAGACTGTGGTGGCGGAGTGTAATAGAGAGACGTTCTTGGATTTGGGATGCGTCTGGAGATAAGACAGTTATATTGAGTGCAGACCACTGTTGTCAGAGTGGATTAGAAATAAAAAAGCATAGGCTGTTGTTAAGGAATTTATCATCTCACGCATTGGCAAGCTGCTTAACAAAAGTTTGGGATTTAAATGATCTGTAAGGTGTCTGACTCTGAAACAAGAACGATGCTTGTTCTTTCAAAATGAATTTGTATTACTGTATTTGAAGTTGAATGTATGTATGTTAATGAGTTGTTGAGTGGAAAAGCGAAATTTGAGATTGATCTTGGAAGATTAGATGATGCTTTTGAATTTTGAGCCAGGATCTTAAGGTACACATATTAGCAAACAGAAAGGTGGGAGGACATTTCTAATAATGAGTATTAGCATTCGCTTCTGGTGTTCTAATGGGTAATCCCTTTGCATTACAGGGAAAACAGTGTTTTAGTATTTTGTTGGATGCTAAGTGGGTATATGCACCGTCACTGACCCTTCTGTCCTCTGTATCTCAGGTATTATCTGTTTTCCCTCATTATGAATTTGAGCCGTGATGCTTATGAGATTCGCCTACTGATGGAACAAGAGTCTTCAGCTTGTAGCCGGCGACAGAAGGGTTCTGGAGGAGGAGTCCCAGGAGGAATTGAAACTGGGGGACCTGGGGGTCCAGGGACTCCAGCAGGAGGCCTGCCTCAACTGGCTCTGAAGCTTCAGCTCCGAGTCCTGCTCCTGGCTCGGGTCCTTCGAGGCCACCCCCCTCTTCTGCTGGATGTGGTCAGAAACGCCTGTGATCTCTTCATTCCACTGGACAAACTAGGCCTCTGGCGCTGTGGCCCTGGGATCGTGGGACTTTGTGGCCTTGTGTCCTCTATCCTGTCTATTCTCACCCTGATCTGCCCTTGGCTACGACTCAAGCCCTGATATTCTGGTACAGGATGAGGAGGGGGACCTGAATTGGTAAGATGGAACCTTAGATTGTCCCCAACATACCAGCCTCGTTCTAACTCTACTCCTTGGTTAAAGTAAAATCTAGAGATTTAGGGGTAGAAGGAGGAGCTTCAGAGAAAACGAGGTGAGGAAAGGTGACCACTTTAGTCAGTGGGATGATTCTAATGTTCAGATCTTCTGGAGCTTTTGTTCTTTTCCTCCTTCGTTGCATTGTCTGTGTCTCTCTCGACGTTTACGTTATCTCATAACTCTATTTAAGATTCTGCATCTTTTTTTTTTTTAATCTTCTCAGTCCCCTATCCTAGGAACTTAGTCAGCAGCAGAATTACTTTTTTCGGCAGGGCAGGTGGACGGTGTGGTCTATAAAGTTCTGACTGCCTTCCTTTTCTTCACTAGGGTGGCTCGTGGGAGATTTTGTCTCCTTCAAACTCTAAGTCATAATTCAAAGACTTTTGTAACACAAAGACTTTATGTCCCTGTGGACTCTTCCTTCCTGCACCAGAAATAGTTTGAGCCTCCTCTTCCTCCCTCATGACTCAGGCCCTTACCTTTCCTTCTACTCACACCTGCAGATTCGTGCTTACACTGATTTCAGGGCTCTGTTCCCAGCCTGTTCGTACCACTTCTTTGCCTATCCAAAATGATGCTATGTCTAGCATCTTGCTGTAAATATTGTACAGTGATTCTGTGTAAATACCTGGGGTCCATTCCCACGATGGAGAGCGAGCCTTCTAGGTCAGCAAATTAAAGATCAGTTTGCTTATTGATGTTTGGTCTGGTCCTGTGTGTTCTGGTCATTTGAGGCCCTTATTGCTGTCTCTAGTTTGAGTTTTCCATGGAATTAGCCACTGGCATCATCACCCACAGACTTTTATTGAGCACCTAAACTATGCAGAGCATAATACTAGGTGGTAGAGATACAAAAAGCCCAGAAATTCCATGGACCCAACTTCAGAAGTTTATAGTCTAGTTGAGAAGATGGGGGTCTAAGGGTAAAGTAATTATGCTGGGTCCACAAAGCACATCCATACCGATTCGGTTTCTAGCCCCTCCAAAAACCAATGCCGCGAGGCAGCATAGGCTGAGTCACAAACGACTAAGTGGAGTGGGCCTGTTAAGGCTTAGTCCGTGGGCTGGCTGTGTCTTCACGTGTCAGCGCTGCCCTGGGTGGGTGGGCAAAAGATAGCACTGTTATCAGCTCTTTCATTTTCCATATCCCAGGTTGATATAAATAAGGTGAGGAAGAGAAAAATATCTATCCCCCACTCCTACCTTCCATTCCAAACCCAAAAAAAGCATTGTTACCTGGCGACAGCAAAGGAGAGAAAGAAAGGAAGAGAAACAGCTGAAACAGTCAACTGTGTTCCTTTGGATATTGAGATGATGCCTCCAGGGGGCAGCACCAAGGTAGAGAACTCGACTGCGATCCCTCCGTCCTCCTTTCCTCAGTCTGGGGCTCCCCACAGTTCCCCACCATTACTCCTCCCATTCCTTCCAACTTTATTTTTAGCTGCCAGTGGGAGGGGGCAGGATGGGAGGGAAAGCAAAGAAAACAGAAAAGGAGAGCGACAGAGTCACAGAGACTTCTCACAGGGACAGCGAACCACCAGGCATGGAGCTCCCCCTCATCCCTCACCTGTGCTGGCCCCTGATGTTCCTGACAGGTGAGGGAGGTTAATTTCTTGGTTTCTGATGGGAATGCAAGATGTATAGATTGGCATTGAGACCTTGAAGGTTTAATTGGGAACTTTAAAGTTCTTCGGGAGTTGGGGTGAGAGGTTAACACTGATTCTACATTTGTAGGGTGTCTGCGTGGTGTGTGTGTGTGTGCGCGCGCGTGTGTGCGCGTGTGTGCGTGCGCCCGCACACGCATGTGTATGTTTGCAGTCTTATGCCCACACCGTGTGACTGCTTCAGCACTGAGACTGGCAGGGTCTCGTGTAAGATTTGTGTCCAATTATCTAAAACCTTTGTCCTAAGCCCTAGAGAAGGGAGGCGACCAAAAAGAAACATGTTCACGTAGCTAGTCTGATTCCTGTTACCGCCTCCCTACTTCTCCCTACCCTTGGTGGCCTCTGGGGCCTGAGGCATAACTGACTGTGTGGTCAGAACTCAGGGTTTAACCAATGAGCTACAGTTCCTGGTCATACAGCCCTGCCAGTCTCCTGGATGCAAAAAGGCTCACATACAAAACACCTTTCTGAAAACAAGCTCAGTTTGAGACAGAGCTGTAGCCATTGGAGGTAGTTGTGGTGGGCCTGAGCGAGGGTTGCTTAGAAGGAAGGAGCAAGACACGGTCAGGGAAAGAACCATGGGAGGGACCAGAGGTCTGGAATTTTTCCTCGCCAGTGCCCTGTAATCTTCGTTTCCTAAAATACCAGCTCTGATTTTAAAGGGATCGGGGTTGGGAGGGAAGGACCAGCCAGGACATGACCGGTGGGGTCTTTAGAGTGGGCCAAGAGTTAAGGAAGAAATGCAGGTAGTTAGGGGGCCACTGAGAGTGTGGATGAGTTGGAAAGGAAGCTGGTTCTGGGAAACTGGAGTGAAGGGACCTTTGGTGAGGATGGATGGCAAACCACGTGTGCAGGCGGGCAAATGGCCCCACCCAGTTAATTACCACTGAGTTTCCAGGCCTGGAATCAACCAGAGACCTAGACGTAGGAGAATGAGAGTGAGCGTGTAACAATGCCACCGGGAGTCAAGAGGAGATGGAGGAGGAGAGACCCGGGCACGCAGTGCTCCCTAGTCTTTTGTTCTCCCTGTGCTCCTGGGTGTGGGGAGAATTTGGAAGGGATGGTCGTTCTAGGGCTGCGGAAAGGCTCTCTCCCTCTTCTGACCCTCACAGTTTTAAGGAGGAGGATGCGTAGGAGGAATGATGTGAAAAAGAGGAACTTGACGTTTCCAGACACGTCTGTAAATGAGATTTCAGGGGTGGGAATGGAAATACAGCTGTGCACAGGCATGGCAGAGGGCCACCGGTTAGACAGGACCCAAACAGGAAGGAGATCATCCTTGCTTGGAGCTCTGAGTGCATGACATTGATGGAGGCCAGGACACCTAATGAGTAATAAGCAGGGAGACAGACTTATATCAAAACATTTCCTTCATGGCTTCTCTCTGGCTGTGCCTCTGGGCATTCACCAGCCTCTGACTGCTTCCTGCTAACCCATGATCTTGACCCCCAGGTCTCTGCTCCCCCTTTAACCTGGATGTGCATCACCCACGCCTCTTCCCAGGGCCACCCGAGGCTGAATTTGGATACAGTGTCTTACAACATGTTGGGGGTGGACGGCGATGGTGAGGAGGAAGCCGGAGGGCCGTGGGGTTGGGACTGTGACAGAGCCATTAAAAGGGGAGGGGAGGTAGATGGGAATCGAAACTAACCTGGTCTTTTAGACATGGCTGGGGCTCTTGATTTGCCACCTCCGTGCACTTTCTCATAGGCCATGTTCACACTGTGTGTGTATTCATGTCCTCCTCCCAGGATGCTGGTGGGTGCCCCCTGGGACGGGCCATCAGGTGACAGAAGGGGAGATGTTTACCGCTGCCCTGTAGGGGGCTCCCACAATGCCCCATGTGCTAAGGGCCACTTGGGTAAGAAGATGCCTCACGCTTGCACTCCTAACCCCTAACCTTGATGTGCTAGTAGCTCTGACCCCTCCCAATACCTCACTTTCTTTACCCCCATATCCCACACGCTCCCCGTCCTTGACTTGATCCAGATCTCATCCTCTTCCAAAACCACGCTGAACTCAAGCACCCCATCTGTGACCCCTCCATCTCATTCTTTTCCACTCCCCTCCAACCAGGTGACTATCCATTGGGAAATTCATCTCGTCCTGCTTTGAACATGCACTTGGGGATGTCTCTACTAGAGACAGATGGTGATGGGGGATTCATGGTGAGCAGCGGAAAGGGTGGTGGCTGGGTCTCTGAGGGTTCGTGGCAGAGAAAAGAGCCATATGTAAGGGAAACTGGTCTGTGTGGAGGGGGCACGGAGTTAAAAACCCTAGAAAGCGAGGAGGGGAATCTCGGGGAGGGGCCTCAATGCCTCCTTCTACTGGGAGCACGTTCTGTGGGCGCCCTTCCCAGCCTGCGAGCAACCTGATTCCCCCATTCCCAGGCCTGTGCCCCTCTCTGGTCTCGTGCCTGTGGCTCCTCGGTCTTCAGTTCTGGGATTTGTACCCGTGTAGATGCTTCATTCCGGCCTCAGGGAAGCCTGGCGCCCACTGCACAACGTGAGCCGGAAGAAGGACCTGAAGATTCAGTCCTCCAAAGGGGGTGCAGGGTGGGGAAAATGGGGCAGCAGTGCATGATGCTTGACAAGGGGCCTGCATGGCTAGCCTCGTCGCTACCTAATGCACCTGCGTAAGCTTCATGGTTCCTAACAGATTAGAATTCAGACTCTGCCACGGCACCGAGACTCCATGAATAGATCAAACGAACTTCAAAAACTCAACTTTGACTTCATCCCTCCACATCCTTGGCCATGACATCTACCTTCCCATTCTCCGACGTGTCATCTGTCTTCATACCTCCATCTCCTTCTGTTTAAAGAATTCTCCACCAAATGCCTTTCCTTACATTCTCCTCTCCACAAACACCTTGAGGTCTCAATATCTTCTCAGCAGCTGCCTCCTTCAATTCCCACCATCAGAACGGACTCTCTTTTGCTGTCTCCCAGCATACAGTGGTGCTGTTTGTACCTAGCACTTAATTCCTTCTTTGTTTTTTTAGTAAATTGCATGAATGATCATCTCCTCTTTTCTTCATTTCCACATTTGCCCAGGGCCTGGCGCACCATCTTCCTTGCATGTCGGAAGTGCCTAATAGACGTTTAAGTCGAATGTGTTCTCCTGTGACCTCTTCCCTTATTGCCCCCATGCCCAATACCCTTCTACCCCTCTGTTCTCCGTTACCGCACCCCTCCTCCAAGGCTGCCCCACATACATGGACGTCGTCATTGTCTTGGATGGCTCCAACAGCATCTACCCCTGGTCTGAAGTTCAGACTTTCCTACGAAGACTGGTAGGGAGACTGTTTATTGACCCGGAGCAGATACAGGTAAGAGAAGGCGATCCCGGTGGGCTTGGAGGGGGAGAGACAGGGAGAGAGGAGATAAATGTCCGTAGTGTCTTCAGCAGTAGCCAGGTGCCCATCTGCTGTCGTTCACGTACTTTTTTCTCCCTCCCCGGCCCCATACCCACCCTCCGCCTGACTGCACGCTTTGTGCTCAGGTGGGACTGGTACAGTATGGCGAGAGCCCCGTACACGAGTGGTCCTTGGGAGATTTCCGAACCAAGGAAGAAGTGGTGAGAGCAGCAAGGAACCTGAGTCGGCGGGAGGGACGAGAAACAAAGACGGCGCAAGCGATAATGGTGGCCTGGTGAGGCATCGGGAAGCGAAGGGCGTGGCGTGCGGGAGGCCAGAGCCGGGAGGGCCTAGAGCGGCAGGCGGGGCGGGGTTGAGAGTGCGATGTGCACATCCCAAGATGCCATGCGTGCTTATTTTTGCGTGTACACCGATGGCCGGTGGGAGAAGCCTAAGCTGTCGTTGCACCCCCTCTATCACGTTTCTGCACAGTGTCTATGTCCGTGTCTCTCCACGTTTCTGCTTTATCGAATTCTGCAGACAGAACTCTCTCTATCCTTTCACCCCCACTTTGATCTTGGCCCTCAAGCTCTCCGCTACTCACGTCCTAGCACACTTTCCAAACGCGATTCAAACTCGTTCTGGCAAGGCCCGCGCGACCTAGCCATTCTCCTTTGTTCTGCGTTTCCTTGATCTTCGTCCTCCCAGATGCAATATTTGCTGAATGAATCTAGGGATGAGTGGGCTTTATTCTCATCTGCGTTGGTGATCTACCGCTCTCTCTGTTCTATGGCACGCATGCGTTTGAGCTCTTCCCGCGGGCCAGTCTCCACGCCAGACACTGTGGGGGGTGGTCCGAAAAGTGAGGTGCCTGCCCTCGGAGGACTTCTGACGGCGATAGGTCCTGTGTGCGCGCGTGTCTGCGTACATCCGACCACAGCTCACTCCTTTCTGTCTCTCTCAGCACAGAAGGATTCAGCCAGTCCCATGGGGGCCGACCAGAGGCTGCCAGGCTCCTGGTGGTTGTCACTGACGGAGAATCACATGATGGAGAGGAGCTTCCCGCGGCACTAAAGGCCTGTGAGGCTGGGAGAGTGACATGCTATGGCATTGCGGTGAGACTCTACTCTGCCTCTGGAAGGCCGGAGGGACTTGGGGACGGTGACATTGAAGACTGGGAACTTGAGAAACACGGGCACGGACCCTTTCCCAGACTTCAGCCGCATTTCCCTTGCTTCGCTTGAGTCGCCTGTGTTCTGTGCCAGCTCTAACGTCTCACTCTGCAGAGCTCACGGACCCCATCTCGGTCTCCCGACCCCAGGTCCTCGGTCACTACATCCGGCGGCAGCGAGACCCCAGCTCGTTCCTGCGGGAGATCAGAGCTATCGCCAGTGATCCAGACGAGAGATTTTTCTTCAACGTCACAGATGAAGCTGCACTGACTGACATCGTGGATGCTCTAGGAGACCGGATTTTTGGCCTCGAGGGTAATGATTACCCTTGCTGACATTCCAGGGAGTGCAATGACAACTTAGCCTTCTCCCACCGGCCATTAGTGTGCGGCGGAGGACAGGGCAGAGGGGGTTCTGGAGTGTAGGCGGGGTTCTGGAGTGAGCTCGGTAGGTCAAGGGAGGAACTGTCTTCCCTGATATTGCCTCCACATTTTCTCCTGCTCCAGGGTCCCGTGGAGAAAACGAAAGCTCCTTCGGGCTGGAAATGTCTCAGATTGGTTTCTCTACTCATCGACTGAAGGTTAGACAGACTCTGCTCCCTCTGTGACCCCTCTCAACCTGCAGCTCCTTCCAGCTTCTGACTCCAATGACTTCAACCCCGGGGCTCCCCTAGATTCCTTCTTGACTTGATGTCCACACCGACCTGCTCGTGACTTCCCGGCTGACTCCGGCAACTCTCAGCGACCCTCCCACTCCTGGAGAGCTTTTGCTCCTGATTCTGTGCTGTCTTTTCAGTGACCCTGTCTGGTTCTGCCCTACAGGATGGCATTCTCTTTGGGATGGTAGGGGCCTATGACTGGGGGGGCTCAGTACTATGGCTTGAGGAAGGTCACCGCCTTTTCCCCCCACGGACGGCCCTGGAAGATGAGTTTCCCCCTGCGTTGCAGAACCACGCGGCCTACCTGGGTGAGCCGCAGAGCTGCAGGGGACCGGGAGGTGGGGGACTGCCTCCCCGGCGGAGGGCACGGGGTGCTCCCTCCTAATTCCTGCAGCTTTTCACTGATCTCCTGCTTCTCTCCGTGAAACCTCCTCCCGTGCCTTTAGGGGACCCTCCCACTCTGAAACCGTCTTCTTTCCCTTTCGTCCCTGATTCTCGCCCACTTCTAGGTTACTCCGTTTCCTCCATGTTTCTGCGGGGTGGACGACGCCTCTTTCTCTCTGGGGCTCCTCGGTTTAGACATCGAGGAAAGGTCATCGCCTTCCAGCTTAAGAAAGACGGGGCTGTGAGGGTCGCCCAGAGCCTCCAGGGAGAGCAGGTAGGGCACCCAAGGGCTCGTGGGACCTTTGGATCGCAGGGAAATCCAGCCTGTGGGGGAAGAGAATAAAGGGGCACGAGAGGGGCCTGAGGAGTCTGTGCCGAGTCTGGTTGGCCGAGTCTGTCGGGGGCATGAGGGCCGGATCGACAGGCTGGTGACTGCCTTCCACTTGTCCACAATCACCTCCCCTTTCCTCTGGGGTCACCGCCTCCCCCCCCACTCCCCAGATTGGCTCATACTTTGGCAGTGAGCTCTGCCCGCTGGACACAGACCGGGATGGGACAACTGACGTCTTACTCGTGGCTGCCCCCATGTTCCTGGGACCCCAGAACAAGGAGACAGGACGTGTGTATGTGTATCTGGTGGGCCAGGTGAGACTTGCTGGGGTCCCCTCGTGTGTGGGGCGCAGGGAGAGAAGAAGGGACGCACGCACACTGGCGGGCCGGCTGACAGGCTGGGCCTGGCAGGACAGCATCTGCTCTCTCCTCCTCGCCGCCAGCAGCCCTTGCTGACATTCCAGGGGACACTGCAGCCTGAACCCGCCCAGGATGCTCGGTTTGGCTTTGCCATGGGCGCCCTTCCCGATCTGAACCAAGATGGCTTTGCCGACGTGGCTGTGGGGGCGCCCCTGGAGGATGGGCACCGTGGAGCGCTGTACCTGTACCATGGGACCCAGAATGGAGTCCGGCCCCATCCGGCTCAGGTCGGTGCCCAGATGAAGCAGGGGCATGGTGGGAGGAAGGGGAGGGATGTCTGCTCTTTGCTTGTCAGTGCTGCCAGGACTTGAGACCCAAACGGAGTGAGCGCCTTTTTATCAGTACAGCAGCGCCCCCTTATCTGCGGGGGGTACGTTCCGAGACCCCCAGTGAATGCCTGAAACTGCAGAGTACCAAACCCTATATGTATGATGGCATGTTTTTTCTGATACATGCATACCTATGAAAAAGTATAATTTTACAAATTAGGCACAGTAAAAGATGAACAGTTATGAACAATAGAATAACTACGACACTATGCTATAATGACGGTTATGTGACTGTGGCATTATGAAGTAAAATAAGAGTGACTTGAGCATAAGCACCGCGATACCACGCCAGCTGACCTGATAACCAAGACGGCTACTAAGTGACTAGAAGCGGGAAGCATGTCCAGTGTGGCTACGCTGGACAAAGGGATGATTCATGTCCCAGGCAGGACAGAGGGGGACGGCGTGAGATTTCACCACCCTACTCAGGACAGTGCGCAGTTTAATACTTAGAAATTGTTTATTTCTGAAAATTTTCATTAAATATTTTTGAGCCACGTGGGTCGGTTGACCAGGGGGAACCGCGGAAAGTGAAACCGTGGATAAGGCGGGACGACTGCAGTCCAAAAGGGGGAAGCGGAGGGTTGTGGGTACAGGCTGCTTTGCTAGGGACTCCTGGGCACACACAGGCTCGTTCCTCCTCTTCCTTCCCACGCCGATGGGCGCGTGAGAAGGAGCAGGGGGGTGGCCTGGGGATCCAAGCGCGGAGGCCCTGCTCAGTGGCCCCTCTCTTCCTCCAGCGGATTGCTGCTGTCTCCATGCCACAGGCCCTCAGCTACTTTGGTCGAAGTGTGGATGGCCGGCTGGACCTGGACGGAGACGACCTAGTGGATGTGGCTGTGGGTGCCCAAGGGGCAGCCGTCCTGCTCAGGTGAGCGGTCCCCTCTCACGCAGCAGTGGGCAGCATGGCATAGCTATTAAAAGCGAGGGCTTCGGAGTCACAGACTGAGATTTGGATTTCTTAGCCAACTCGCTCTGTGCCTCCATGTCCTAGTTTATAAAATGGGAATGGTACTAGTACCTGCTTTACAGGCCAGTCGTGAGGGTTGAATGTGACCATCCATGGAAAGATCTGAACACAATGTCTGGCACGTGGCGAGTGCTCATGTAACATTAACTATTATCTTACTTCTGCCAGGAGGTTCAGGGGAGGGTGACACACATGCACCTGACCCCTCAGTTTTTCCTTTGCCTTCAAGGAGGTAACACCGAGTGTCACCTGTCTCAAGGGCTTCCCTCCTTCCCACCCGTTCCTAGCTCCCAGCCCATTGTCCACCTGGCGCCTTCACTGGATGTGACCCCGCCAGCCATCAGCGTGGTTCAGAGGGACTGCAGGCGGCGAGGCCAGGAGGCAGCCTGCCTGTCCGCAGCCCTTTGCTTCCAAGTGACATCCCGCACTCGGGGCCGCTGGGACCGCCGATTCCGTGAGTGGCTGGAGTGCGTTCCGGGCCACGGTCGCCCCTCGCCTGCCTTGGTCTCCGGCCTCACCACCCTCACTCCTGTCTGCCCCTTTCAGACTTGCGGTTCACGGCATCGCTGGACGAGTGGACAGCTGGGGCCCGTGCAGCGTTCGACGGCTCTGGCCAGAGGCTGTCCCCGCGGCGGCTCCGGCTCAGTGTAGGGAACGTCACTTGTGAGCAGCTGCACTTCCACGTGCTGGTGAGGAGGGGACAGGACCTGCTTTGCGTCAGGGCCTGGGAGAGAGGGGAGGCTGGGTAAGAGGAGGAATTCCTGCCACTTGGGCAAGAAAGCCGAAGCCAGGGACATGAGAAAGTCCAGACTTTGGAGTCGGGCTGATCTGGATTTGAATCCTAGCTCTGCCACCCGGGTAACCTGGCAAGTCACATAAGCTGCAAACCTCAGCGCCCTTGTCCGCAAAGGGGGGTAATGATAATAACTGCATCGTAGGCGTCGTATTGGAAGTGAACGTGACAGTGTTGATAAAACCTTAGGACAGTGCCCAGCACGCAGACAGTGCTCACTGAATGATCGCAGAGATTATCACAACCTGCCAGGGGCCTGGGCACAGCCCCAGCCCTGGCTCCCCATGACCCTTGACTCCGGTTTCCCTCAGGATACATCAGATTACCTCCGGCCAGTGGTCTTGACTGTGACCTTTGCTTTGGACAACACCACAAAGCGAGGGCCTGTGCTGGATGAGGGCTCGCCCACCTCCATCAGGAAGCTGGTCAGCGGTGTCACGCCCTGCCCTGCCCTGCCCTGCCCCGCCCCTGGGCCCCCACCCTGCATTTTGTTTCTCAGTAAATTCTCCAGAAAGGGGAGGGAGGAGATGTGAGCTCAGTGAAATCCGACCTTGGCACCCACTCTTTTTTGTCACTTCCCCCAAGTTCCATTCCTTTCTCCTCGCCTTTCTCTCAGCCCTCGGCCCCTTCACTCTCCTCCAGGTCCCCTTCTCAAAGGACTGTGGCCCCGACAACGAGTGTGTCACGGACCTGGTGCTTCGCGCTGACATGGACGTCAGAGGCTCCAGGTGGGATGGACGCGAACTGACCTGAACCAGGCCTGAAGGGACTGAGGAAACTGGAAGGTTGCTTCTGGCCTGGGACGGAAGCGAGCCTCCAGCCTCCCCCCCCCCCCAGCTCCTGAGCTCCCCATGCCCGTCACTCTTAGGGAGGACCCGTTCCTGGTGCGAGGTGGTCGTCGGAAAGTGCTGGTGTCGGTAATTCTGGAGAACAGGATGGAAAATGCCTACAACACGAGCCTGAGTCTCAGCTTCTCTAGAAACCTCCACCTGGCCAGCTTCACCCCTCAGGTGCCTGGAGGGCGGGAGGGAGGAGGAGGGGGAGGTGGGGGGATTGTCCTCCCGGAGCCACGAGTGGCTCTAGAGAAAGGCTGGGTGTTCAGAGCCTGGGGCCGGAGAGCAGTTGCAGCACCGCCCCCGCCCCCGCCTCTCTGCCCTCAGAGGGACAGGCCCGTGAAGGTGGAGTGCGCAGCCCCCGCCCCCCATGCCCGGCTCTGCAGCGTGGGGCACCCCGTCTTTCCAACCGGAGCCAAGGTAGGTCGGGGCCCGGGATGGGAGGGGGGCTGTGTGACAGCGGAGGGCCAGAGCGGCGGGGCCTGGGGTTCAGGGCAGGAGGCACCAGGGCTCCTGTTCCTCTATGGCTGCCCCTGAAGAGGAATCTGCCATGACCCCATGTCCCCTGCCCCCCAGGTGACCTTTCTGCTAGAGTTCGAGTTTAGCTGCTCCTCCCTCCTGAGCCGGGTCCTTGTGAGGCTGACTGCCACCAGGTGAGAGCAAAGGGAACGTCCTCCTAGTCCTCTCCCTTGGGTGTTGGTGGTGGACATGGTGTGTGTGCTGGGGGAGGGGTAAGCGGCACTGACTCCACCCCAGAGAGGGGTGTCTGAGCCGAGGTGTGAGCCTCTCCCTGCCCCTCCCCCCCCCCACCGACTCTACAGCAACAGCCTGGAGAGCAGTGAGACCCTTCGGGATAACACGGCCGAGGCCTCAGCCTACGTCCAGTATGAGCCCCACCTCCTCTTCTCTAGGTACGGCTCCGTCCCCCGAGACTCTCCGTCTCCACCTCCCCCTCCCGCGCTTCGCTGTTCTCCCAAACCCAGGCTCTTGGCGCCCCTCCATCTCTTTGCCTTCAGTCCCACCGCGCGGGATCCTCTCCTTTAAGCATCTTACTAATTCCTGGGTGTAGGGCTTTGCTGGACCTGGGGATCGGAGCTGGGGTGGGGGGACATGGGATGTGACCGCAAGGTTCGTACCAAGTTTACATCAGGGTCCATTTCTGTCTTCTTTATGAACCCCCATCACCCATGCGCTGGCCATGTGCCTCTGCGTCTGTCATGGCTGTGACCGTGTACTTCCTGACTCGGTGTCCACGCAGTGAGTCCACTCTGCATCGCTATGAGGTTCACCCATATGGGACCCTCCCAGTGGGTCCTGGTCCTGAATTCAAAACCACTCTGAAGGTGAGAAGCTGGGGTGGGGCGGGGGGCTTGGCACTAGCAGGGGGTGGGGCGGAGTTCTGGGGCAAAGACTGGAAGGGTCTCTCAGGTTTCAGTGGATGCTACGGTAAAGGGGACAGATGAGGAGGGGCCTCCCGTCTCCCACCTCTTCCCACTTCCAATCCCTCCGCCAGGTTCAGAACCTTGGCTGCTATGTGGTCAGCGGCCTCATCATCTCAGCCTTCCTCCCAGCTGTGGCCCATGGGGGCAACTACTTCCTGTCACTGTCTCAGGTCATCACTAACAATGTGAGTCTGGGCTAGGGGTGTGTAGAGCCCTCCCTCCTTGATCTGGTGGACTCGCCAGGTCCCTGTATGCTGGGTCACTGCTCTCAGGGCTCCTCCCCCCAGGGGACCTTTTTTTTTTTTAATCTATGTGGCTTCTTTGAGAAGAAAGAGAGGGATTGCCCCACTGCAAGAGTGTGGGCAGTAGGCGACTGCGCAGCCCGGAGTGGCTGGGCTCTCGCCAGCAAGATGGTGGCTCAGGCTGGCTCCTCCTCCAGGCAAGCTGCACAGTGCAGAACCTGACCGAGCCCCCCGGGCACCCCGTGCATCCAGAGGACCTGCAGCACACGAGCAGACTGGTATGCGCCACAAGAAGGTGAAGAAGGTGTCCGGGGTGGGGGCAGTGGAGTTTGGAGCCTTGGGATGGGGGGTGCAGAGCCTGGAGGGGGACATGGGAGACCTTTCCACCGCAGGTCCTGAGCTGTCTCTCTCTTCTGGCAGAATGGGAGCAATACTCGGTGTCAGGTCGTGAGATGCCACCTTGGGTGGCTTGCAAAGGGGACCGAGGTCTCTGTTGGACTGCTGAGGCTGGTTCACAATGAATTTTTCCGGAAGGTAAACCTTTCGTTTCCTACTGGCCCCCCACCTTCTCTCCGATCTGGAACTCAAGCGTAGGCTTTGGAAGTACACGGACCCATGTTCAAGTTCCAGCTTCGCCTCTTACTAGCCGTTGGACTTTGAGCAAGTTATTTCATCTCTCTTAGCTTCTTTCTTCTCACTTCTAAAACAGAGAGGATAATACGTATTTTAAAGGGTTATTGTACAGAAGAAGTGAATGAGATGGATTCATTAAAAACTAGTTAGCCTTGTATTTTCCTCCATTCATCATCCCTTAGTGCTATATCAATAATCAACATCGATAGGATACCTAAATTCAATCAATAATCCACGTAGCGTCTACTATTATTAAAAGGTCCTGTGCTAGGTAGACACTGAGGAGAACATCCCCAACATTTAGCACCATGCTTAACTCTTTGTAGTGACTTAATACGTTTTTGTAAAACCAATGAACAAATAGTTGATATTACATGCAGGATATGTATTGGAGGGTAATTGGAAGTAAGATTATATAATTGAGAGGGATGTAGATTATGAAAGTTTTCTAAAGCTAAGGAAATGCAATTGAACTTAATGATTGGCAGTCAGGAGTCAGTATGCATTCCTGGGCAGGGAAACGACTTCTTAATTATGACAGCTGTTTAGTGCTTGGGGTGTTTACGGTGCTGTCCCACGTACCGTCTATTTTGAATAACACGCTATCTCTGGGACGTAGGCACGTGTTGTCGGGGAGTTAACTTCGACAGACCACCCCTAAGTCTAGTTCTCTCTTTATCCCTCTTTGGTATCCTTTTTTTAAATTCGTTCATCTATTCTTGTAACAAAGATTTATTGAGATACCACTAGGTATTTGGTGCTGTGCTAAGCACTAGACATTAGGCACTAGGCACTAGGCACATGTAATGAATAAGACACAGCCCTTGACCTCAAGGATTTATAATCCAGTGGTGAAAGCCAGAAAAGTAAACAGAACATCACAACCTTATCCAGGATGGGAGTGGGGGTGGGGGGGAAGGGGTGTTAGATGGAAACACTTTCCTAATTCCCAGAGGAGATGACATCTAAACTTCAAACTAAAGGCGGGGCAGAGGTTAGCCAAAGGAAGGGGAGTCGAATACATTTCAGGTAGAGCAAACAGCATATGCAAAGGACCAGTGGCTTCTTCTCTTTCCCTGTTGGTCCCCAGCCTTTTCTTCTGGCCTTGACGGTCCTGGAAGTTGTGCCTCTCAGCTTCATCTTTGCTCTCAGGGTTCCAAGAGCCACACCAGCTGGTGATGGCTCCCTTTAAATGTCTTCCCTCCACTCGTTCCGCAGGCCAAATTCAAGTCTGTGACAGTGGTCAGCACCTTCGAGCTGGGAGCAGAGGAGGGCAGCGTCCTACAGCTGACCGAAGCCTCTCGGTGGAGTGAGGTGGGTCCAGAGGCCAAGGCTGAGAGCTGTGAAAATAGTGAGGGTGGGGATGGGGTAAGAGCACCTGTGGGCTTTTTCAGAAAAGAGGTGTCTTTATTAGGTAGCGATCAGGGAGTCAGAAGTAATGCATCGGGATGCTAGGGTCCCCCTTCCTTCATTCCTGACTCAGTTTCTTTCCCTTTAGTCTTCTGTTTCGAGGCTGGCTTCGCTATAACGTGGGGTGAGGCTAGCTGTGTGAAAGGGTGTGAGTTAAAAACAGCTCTCCTCCCCCTGCAGAGCCTCCTAGAGGTGATTCAGACCCGCCCCATCCTCATCTCTCTGTGGATCCTCATCGGCAGTGTCCTGGGAGGGCTACTGCTGCTTGCTCTCCTTGTCTTCTGCCTTTGGAAGGTGAGCACTGTTTTAGTGCGGAGCATGGGACATGGTGCCTATAAGTTGAGGGATCCTTGATCGTAGCAGGCATCCTTGATCGCGTTGGGCAGCTAAGCAGGCCGTGGGTGTCGTGCCTGGATCTCCTTCACTGTACTCCACGAATGTTGGTTGGATTAAACTAAGCCAAATAAAATAAAATTGAATTTCATATTTGGAAGCAGAACAAAAGTGAAGACTTCAGATACGTCTGAGGGCTGTTGGCAAGGTCCCCAGGCAGGGCGTTTGACGACGACTCTTATCTCTTCCTCTACAGCTTGGCTTCTTTGCCCGTAAGATTCCCGAGGAAGAGAAAAGAGAAGAAAAATTGGAGCAATGAATGTAGAATAAAGTCCAAGAAAGTTCTCCCTGGCAGCTTCTCCAAAAGACTTCCATAAGAGCAGAGGCTTGGGGCCTCACGTGGGTCAAGAAGAAGCTTCTGGACTATGTCCCCAGACCTGCAGCCTGACTTGACTTTTGAGTCATGAGGATGCGGCTGGCAAGAGATGAGGCCTCACCTCAGACAAGAAGGGCTGACACCCACACCAGGAACTCTCCGACCTTCTGCTTTCCTCCTCATGTGCTGGTTCCACAGCCAACGCTGGGGCCCTTTTTGCCATAACCCCAGGAATCGAGAATTTTTTGCCCAGGTCCCTGACTCCTTTCAAATCCCCTCTAAATCCTCCCTCGCAATTTGGAAAGGGCGAGGGTTACCTTCCTCCACTCCCTGTCTCTCACCTTCCTGCCCGCTCCCTGCTCCACAGGAGGGAGCTGACGTTGGCTTGGAAGAAGTAAAGTCAACATCTGCTGCTTTCCTGTGGAGTCTGGTGATTCAGAAAGCCGGATGGGGAGAGTCAACAGGAAAAAAGGAGGGAGGAGAAAAAGCCACAAGAGACATTCTGTACAATTCCAAGGAACAGAGAAGCCTTTAGACAGGCAACTGCCATCCCCCTGAAACCTGAGACTTCATGGTACACTCTCCCGCCCTCAGGTGCTGGTGAAACAGAGCTGCCCCGGGCCTGCTGGGAATGGGTTTCCCAGCTTACACCCTTCCCTGGGAGCAAAGCCAGGACGGGTGCCCGATTCTCTGGAGCCAAGGGCCCCCAGGTGGCTAGAACTGGAATAGCAGCGAGGACCGGCTACGGCAGGCAGCGTTCTCTCTCCTCTCTCAGGCGGCACATACTCCGGAGCCCTCCGGAGCCCTCCGGGGCCCTCCTGGGCCCTCCTGCAGAGAAAGGAGAGGATTGCTGTCTGATGGTGGGAAACCCTTTCGCCTTACCAGCTTTGGAAAGCAGCGGCCCCATGGGGCCTGAACAAGCGGGTCTGCATCAAGGAGAAAGCCAAAGTGGGCGGCCCGTCTGCGGGGAGCAAGCCCTTCCTCGCTCGGCACTGGCTGTATAGCACGAACGTTTCTGGGGCAACTCCAGTCGTCCCACGTAGGGCTTCTCCGGTGGAATCAGCTTGCCAGCCCCTGCCTGATGTCTACGAAAAATCCTCAGAGATAGAAATAGTTAATTTCTATCTCTAGATCATCCTCCCTGCCCCCGCCTTCTACAGCTGACCGAACCCAACCCCCTGACCCCTGACGCCCTCCCCGCAACCACCACACACACAGCCCCTTCCATGTTTTGGTCCTAGCCAGCAAAGAGAATTTGATTCTCATCGACAACTAGGTAACATATTTCTTCAGAATCAGGACTTCGGATATCAAAGTCAGTTATTGGTCCCCAGATGGCAACTCCGACAGCCATTGGAAGAATCAGCACCCATGCAGAGCCCAGAAGAGAGGAGACCGATGGGGCAGTGGACTGGCAGCTACAGAACCTGCCCTCCAGGGCTGTTCTCCAAGCCTGGCCACAATATTTATCTTGGCATGTCTCTGGCCTTCTTCAGAGGGCATCGTCTCTGTTTCCCAGCGGGGTGGACAGTCTATCAGATGGCCAGAACAAATAAAGTTCAGTGTCAAATGACTTCTGGCTCTATTTGAGTTGCCCAGGATATGGACTGCTTAGGAATGGTGAGAGGTGATTCTTGGTTCGCCTGAGACCCTTATACAGTTGAATCCCTGGAAGGCAAAGTTATGAAGTATTTGAAATGTTTTCTGTGACTCTGCCGGTGGAGATGTGCCCTAGGCTCCTGGAATCCTTACCTGCTTAAGTGACCATAGACTGTAACACATGTAGGTTTGGGAAGCACATAGGCCTAGACTGAAATTTCATGCCATTTATTAGCCATGTGGCCTTGGCCAAGTCATAACTACCCCAAGCCTCAGATAACAATAAGAGGCAGTGTAATACAGTGGTTAAGAATGAAGACAGACTTGGGTTTAAATCTAAGCTATACTACTCAAAACTTGTTTGACCTTGAACAGATTTAATGTCTCTACATCTTGGATTTTTTGGTCTTTAAACTTATTAGGGTTGTGAGGACTATATGAGATAATTCAAGTGAAGTGAGCATATAGTAAGTACTCAAGAAATGGTCACTGTTATTATTATGAAAATATCTCATTATTAAATAATCTCCCCTCACCATGGATTGTGAGGATGGAGTGAGAAGGTATCTTGAAGCAGCAGCTGATGCTCCCGATCTGGCGACTCCCCTTCACAGAGTCTGAAGGTTTGTTTCTTCTCTGTCCTATTGTCTCCTCCCACTAAATCTTATCCTGTGCCTCATCCTCTTTGAAATAAGCTCTCATGCCCACTGAGGTGATAATTAGCTAATTAGCTTAAGTTGTAACAGGAGAAATCAAACCTAGTTGCTTTCTTTAGACACCTACGGTTCTTCTAGTAGCCTCAAGGAACATGTGCCCTTCAGCAAAGGCCTTCTAGAGACCATGTCTCTGCCTCTGGTACCTACCCCTGAGATTGGCAGCCCTTCTGGCCTATTAGGCGGGGACAGCCATTCTCTGGCAAGCTGGTGAGTTATTTTGTGGCAGGAGGAGTCCACAGTGGCCCTCGGTGCATTTCATATAGGCTACTTGATCAAAAGCTTGATCAGGTTTTACAGAGCATACTGTTTCTGGGTCTGCATCTGAGATCATGCTTAATTACACTGACAGATCTCCCCGCTTTATCCCCAGTCAGCCCCCAAAGGGAGATGGATTTCCTTGAGGACTGGTTCATCTAATTCTTTATCCATATGATTAAAAGAGCACTTTTAGTATTTTTGTCCACCTAGAGATCCCTCCTCTCTCTATCCCTCAGCTCCAGACTGGGACCTTCTCTAACCTCAACCTGTTCTTCAATAAGCCTGTTACCTTTTCCTTTGGAGCAGGGCCGGTTTGAGAAGCAACCGTAGAAACGATAGGCTCTCCCGACACAGTCATGTTCCTTCCTTCAAATTGTTGCTCCTTTGTTCCTTCCTTCATTCATTCATTCACTCACTCACTCACTCATCAGACATTAAGCATACAACATGTGCCGGACAATGAGAATAATATAAAATGCAATTCCTACCATCAAAGAGCCCAGTCTAGTAGGGGAAAACAGACATGTAAACAAATACTGGCAAATACTGAGAATTGGTTGCTATACGGCACAGCAGTATTAAAAGTGTGTCACATGCAAAAGGCACACTTTTTGGAGGGTAAGGTGGCAGGGTTTTGAGGGAGAACTTTTCAGGAAAAAAAAAAAAAATTGGCTTGAGGGGCCACCAAGTGTGAGAGGAGGCATTCCAGGGAGGATTAAACATCAACCGGCAAGGAAATTGTAGCAGATCAAAATAGCCTGAGCATGGGGCCGTGAAAGTCGTGAGATGAGACTGCAGAAAGCAGGGTGCAGCTCCTGATGAGCCTGTAAACCACTTGAAGTATATTGAGCTTTATCCAGTGGCTTTCTTACGCTTTTGAGTGGGCTTGCTCTGGCCACCGGGAGGGGAAGGGGGGAAAGGGAGATGGAGAAACAGACAGAAAGGGAGAGGGGAGGAGAGAGAGAGAGAGAGAGAGACACACACACACACACACACACACACACACACACACACACACACACACCAACCCCCGCCCCCACCGGTAGACCAGTTGACTGCTGCGACTAACTCACTCACTGAAAGTCATCATTTAAAGGGCAGTGGAAATAGTAAATACAGTTTTGTGGGTTTCTTTAAAGAAGAAGGAGTGCTTAAAATAAAATTTCTCTCCTCCCCCTCTGCCGTTTTCTAACTTACAGGTGCGTTAGGAGGTTAAGCCTGTTCCGCTTTCTTTCGGGTTTTGTTTCCCAGGTTGCGGCGGGTGGTGTGCATGGTCCGTCCGCGCTCCGTCTTCTGCTCAGCGCCACACTGCAATCGCCTCTCGTTTCCAAACTGTTCTCCTGCCTGGATTTTTGGCCGTGGAACGGCGGGGAGGAAGTACTAGTAACTAGGTTGGGCAAAGGTCTCTGAATATAATGAAAGCGTCCTCACCAGTAGTTAAATGCGACAATTGACTAGCGCAAAGCGCGGGGGCAGAATCCTGTACCTGCCTGCCCCCCGCGGCGGCGCTCAAAGGGGCGGGGCCGAGGGCGGGGCTGGGTTGGTTTGGGGGCGGAGCCTCGGCCTGAAACAGCGGGGAGGGCGGGGCCGGGTTCCTTCTGCGATCGAGCAGGTCGGAGCTGGGGGCGGGCTCCGTCTGGGGGGCGGGATTTGAGCCCAGTCCAATTCGCAGTCAAAGAATGCAGACTTTTTGCCTCTGCAACAGCGGAGCGGGGCAGGGCCAGGGGCGGAGTTTTAAGCCCAGTCCTCGGGTTCTAATCTCTGATTGAGCGGAGCGGGTTCTGGGGCGGGTCCCGCTCTGCTTTTGACAGCTCTCTTTTGCACAGCCGCCTCCGAGTTCAGTGGGTTCGGAAACCTGTGGCCCCATTCTCCGCGCGTCCCCGTCCCCCCGTGGCCCTGGCCCTGGCACCGGCCATGAAGCGCATCTTCTCCTGCTCCAGCTCACAGGTGGCGGTAGGTGCCAAAATCTCTGAGACGACGGGTATGGGGCTGGGGTCCAAGCCCTGTGGGGACAGGAGTCCCGAGTCCCATCTCCATATACCATTGCCTTTACTCTTTATCGGTCTCTCCAGCTCTTCCACTTTCGCAATGCAGCCCGCCAGTCCTGCCTTCCTCAAGACCCTGTCCCTCGGCCTGTGGCTTCCCCGAGGTCCTTTCCCTTGGCCCTTTCTTGTCCTTCTATCATATACACCCTCAACTTCCGATTTGTTTCCTGTAGCCCCTGCCCCTTCCTGAAGGCCCCGTCCTCTACTTTTGCTCTGTCTCCCAGTACCAAACCACCCTCAAGTATCTGCCCTGTCCCCAGCCCCAGCTGAGCCCCAAGTTCCATTCTCTCTCCCAAGTCCTGCTTTACGGTCCCATTTTCCAGCCTTGCCCTGTCCTCACAACCCTGTCCTCCCATATGGTCCTATCCTTGCTGTTTTCTCTCCGCCCAGCGAGGACTCCCAGCCCGGTGCCCACCCCTACCCCTTCTTCAACAGTCTTCTCCGTCCATGCCGCTTCCACTCTCATCCTCTCATCTTTCCTGCTGGCTCATTGCTCCAAACCTCTTTCTAATTGGGGCTCCCGCGACAGCAGCCTTCTCTCTCTCTCCCCTTCAACTTCTGCCCCTCTCTGCCCAATGGTTGTTCAGTTCCACTCCCCCCTTTGCCCCTTTGATCTCTTTCTGCCTGCCCTCTGTGGGTTAATCTTGCAGTCTGGCCAGCCTGACAGGCACTGCCAGAGGAGGCAGAGTTGCCTGGCTGCTCCCCAAGGAACTAGGTAAGTTGCCTGCAGAATCGATCCTGGCCAGTTCACTGCAGTGTCTGGTCATCAGACCGGTTCTTGGGCCAGTCAAGGCCTTCTGCCTGCTTCTCCCCAGCATCCTCCTTCGTTCTCAGCCCTCACGCAGTTGTTAAGGGCTCGTACTCTCTGATTCCTTCGACTGAGTACGGGAAAGGCGATGGTGAGAGAAGAGGAGAGTGGGCTCACTCCGCGAGTTCCTAGTGGAAGTCACTCTGCTTCCCACAGTCTCCCAGATTACAGAAGGTGGTGGCTCAAGGAGGCTATAGATTCTTCTCTCTGAAGATCTCTTATAGAAAAAACCCCATCTGCAGTTGGCATTTTCTGCGGAGAATGGAGTTATGGCTTATTTAGAAGTGAAGTTGCCAACTACCTGTACTAATATCACTTAGCCTAACCTGACCTAGTGATGTCACTCACAAGCAAATGTGAGAAACGCTTAAGCACCCTCTGCATGGGCAGGCCACCGAAGCCTGGAAGCGAGCTATGAGGCAAGAGTGGGAACTGTTGAGGCCTGTCCTTGTCCCACTTACATTTGCTTCTCCTCTTAGTTTCTACATGTCGATCAACAAACCAAAAGGCCTCCACCGAATGACTCCTATCGGTACCCAAAACGGAGGCTACCCAGACTCTGTCTGAACTCACAACAATTTTCTTATTCGCGTGGACTCTTCCTCGATACCGAAAGTCCTCCACATTGCCCTTCCCTCAAGGGTGTGTGTAGTCTGCCTGCTCTTTCGGAATGGGGAAGCTATGTCATTCTTCCTGATTCTCCGATCCTTGGTTCGAGCCTCCTTTCCAAGAGGCTGGATGAGCAATGAGCTGAATGTTGGAATTTGAAAGTATTTCTCTGACCTTCTCTACCTCAACTCTACCCAGGTTTTGCCGTGAAGAATTTTCACCCATTCTAAACTCTTCTTGGTATAAGATTATAGGAAGTAGCATAATAAGATAATAGGAAATAAATTGAGTGGATTCAGAACTCTCCAGCTGGAAAGAAAACTGTTTCCTCAGTCACGATGAAATCATAAAAACCTGGAAAATAGGCCAGTTTCAGCTACAAATTCTTTCTTCATAAAACTTTCCTATACTTCTTATAATAAATTCCTCCATTCCCTGAGTAGCTAACCACTCTGGATGTGTTTATCAGATAAATAGTGTGACAACCTTTTGGGCCACTCCCAAAGCCTGGCTTCCCAGTCACATGGGAAGACTGCCCCTTCCCACCCCTCTCCCACCCTCGGGGGACTGGGGCCAGAGCCCTGCACTCTCAAATTGAGATAAGGACTGAAAGGTCAGCAATCATTTAAAAATTAATATAAATTCTCCAGAATATAGGAAATTCAACAAACAAACAAAACCCAACTTTTGTAATCTCATTTTATTTTAGTCGAGTAGAGGATGCCTTTGGGGGTGTCTTACACATTAGCTGACTCTGCCTATGTAGGAAGTGGACCAGAAAATAGCTTTAAACAGTTGGAACTGGATCAGCTTAGAGGAATGCCAATTGCATTTTAAAACTGGAGTAATTGCAGGGTCCCCCAGGGCAGCCTTTCATTTCTTCATCTGTCTTACAGCCATAGTCATTCTTCCTTGACTGTTAGTGTGCTTACAGTCTTCATAGGAAGCTTATAGGCACACAGCCAGAGATAAGGACAGGCTGCAATTACTTCTACAAAGGCCCCCTAATGTGACTAGAGAAATACAAAGCTTATCCTCGCATTTGAGTCTGCTGATTAATTTGGTGATTGCTCCCTGGAGGCTGTGATGGTAATCCAGTGCCTCTTTTTCAAGGTGCTGGGTGAGCAATGGACTGGATCTTGGAATTTAGAAGCGTCTCTCTGTCTTCTTCTCCTTAGCTCTACAGAAGTTTGGTCACGAAGAATTTCCACCTATTTGAACTTCTCCTTTGTATAACAAGATTATAGAAGTAAATCGGGTGGATTTAGAACTATATAGCTGGAAAGACAAGTATCTACATTGCTAAGAAACAACTTTAGTGTCTACAAGGCCTGGCTGTTAAGCACGGGCCGATATGAGCAAAATCTCTTACTTCCACTCCCATGGATGGAGAATTCTGAGCCTGGGAACATCCAAAATGTGCCCAGCAAGTCTAGGAAGTGTGGGGACTGAAACCAACATTCATCGTACACTTACTATATGACAGACACAGTGCTAAGTGCTTTATATGATGTCATAACATCAGAAAACTGAGGTTCAGAGAAGTCATTACATGTCTACATTCACAAGGATATAAAGGTTTAGAATCGGGATTTTAAGCAGAGGATTTCTCACGGAGGTCAGTCGATGGCAGTGTTCTGTGCTGGAGGTGTTGTTCTGGGTCTCTGCTTTTACCGAGAGTGACCTGCCCCCGGGGAAGAGTGGATGATGTATTCTCACATCTCAGTCAGTTGGTATGTGGAGCAGTCATTTTGCTTATTTTGTCCTTTGAGAATTAACCTGTTTGGAGACTCTTGTGCAGAAAGTTGCTGCTGAGAGTGGTGTCTCTGCCTTGGAGGCAGTCTTAGACTGTTTATTGGGAAATAAGTAAACTATCTTCCATCTTTTGCTAGCAGTGTGGTTTGGTGCTGAGAACTAGGACTGGGCATCAGGTGGCCTAGGTTCTAATCTCAATTTCCCCACCATTCTGTGGTATGAGTCTGGGCAGTTATCTAACCTCAGTGTGCTTCAGTTACTTCTGTCAAGTAGATAAAATAATATCAGCCCTACCTACTTTCCAGGGATGTCGAGAGGCTAACTAAACTAGCACTTGAAAGGCCTATGAGGGATTACAAGTACTGTCCTGGAGAATTACCTCAGAATCTGTCTACCCTAGATAATTTTATGGTTGAGGCATTTAAAACCTTTCCTGTTTTGGCTGAGTAATTCGCCCTGGCTATGTAAACAGTATTTGGAAATGAGTTAGCTGGCTTCCATAGACCCTATTTTTTCCCACCTCCACCCAGAGCCTCTTCCTTGTTGAGATTACACCTCATAAATGCAACGTGCCACCACCAATCCCCGTCACTTCCTGTTTTGTCATAAGGATGCAATACACTCGTAAGGCTCATCGTGGTTTACAGAGATTTTGTATACATTCGTTGATTTAATACTCACAGCGTGATGAGGTAGTTATTATTTCCCACATTTTATAGATGAGGAAAGAGGTTAGAGGTGTTTAATGGCTTACTCGAGGTCACAGAGCTAAAAACGTAGCCGAACCAGGCCCTGAACTCGGGCCAGCTGACAAAATAAATATTCATCAAATGTTTGCATCCCTTCTTCCCTTGCCTCCCCCTCTCTGGATCGAACCAGGCTCGGGTGTTTTATACAGCTCTCTCTTTCACACCCTGTGATACTTCTAATTATTGTAATCGCCCCGCCTCCTGCAAAAAGTCAAGCTGGAATGATAGAACAATGCGTGCCAGGTGTGGCTGTCGTCTGGGACAGCTGCTCCCTGCCAGGAAAGGAGACAGGGTGCGGAGGAGGGGGGCCGCCTCTTGCTGCCTCCTCTAGCCCAGCCAGAGGCCTTCGTTTGCCTGTCGGTGATGCCAGGGAAAGCGAAGAGCAGCCAGGGAAAGGGCAGAGATACGAGATGGGAAAACCGAAACTCTGTGCTCCTCTTCCCGGTTTTGGGGCCCAAAGCCAAGGGGTAGACATGGTATGGCTACGTATTTGAACTGACTGTGCCATGAAGCTAGGTGCCTTGATTTCTCAAATATCTGAAGGCAAAATGCAGAGCTGCATGGGAAGGTGAAAGGCAACGTGAGCCCAGCAAAGGGTGGGTTCAGTTCACTCCAGCAAGACCTAGAGAGTGAGGCTAGGCTCGCTCCGAGTGCACCGAACAATAATCGTGTTAAGGATTAAAAAGACAATTGCAATATTCTGCATTCGGCACTCAAAAATGATCGTTAATTCAGTAGTTTAAGCACCTTTTGGTCCAGGGCTGGCAATAACGGGCAGCAGCACTCAGTGCCATAGGAGTTGGTGACCATTTAACTGGCCCACCTAAGAAGGCTGAAATGATCTAGGCTAAATGACTTGTGGAACATTGAAAGGACCTCAAGGATGTTCCTGGCCCCTTGCTTGGCATCGTCCTAAACACCGCCTCCTTTTCTTTCTCCACTGCACCCCCACCCCCTGTATTGGCACAATTCATGGCTCTGGAACCAGGTGGAGAGATGGAACCGCCGTGATCAGAAGCTGCTGGAAGCAGTGCAGCGGGGGGACGTGGGACGCGTGGCCGCCTTGGCCTCCAGGAAGTCCGCCCGACCCACCAAGCTAGACTCGAACGGCCAGTCCCCGTAAGTAAGTCCTCCTGGCCCCACCCTCGGCATGTGGTTCTTTTGAAAAGCTCCAAACCTGACTATGATATAGGACCAGGAAATGCCTACAACTTCAGCGCTGTCTTTGTGTTAATAAATCTTTACTACATATCTGGCGCTGCACAAAGTGAAGGAAGAAGATACTGTCCCTCGGCTCCACCCAGATGGACAAAACTGACCCCCCCCCAAGAGGACATAAAGCCCATGAAATGAAGAGAAAATTGATACATACACTAGATAGGGTATTTCTTCATCGCATAAGGAGGAAGGTGTGTACGCTTGAGAAATTCAGAATGAAGTGGTTATCGGGAGTCACATGACTAGAAGGAGTGAGCCGGACGAAAGGGATATTACCCCCTGTCTGTGCCCAGGTCGGCCTCCAGCCCTCTGCTCCGCTCCGACTGACTCTTTCTGTGGCACCTTCCGTCTCCTAGGGGTCCTGAGCCTGAGTAGTTATGTGTCCTTGGACACCCCTGCAACAGTCTGAGATTGCTCGAGACCTATAGCTCTTATTCTTGTCTTTACTTCCAGTGTTCCCCGACTTTATGACAGTAGGCCACCTATATCGCCTTCTCTGTCTCAGAAGTCAGGCCAGGGGAGTTTCGTTCTCTGCTTTTGGGACTGAGTTTGGGGTGAGGGAGCATAGCAGGCAGTGCTTATTAAGATTCTCCCGTTCCTCATCCCCTGGTCCCTCATCCTTCTGCCTCTCGGCCTTGATTCTGGCAGGTTTCATCTGGCAGCCTCCAAAGGCCTGACAGAATGTCTGACTATACTGATCGCGAATGGGGCTGACATCAACAGCAAGAATGAGGACGGTGAGTTAGACAGAGCACTGGGCCGCGCTGCTCACTTTTCCCTCTACAGCAGCGGTGGGGGCCGGTGCTGGCCCCTGCTGGGGGTTCCAACTGCAGCCCCCTGCTTCTCGCCTCATAAGTTCTGGCCAGCATCCTTCCAGGGGTTCCCTGCCCCGCAAGCTGGGTATACCTCACCCACTTCCCACCTCCACCCTAAGTACCAGGCACTTGGGAAACAGGAATTTCTGGCCCTGTGTGGCTGAGAGCTTCTCTCTCTAATCTCCCTCTGATTATCTGTGCGTCTCTTGCCTTCCCTCCCTGTGAGTCACCAGCATGCATGGGGCCACCCACCTCCCTCTCCTCTTCTTTCTCTTTCCAGGAAGCACCGCCCTGCACTTGGCCACCATCTCTTGCCAGCCACAATGTGTCAAGGTCCTGCTCCAGGTAAGAGCAATCCCTCGATACTACGCCTGTGAAGGGAGGAAGTGAACCCAGAGTTTCCTCGTTTTTTCTTGACGTCACAAGCAATGTTTGGTCAAATATTCCCTTCTCATCCCCAATAGGAGAGCTGGTAATCATTTACTCATTAATTTACAAACATTTATTTAACATCTGCTATGTGCAGGCACCATGCTTAATGCTGTCCCCGAGGGCAGGTCACATAGCAGAGTTGCAAGGGACTGACTGCTCATCAGTTAATATGCATATACTGAGCTGCAGAGACTAGTTCCTGTGAGCCTGCGCACGCAGAAGGAGGGCAGGGGTTTTCAAATTAAACCCAAATCCTACTGTCTGCTTTTGAGGAGCTGGTAGTCTGGGAGCGCAAAGAAAAATATTCACGTGAAATGGCATGTGGACAATTGATAAATAAGTCTCCAAAAGTACAAAAGGTCTACAAGGCTGAACAAGCCCGATCCCGTCTGATCTCGGAGGCTAAGCAGGGTCGGGCCTGGTTAGTACTTGGATGGGAGACCACCTAGGAAGACCAGGTGCTGTAGGCGTAAAAACAAACAAACAAACAAACAAACAAATAAATAAATAAAATAAGGGATTGTAAGCTGACAAGGTCCTTGCAATCTGTGAGGTCAACCAAGGGTTGCCTCGCCTAAAAAAAAAAAAAGTACAAAAGGCACAGTTCAACAGGCCATTGGGCAAGTGACTGTCCTGCGTTTGCTCCTCTCAGCTCTTTCCAAGTTCCCCAGTTATGATCCTAGAGTACCAGTCATGAACTCAGGTGTTATTTTCCCTAGCTTGTTTATTTATCTATAATCTGGTTTTTCTTAGGCCCTAGGTTTAAGAACCAGGGCTGAAATTCAAGGCCGCCTACCATCTGCAAGAAATGAATTGCACTTGCCTAGTAGTTGGCCAAAGCCGTGGTCCTCCCACGTTTCCTCATAGTAATACGGAAGTTGGTTACTCAACGGTGGGTATGGGATGGAGACATTAACACCATGCTCCGTGCTGCTTCCCTTGGTGGCTGTTTGCAGCATGGTGCCAACGAAGATGCTGTGGATGCGGAAAATCGTAGTCCGTTGCACTGGGCAGGTGTGTGTCAGGGGACCGGTGAGAAAGAGGGATGCAGGGACCATAGGGCGGGAAGGGAGGGGAGGGTGACATCTGCTGGGAAGGGCAGGCCAGGGCCGGCTGCTTCAATGGTCGCAGAGGATGTTGGGTCACGGTCTGACTAGGTGTCCTTCCTGCTTCCCCTTAACCTAATTGTCCCTCAACCCTCCCCAGCCTCCTCTGGCTGTGCCTCCAGTGTGCTCCTGTTGTGTGACCACGAAGCCTTCCTGGACGTCCTGGATAATGTGAGTGTGAGCTGGGCGGCTGGGCAGTGCCCTACACCGGGAGGCCCCTGCTCTCTCTGAGCCTGACTGGCCAAGCTCAGTGACCTAGGGTTGTGCAGCGCCACCTCCTCTTCCTCCTCCCTCTGCCCCTCCCCCTCTTCCTCTCAGAGCAGTTAAGCCTTACCTTCTGGAGAGCTTCTAACCCTTTGAAAAGGAGTATTTAGCCCGGACCCGGGCTTTTTTCCCGGAGAGGTGCAGGGAGAAGGGTGTCGGTAGAACCGTGTCAAACGCTGGCTCCCCCTGGCTTCTCACGGAGCTTCTTTCCTCAATCTGTGCAGGACGGACGGACACCCCTTATGGTTGCCTCGCTGGGTGCTCACGCAGCCATCTGCTCACAGCTGCTGCAGAGAGGGGCCCGAGTCAATGTCACAGACAAAGATGACAAGTGAGCCTTTCCCTTCTTCCTACCCCAAATCCAGACCCTGACCAACCTAGAAGGGAGCCGCAGGGCAAGGTGTGTGTGTGTGTGTGTGTGTGTGTGTGTTAGCGCACGTGTGCGTGCGCGCGCTGGGGAAGAAGGCAGGTTGGTCCTTTTTTCCAACAAAGAATTTATGCAGAACCTTAATACATAAAGCAGAGGAAAATGGAGCCCTTCCAACTGGCCCCCTGCTTTCTGATGCTGCAGCTCCAAGGGATGACATGTGAAAAGTTCTGGTCTGGCCTGATGCTTTGTCGCTGGCTGGTGTTGGTCTGTGGTTCTCCTGCCCACACGGAGGGAGAGGTGACCTCGTGAGTGGAATTTCTGGAGCTAGGATTCCTGGATTCCACGGGGAACGCCTGTGCTCAGATTCGTCCCAACCCACAGATCGGCCCTGATCCTGGCCTGTGAGAAAGGCAGTGCCGAGGTGGCTGAACTGCTCCTGAGCCACGGAGCCGACGTGGGGGCGGTGGACAGCATGGGGCACGATGCTTTGTACTACGGTACGCGCACGCAGGACAAGGCGCTGTGGAAGCTGCTGCAGCAGGCCCTGAGCCGCCGGCGGCGGGGAGGTAAAGCCAGTCCCTTTTGTGACTTCAAGGTTCTCCTTGATAACCTTAGATTCAAAGAAGTTCCCCAGAATCCCATGTGTTCCCATGGACATAATTCATCTGACAAATAATTGTCAGTTTAGTTGAGGGTTTACTTATTTATTGCTGCTACCATGAGATGACCCCACATTCCCAAAAGCATGGTCACGAAGTCCCTAGCGAAGCCTCGTCTCCCACCGAAGGCGACTCTGACCAGTATTACCGCCAGCATTTCTGAATTGTAATTGGACGTCTCTTTGTGTGATTTGGGTGTCAATCTCTCTCTCCCCTAGTTGACGGTAAACCCCTCAGATGACCAGCCATTTCTGTTTTGCTCATCATTAATATCCCGGTGCCTGTAACGGTGCCTGGCACGTTGTCCAATGAGTGAGTGAACAAAATAAATGAGCGGGCACATCTCTGAGATAGGGAACCGAGGTTGCCAGGTAGTTAGGGACACACCGACTGCTGGCACCAGGAAGACATGTGTGGCCGGAGTTATGACACTGTGGGGCCACTCCTCTCAGAGGGTCTGAAGACATAGTGTGGGCTAGAGGCACCTGGGGTCTGTCTCTGCTCTCATTTCCCCATGTCTTTTTATACAGGTCAGGGGCTAGCTCAACACCCGGATGTTGCATCTAAGGTAGGCCCCTAAGCACCTCCCCTTCCGATCCACCCCAGGCCACCCACTGGGCTCTCCCAGGCAGTGCCGCATGGGATGTCAGGACACTCTAGGAGAAGAAAGGCCCAGCTGGGGCCGGGAGAGGTGCCCGGCTTTCCTCCACTGTTCTGTTTCCTACACAGGCCCCTCCATCTGAGCCTCAGGTGGGTTCTCCACCTAAGAACTCATGGAAAGCAGAGCCCGAGGAGGAGCAGGAGGATGAGGAGGACGAAGCCCCATGCTCAGACGAGTGGAGGTGGAAGTATGAGGAGGAGCGGCGGAAAGTTTCTAAGCTGGAGCAGGAGCTCGGGCGAAAGGAAGAAGAGTGTCAGGCTCAAGCAGCAGCCTACCTGGGCCTGGAGAACCAGATTCGCGAGCAGGTGCAGGAGCTGGGGCTCCTGTTATCCCAGGAGCTCGGAGCTCCAGGAGGGCAGGGCTCCACTCTCCGGCCTGGAGGAGATGGCATGGAGCAGGGTTGTCCCCTGGACCTGCTGGCTGAGCGCATACAAGAGCTAAAGAAGCAGCAGCGGGCAGCAGCCGCGGGTGCAGCAAACCTGGTATTGGCTCCTGAGAAGGCTGAGGATTCGGCCCCAGGGGAGGTCCCTTATAAAGCCCACGGAAGGTCCCAACCAGAAGAACAGAGGCCACTCCAGAGCCCAAGGTCAGAGACCGTGGGGAACATCACAGGTCAACAACTGCCTGCCAACGGTGGAGAGGCCCTGGGCCCTGATCATACTGAGCAGCTGCTTGCTGGCCAGAAGGAGAGGCCCCGGGCCCCAGGGGCCAGACCAACAGGCACAGTGGTTGAGCCAATGGGCACAGCAGCCACGCCCCAGCTCCTGCTACAGCTGAGGGAGGAACTGGCTGCAGTGTGGCGGGAAAAGGATGCTGCCTGGGGCGCTTTGTCCAGACCGGTCCTGGAAGGAGCTCTGGGCACACCCCAGGCTGAGGCTGCAGCAGCTGCCTGGGAGAAGATGGAGGCCAGGTTGGAGCAGGTGCTGGTGAGGCTGGATCGGGCAAAGGCGGGACTACAGGAAACACCTGAGGCCCCTGCCCAGGAGCCCAAAGAGGGAGCCCCAAAGGTGGGCCCAGAGACCATCACCAAAGAGGATGAAGGGAGGGAGCAAAGGGTTCCGGGTGCCCGCGGGGAGCCTCTCGGTGCCCCTGGTGGGGAACAGATGCCAGGAGGAGGCCCGGCAAAGGGACCGCTGGAGAAGGAGGTGTCGGCACTGAGACTGAGCAACAGCAACTTGCTGGAGGAGCTGGGGACGCTGGGGCGCGAGCGGCAGCGGTTGCAGGGGGAGCTGCAGTCCCTGAGCCAGCGGCTGCAGCGGGAGTTTGTGCCCAAGCCAGAGGCGCAGGTCCAGCTCCAGCAGTTGCGGCGGAGTGTGGGGCTGCTGACCGACGAACTGGCCATGGAGAAGGAGGCCACCGAGAAGCTGCGGAAGCGCCTGGCGTCCCAGAGCAGTGGCCTCCGAGGGCTGTGGGACTGCCTGCCCCCAGACCTGGTGGGCAAAGGAAGTGCCGGGGGCCCAGCCACCCAGCCCTTGGAGGAGCTGCAGGCCTGCATCAGCACCCTGGTGGCCAGGCACCGTGAGGCCCAGCAGGTGCTGGCTCGGCTGGAGGAGGAAAACCAGCGGCTGCGGGGGTCCCCCGCCCAACGTGGGGAGCCAGGCGCCTCGTCCAAGGTCCCAGCCTGCCCCGAAGTGGCCGCTTTGGAGCAAGACCTGGGGAAGCTGGAGGAAGAGCTGCGGGCCGTTCAGGCCACGATGAGCGGGAAGAGCCAGGAGATCGGGAAGCTGAAGAAGCTGCTCTACCAGGCCACCGAGGAGGTGGCCGAGCTGAGGGCCCGGGAGGCGGCCAGCCTGCGGCAGCACGAGAAAACTCGAGGCTCGCTGGTGGCCCAGGCCCAAGCGTGGGGCCAGGAGCTGAAGGCTCTGCTGGAAAAGTATAACACCGCCTGCAGGGAGATGGGCCGGCTGCGGGAGGCCGTGGCGGAGGAGCGCCGCAGGAGCGGCAACCTGGCGGCCAGGGCCGCGGAGCAGGAGCGCCAGGCGGGCGAGATGCGCGGGCGCTCGGAGCAGTTCGAGAAAACCGCTGAGCTGCTCAGAGAGAAGACGGAGCACCTGCTGGGGGCTTGCCGGGACAAGGAGGTCAAGGTGAGCAGCCGGGCAGCGGCGGGGAGCCACGAGGAACGCTTCTGTGCGTTTAGGGGTTTGCTCACCTGCATCTACCTTCGGTTCGTCGGATTAATGCACCCCCCCACCCCAAACAGGACACCAATCATCTGCAAAGACCACACCATGTTTTCTGGGTCTGAGGGGGTTTGGGGTTGAGAATGGAGGCGAGATACGTATAGAAGAGAGAAGGGGACTTAGGTATTAAAATTCGGGACTCTGGGTTCAGAAGCGGAGTGGGCGGGGCTGCCACTGGTGGGGTGCTATAGTTTCTTAGCCTTTCGACTTAAATATTCTATTAGCCTGAGAAGAGGTCTGATAATGTGGCGGGTTGCTGTGGTTTCGTGAGGGTTCTGAGGAGATGACTCAAGGGCTGTCTGATGAAGAAAAGTAGACGAGATGATACCCCTCTTCGCCCCTCCCACTTCAGAGTACCGTTCTACAAAAGCTTTCCTCTGCCGAAGGGGGTGCAAGGGGGTGCCCATGCAAAGAAAAAAGGTTTGACCACCGCGGTGTTAGATGCTCGAGTTTCCTAATGATTGCTCCAAAAGCGAGTGTAAATCTACATGTATCTAGGTGCTGTGTCTTATGAATTTAAAAAAAAAAAAATCAATTTGCAAACGAATTTAGTAATCCTAGAACTTCTCGTGAAATGAATGAAGTCAGACTTATTAAAATTTGCATACATGATCAAGTTTAAAATGACTCAAAACTGTAGGGAGTATACAATTTAGATACTAGGGTGCCTGAAAAAAAAGGGATGTTATACAGAATAGGAATCAGTGTGGGGCGAGGCTAATTAAAGATGGAGTTTGTGTTGGTGTCGAAGGAGAAGATGAAAGAAGACAAATGGGCAGAAGAAAACAGCGTGGTGGTCTCTAGACTGAGATCATCTGGGTTCGAATTTCAGTTTCCAAACTTAGTGATCGATCTTCTAAGCCTCTGAGTCTCTAAGCTTCCATTTTTTTAATCTAAAAAAAAAAAAGATAATGATAGGATTGTTGTGAGGATTATGTAAAATATTATATTGAAATTACTCAGAATAATTTTTCAAAACCGGTAAGTACTCAATCGAAGTTATTATTCTTACTGCCACCATTTCTACTGCTGCTGGTTATCATTCACCACAATCGTGCCTCAGCCTCACAAACCACAGAAGCTCATTTCTATTTCCCTCCGTGGTCAACAGTCAGAAGTAAGTTGGGATCTAATAAAGAGTGAAGAGAACGGACCAGGAATTCAAAGAGATTTTGGTCCAAACCATGATTTCCTCGGTTATTAGCTGTATGATTTCGACCAAGCACTTAACTCAGGCTCCATAACCACAAAATGTGAATAATGATACTTCCCGCAGAGAAGTACTTGTCGTAACAGAAGTAGAGCTGTTTGGAGTATTAAAAGAGACGAGGTGTGTCAAAGCATCTGGCACATGTTAAATCCCGATAACGGGAAGTCAGCCTTGCTCCTGGTTGGCGGTGGAGTGAGAAATGACTCGGGTCTTCTGGTTCCCTTTCTCTCCTCTTGGCTTCAGATCAAGGAATTGTTGAAGAAGCTGGAGCAGCTTTCAGAGGAAGTCCTAGCAGTTCGAGGAGAAAATGCTCGCCTTGCCCTGCAGCTGCAGGTACATTTTGGCCCACAGGGAGATGGACACCGCTAGAGAAGAGGGTGGGCGGTGGAAGTTATGTCTATGCGAGAGAGATCCTGGGAATTGCAGAGGCCTGGCTGGGCAGTGGTCCAGGCTGGGCCTGTGATGGACCAAGGGAGCCTACCTGGCCCAGCTGACCCCTCCATTCTATTGTTCCTCATGCTTGGGGGATCAGGGTGAGTGTGGGAGGCTGGGCATAAAACTCCCATTGATGCTCACTCCCAGGATTCCCAGAAGAACCACGAAGAGGTCATCTCCACCTATAGGAACCACCTGCTGAATGCTGCTCAGGTGAGCATGGGGGGAGGGAGAGAACGAGAGAGCTGGGCAGAGGGTAGTGCATTTGGGGTCCCTTCTCTTACCTGTACATACTTGTCATTTCTCAGAAGGCTGGAATTTAGATGTTCTGGTGCCAGGTCTCTGGACCTTATGAGGTAGATCAAGGGAAGTTGTGCAGAGTGTGAGGGGAGGAGGTGTTTGCCCCTCCTTTTCAATCCCTAGATCTACTCTAAGGCTTTTTCTTGTCCCTTTAACTCTTTCTCAGTTCCCTCCCAAGCCGGCTTATCCCTCACCAAGGAAGAACAGGTGGGTGGTTGCTCCTTTATTAGGAATAATAATAACTACAATGAATCGAACACTTGTGTACCAGGTGCTTTGCTTCGTATGCATAGTCGTAACCCTCACAGCAATCCTGAAGAGCAGACGTCCTCATCTTCCTTATAAAGATTAGGAAACGGCCATGGAGAAGTTAAATACTGTAAGCGAGGGCTCACACTAAACAGCATTCCACCATACCACAGAGTCTCTCCCTCGCCTGTCTCCACCCATGTTCTATTCTTCATTTCCGGTTTCTTTCTTTCCTGCCACCTACAGGGCTACATGGAACAAGACGTGTACAATATCCTACTGCGAATCCTCAGCATTCAGGAGTGAGGCGGCCTGGGCCCTGAGGGGCTGGGGTTTCTCCCTTGTGAGTTGTGGTTTGAGGGTGATGAGGGAAGGAGCTTGGAGAAAGGCCTTGGGAAAGGAGGTTAAGGATGAGCATTGGAGTCCCTTTTGGGGGAACCCCGTACAGCATAGAGTATTTGAAGTGAGGTTGATTGAGAAGCCACGTATGGAGAATCGCTGAGTCAGGGGTCAGTGAGCAGGTAGCTTCTAGGAGGCTGGCGTGGGAGGGAGACTGCGAAAGAGAGCTGGGCGACTCTTCTGGGGTCTGGGGTAGAGCACAGAGCCGTTTCCTGGGGTGGGACTCTACAAACTCCGGAATCTCTCCTTCAGCCTACACCATTCACCCAAAGAGTAGTCATCCCCCATTCTGCTCTCTTACCCTGTGCTGGTGGCCATTTTCTCCAGTCCAGATAGGCGGGATCCCCTTTAGCATCCTGGCATGTGTGGGAAGGGACTGAGGATGTGGAAGTGTGTGCAATTCCTTCTTAAATTTCTTCTTTCAGGAAATACGAGCATCCTGGCTGCCAGAGGCTTCATTGGGCTGTGGTGGGTGGGGGTTTGGCCACCAGGGATAGTGTGGGTGGGGCTTCATCTGACATTATGGACCCCAGACCTGAGGACCTGAACCCTGGAATCAGCGTGGGTACGGCCAGGGGAGGTATGGATGGAAGCCAGATCTGTGGAAAATAACGCGGGAGGCAGAATGGTATTGGGTTATCATTATTTTTTTTCCGTTTAAAGGGGAGTGGAGGAAAGAATCTTTTTCATTCCTTTTTGATCACAAATGGCCCCATAAGTCAGCAGCTTTCAAACTGTGACTATGATCCATAGTAAGAAATACATTTTACATCCTGTGTGTACATATCTGAAATAGTAAGTGCCCTTACTATTTCTATTCTAGTCTATTCTCTGCTATGATATGCCACTGGAAAAAAAAAATATTGGTCAAAATACATCCACTAATGGGTCAAGACCCACAGATTGAAAAACAACCTTCTGTGAAAATGGGGATTGAAATTCTTCCTTTCTCTTTCTCAAATCTGTCTCTTACCGACAGACACAACTCTAATAATTTTTCTCTACTTTGGGACTCCTGAGTCCACTATCTTTTTTTTAGGGAGGTGAAATTGAGACGGATTTTGAGATGTACAATCTAAAATATTCTTTCGTGTATTAAACCGTGTGTTTAGATTTGAAGCACATGGTCTCGTGTGGTCAGTGTTCTTTGCCCCAGGTGCAAAGGGGGATGAAAAGTCTGATTCCTGGGAAAGGGATGCAGGGTTACTCAGAGTTGGCTTCTTCCCTCCAGTTCTGTTCAGAATGAAAAAAAAAATGTATCTCTCTTGGCCATTTCCCATGGGTGTCCGCCCCTTCCTGTCTGTTCACCAGCTAAACTGCTAGGTGAAAAGGAGGCAGTGAAGCACTCCAAAATCTCGGATTTCGGTTTGGTGGCCCAGACGCCGGTCCCTCCCCATTCTTTCTCTCAGCCCGCACCCTGCTGGGTTAGGCTGGGTCAGCCAGCAGCGGTTTGGCGGTAAAGAGACTGAACCGGGTTGAGAGAAGAGTGGGGAGGGGCTTCCGGGGAACACACAGGGCTGCGGAGTCTGGTTCCAGGGTTTGGCCAGGAAGAGAGCACCTATGTCCATCAGGTCCTAGAGAAGACGAGGGTCAGCACTGGGGTGCGGGTAGATGGGCACAGCGCTGCTTCAAGGCTGGCAGAATGGAGATGAGAGGGGTCGATGGAGAAAGAGAGAGGGGTGCAGCTGCCAGAGGAGGAGCATCAGAAAGGTCCAAGTCGTTTCTATTAAGGGGAACGAACCTCTCTCTTTTCCTTCCTGCCCTTGGAGTTACCAAAGAAGGGAAAAGGACTGTTGCATTCCTCATCACACATGGGGTGCAGCGGGGAGAATGAAGAAACTGCTGAGAGAGGGGTCTGGAGAGGGGAGACCATTTGGCTAAGTTCAAGCTGGGCCAGGTAGGCTCCCTTGGTCCATCACAGGCCCAGCCTGGACCACTGTCCAGCCAGGCCTCTGCAATTCCCAGCTTTGGTGATGGCAGCCAGGCCCCGGGCCCCCTCGGGGGCTCCTGGAAGCTGATCCCCGAATGACTGAGCTGTGGGAAGGGTCGGTGATGTCAAGGTTATCACAGGAGTGGAACCTACCCCAGCCCTTGGTCTTCCCGCATGATCTCCTTCTATGCACCCCCATAAACTGTTACCGCAGCCTTCAGATGTAGGAGTTTATGGGTGAAGCTTGGCGGGCCACGACGGGGTTCAAATTGTCTTTGAATGCCCTCAGTCTGGAGCTCAGTCCTGATGTGCAGCTTCTCTCCTTTGTCTGGGAACATTAATTTATTAAACTGATTTTTAAAGGGTCCATTATGTGCTAGGCACTGGGGATGGAGAGTGACTGGCGCCAAAAAGGTTCTTGTCCTCATGGAGCCTGCATACAGGATCAGAGTCAGCTGCCCCGGTTCCTAGTTTTCTAGTTCCTGTAGGGATGTTAGAACTTATAACCTCAAATTAACTGTATTAAAGCAGATCCCTACTTCATGAAATCACTAGGAATTAAGGTGAGGTTGACTTTCTCTCTTTTATAATTGACATACAATAAACTGCACCTACTTATAAGTGTACGGTTTGACAAGTTCTGACACATATATACACAGTCAAGATAATGAACATATCCATCACCCCCAGAGTTCTCCAGTCTCTTTTTTAAAATCCTATTTTCCTTCCCTTGGAATCACTGAAAATTCTAGAGGATACGAACTAATCCAGAGTAACTTTTTTGATCTAGAAGAATGAACAGAACGAAAAAAAGAAGAAGAAAAATGAAGACTCAAGTATTGGAGCCAATGGCTGGGATGAGCAAACTTGAGCCTGAGTTTAGTTTGAGTTCCCACCGTTGCTGGCAGCAAAGCAGCAAGGAAAGAACCTGAGTGTCAGGAGAAGGCAGACATCTTCCCCGGGGACAAAATCCACTAAGTAGTTGGACATAGTCCAGTTCAGTAGGTACCCGGGATATGGGTACGCTGCCACCTTCAGACCTGTGGATTGGGTGGGGTCCCATGGGGAGGATTACACAGCAGGTTTAAACTAGATGAGAGAATTCTTAATATTATTTATTAAAGCACTCTTTTTGTATGCTGATTATAGGTTTAACTATCTGCTGCTAGGCTGAAAACTCTTGCAAGACTTCTATATCCTAAGCACCTAACAATCTCTGAAGCGTATTCAAATATTTTTGAACAAATGCATCATCATCTAGGTCCCAGCCAGCTAACTATAAAATGCTATGTTTGCTGTGAGCACCTAGTTTGGATAAACTACCCTAAAGTTGGTGCTTTCGTGAGACCTGCATGCGAGTGATCAGCTTGGTTGAGAATGGGGCCTCTGGAAGGTCCAAAGCTTTGAAAGAGGGAAAGCAGATCAGAAAGGGGCAGAAAGACGCTCTTTCGGGCCAAGAAAACCTCCCCTCTGTACCCCTTCAGCTACGCCAAAGGTGCGAGGTCTCTGGTGTCCGTCCGTGTATTTGGGGTAGCGGGTGGGAAGCCACAGGGAGAGTTAGGGCTTGGGTACGCTTTGGATTCTAGCAGCCCAGGTCTTTCCCCCAGGGAGAGTCTTGTCCAAGTAGGAACCTCTTCACGCGGTCAGATCCCTGGTCCCCGCTGCCTCATGTCCAGCACGCCTCCAGCCCCGAACCCGTACACCAGCGCGAGGGGGCAGAGTGGTAGTGCAAATGCTGAGCTCCAAGGATGTCCACTCTCCGGACCCACTCTCTCGAGGAGTTAATGTCTCCAGCGCCAGCCTCCGAGTCCCTCCCTCTCCCGCCTCAGACTCCGCCCCTCCCTCTGCTCCGCGCTCCCCGCGGGCTTACCCGGGAGGGGGCGGCCCCAGCCCGAGCGCGGGGCCGGGCGGAGCTGCGACCGCTGCGTCCAGCCGCCGGACCGACGTCCAGCCGTGCAGCCGGCGGGAGCCGCGCCGGCCCCACCCCCACCGCAGCCCCCCGGCCGAGCGCCCTCCCCGCTTCCCGCCGCCGTGCCGGTAAGTCACGCTCTGCGCACCAAACTTTTCTGCTGCCAAGTTCGAGCGCGGCGGCCGGACCCCGAGCTGCACCGTGGCTGGCGGCGGGGGCGGGCGGGGCGGACGGGGGGCGAAAGCTTGGGAACCGCCGTCTTGAAATGACCTATTCACGACTCCATAGCTCCCCTAAAATGGATCTCGCCCATTTCCCGAGTTGGCAGAACTCTAGCTTTTAGCTGGTTAAACTTGGAGAGAGGGAGAGGGGGCTGTTCTGGAACTTCGCTCCCCCTCCCCCATTTCCCTGAGAGGTAGCCGTTCTCGATACTTTCCCTCGGTATTTCGAGGCTCTTTGGCCCCCTGAAAGCTCATCCCCTCCCAACTCCGGCGTGGCAGAGCCCCCTCCCCCCGGCCCCCGTGGCCCGCCTCCTCCCCTCTGCGCCCGGGGACCCCGCGATCTTTCGGGCCGTGCACTCCCTCCGTGTCCACCCGTCTGGCATCCCGGCCAAAGACGTGCGGGGCTGGGGCCGGAGTGGTGGGAGGGGCCGGGGCCGGGGCTCGTCCGAGCCCGGCGGGCGGGGCCGCGAGGGGGAGGCGTAGGGGCCGGACGGGGCGGAGCAGGCGCCAGTTGCGGCCGGCGCCGGGGTGGAGAGTTGTGCGCCGGTCCCTGGGCCTGGGCTCGGGCTCGGGCTCGGGCGCCTGCGATGTCTCAAGATGGCGGAGCTGGGCGAATTAAAGGTACCGGCCCCCTCCCCCATCCCCATCCGGACCGAGCCCGGCGGTCCCCCGAGTCGGGGGAGCGACGGGGACTGGGCGCTGAGGGCTCGGGGGGGAGCTGGAGACGTGGCGGGCACCGGCTGCTGGGGATGCGAGCGGCGGCTGCGGCGGGGAAGGGGCTGCGGCCGGGCCCCGGGGGCGGGGCCGCCAGGGCGAATGTGAAGAGAAGATGGGGCGGGGACCACCAGCTGCTGCAGGCCGCCGCAGCGCAAAGGGGCAGGGACATGAGGGGGCAGAGTCAGGAGGAGAGACTCCTTGGTAAGGGCAGATGCAGGGGGGGGAGGGGCCGGGGAGAAGACCTGCTGTAGAGGCGCAAGGGCCTTTGAGTCGATCCAAGGCAGAGGATGCGACAGTGGGGCCAGATGCAGGGGTGGGACTGGGGGGCAGCCGTGCGGGAGCCTCCTCCGGGAAATGCGGCTGAGAGAGGCTTTAGTGCCGCTCCTGGGAGCCGAGTCTAGGGAAGTACCAGTGGGCGGCTGAGATCTAGGGGGCGGGGCTGTGCGGGCGCTAGATCGAGGGGTGGGGCAGGAGCATCCCCGAGCCCCCGGGGAAAGTCCGGCCTCGTTGAGTGGGTATCTCTGGGCCGAGACTGGGGAATGTGGAACTATAGGATAGGAAGGGGGAGTCTTGACCGAGACAACGGGTAAATAAAGACAGGGCAGAGGAAATAGGATGGGCAGAAAGGTAGAGGGGCAAGTTTTTCATCCCAGTCCTCAAAAAGGGCCCAAAGCCATGAAGCGTCCTATGAGGGGAAGACACGCGGAGGGCTGGCAAGGCCTGCCCGTGGCACCGTCTCCTAGAGAGTCACAGGTCGGAGTCCTTTAAGGAGAGAGCTTCTGGTGCCCTCCCACACAGCCTTGAGAGTAACCATGTCTGAGGACATCTCAGGGAACCTTAGGAAAACCTTGGGGTTCCTCCCCTCACCTCCTGGCTTTGTTCTTCCTTCTGAGATGGAGCCATAGGTGCAGTCACCAGGCCCAGCCGCCTTTAGGAGAGCTTGAGGTTCTTCACCCTGGCTGTGGGCCGCCTGCCTTCTCGTCCTTCTGGGGCCTCTGTTTAGAGATATGCCCTCTCCTCTTCCACCCCCGTGGAGGCAGGGGGTGGGAGGATCACTCTTTTTTCTCTATGAAGGAGAGAAGCAGGATATTCGTTCCTGGCAGGTGGAGTAAACAGGTAAACAGGAAGGATACTTGGACTCCACAATTCACTGTTAACCACCTCACTCCAAGTTTTGGTCTTGTTTCCCCTCCAGAAAAATAGGACTGAGGGAGGGGTGGTTATGTAAATACCCTGAGAAAGGATTTGGGGAAGTTATGAACATTGAACCTGACCTGAAACCCTGGCCACAGAAGCTTCAGAGGCTTGGAGAAAATGGCCGAGGTGGATTGAGGTGTTGGGAGGGGTGGGCCGTGGGGAAGGGCGGGCCTCCATCCACCTGGCCCCTGTCTTCCCTGTGGGGTTGTCTGGCCTGAAACCTCTTCCCAGGGGCCTGGGATGGGTCTGAGATGGGTCTGAGGGCCTGAGAAATATCAGGGGATATGAGAAGCAGCTTAAAGGCAAGTCCAGGCCCCAGGCAGGGATGGAGGTGGGAGGCTGTGGTGACTCAGGTTGCCTGAGCATGGCTGGCTGTCTGCACCCTGCCCTCTGCCCCAGCCAGGTCGACTTCCAGGCACAGAGAGGTAGGGTCGTTCAAACCCTGGGGATAGTGGTGAGGTTGACTTGAGGGTTGCTAAAATGGGACTGAGATATCCCTTTGGCCAGGCTGACTGTCTGGCAGTAATCCACTGGCTGCAAAGCATCTTTCTGATCAGTGCTGGTGGGAAGGTGGCATTGCCCATCTGGGGGCTCAGCCCCAGCGTCCTTGGTAGGACAGGCCTGTGTAAGGTAGGATTCTCAAGCTTCTCTCTTCTCCACAGCACATGGTGATGAGTTTCCGGGTGTCTGAGCTCCAGGTGCTCCTCGGCTTTGCTGGCCGGAACAAGAGTGGACGGAAGCACGAGCTCCTGGCCAAGGCCCTGCACCTTCTCAAGTCCAGCTGTGCCCCCAGCGTCCAGATGAAGATCAAGGAGCTTTACCGCCGACGCTTCCCCCGGAAGACCCTGGGGCCCTCGGACCTCTCCCTGCTCTCTCTGCCCCCTGGCACCCCTCCTGTAGGCTCCCCTGGCCCTCTAGCTCCCATCCCCCCGGCCCTCTTGGCCCCTGGCACCCTGCTGGGCCCTAAGCGTGAAGTGGACATGCACCCCCCTCTGCCCCAGCCTGTGCACCCCGATGTCACCATGAAACCATTGCCTTTCTATGAAGTCTACGGGGAGCTCATCCGGCCCACCACCCTCGGTACGGCTCTCCGTGGTCCCTCAGTCTTCCCGGACTGCACGCCTCCAAGCCCTTCCTAGGCCTTAGTCCTGCGGGATCAGCAGCCTGGGGTGGGGGCAGCTTCTGTGGCTGCCTTTGTGTGGGCTTGGGAGTAACTACCCCTTTCTGTCCTCAGCATCCACCTCCAGCCAGCGGTTTGAGGAAGCGCACTTTACCTTTGCCCTCACCCCTCAGCAAGTGCAGCAGATTCTCACATCCAGGTACGTGTCTTCAGGCCTTTTGTGCCATCCGCGGGTCATCACCCCTGGCCTCACTCTCTGGCTTTCTTCTCTTCTGTCTCGCTCTCCTCCCTATCCGTCCTCTTGCACCTGTGTCGTCTCTCATTCTCTCGTATGTCTCTTCGCTGACCCCTGGACATCTAACTTCTGTGCCTCTGTTCACCGCTGCCCGTCAGGGGCCACTTTCTCACGCCTCTCTCTCCCCTTCCCTGTTACAGAGAGGTTCTGCCAGGAGCCAAATGCGATTATACCATACAGGTGCAGCTAAGGTGAGTCGACCCTCCCTTCCCGTCAGGCTCCCATTGGGGGTGGGAATGAAATACGGGTATGACAGATACTCCTGGGAGATGGCCCCGCTCTGCCACCTCCACCCAGCCCTGGGTCTCTCGTTGGATGCTGAGGCCTACATATACCCATGACTAATTTTCTGAGGTTTCCTGCCTCTCTGCCAGATTCAGCTCAAGGAACTGCCTCGCGCCCTTTCATACGCTCTCGTCTCTTCCCAGGTTCTGTCTCTGTGAGACCAGCTGCCCCCAAGAGGATTATTTCCCCCCCAACCTCTTTGTCAAGGTCAATGGGAAACTGTGCCCCCTGCCGGTAAATGCTCTTCTCTTCTGCAGTGACCCCTTCCCTGTTTCAGTTCCTGAACGTTCCCTACAAACCTGTCATGAAAGAGACATGCTTGGCACACAGTAGGTGCTCAGTTTGCTGATCGAATCACTGTACTCTAGAGAGTTCTAAGATAGTGTTGAACAAGGGTTCTGTCAGAACCCAGAGGAGGGACTTTTGTTCAACCCAAAGGTTCAGGGAAGACTTCTCAGGAGTGATGACCCCAGAAGTGAGAGCTGGACAGTATGGGGCGTCCCTGTTCTGTTCTTCCTCCTCCGGAACTCAGTGAGTGGGTTCCGGTTTCCTTGGTCAGTGACTAAGGTCTCCTTCCCCCCCCAGGAGTGAATCTCACACACAGCCCTTGGATAGTGCCCCAGTTCTGTGAATCACTGCATGGGCCCCCTCTCCTTGGTCGGTGCGTGAGCTTAGCCTTCTCTCCGGGGACTGACTAGCCCGAAACAAGATGTTTTGACCAGTCCCTCCCTTCCGCAGGGCTACCTTCCCCCCACCAAGAACGGAGCGGAGCCCAAGAGGCCCAGCCGCCCCATCAACATCACACCCCTGGCTCGACTCTCGGCCACGGTTCCCAACACCATTGTGGTCAACTGGTCTTCTGAGTTTGGACGGGTGAGTACAGCTGAGGTGGGGGAGCGGGGGGCTGGAGGAGCCTGCGGGGTTGAGGGGTACTGCCCGGTGTCCTGGGTTCGGGAAACTTCTTCCTTTTTATGGTCTCTTTGCCTTAACTTGCTGTCTCTGGTCTTTATGTGACAAAGTGTGTGTGGGGGGTGTTGGTGGGCAAAGCAGAGGCTAATCGTCTCTCCCCATCCCCCACCCCCGCCCTGCCTCCAAGTAGAATTACTCCTTGTCCGTGTACCTGGTGAGGCAGTTGACCGCAGGGACCCTTCTACAGAAACTCAGAGCAAAGGGCATCCGGAACCCCGACCACTCCCGGGCGCTGAGTGAGTAACATCCTGCCCTGCTTCGCCGCTCTGATCTGGATCCAAGTCCTCCTGGCCCTCCAGCCCTTATAATCAAGTCCATACCTCTCACGACAATCGACCTCACCTGTCACATTGACCCCAGCCCTCCCCGACCCCCTAACCAGTCTTCGCGGTCAAGAGGTCAGACCATCCCAGGCACTGAGTGACACCCTCGCATTCCCAGTCATACATCTGCTTTGCACCTCCCAGACCCCCACTCCGTCCCCACTGGAGTCTGCATTCTCTAGACTGGACAGTCTTAAGGACCATCCAGTGTAACCCTCTCGTGATGCTATAATTCCCTCTAGGTCATTTCTGCCATAGTACCACCCAGGGATGGGGAAATCTCCCTCCCCAGCCCCGCCTTCGTCACCCAGGTCCCAGACCACCCCACGTGACATCTCAGCTGCCCCTCTAGCCTTGCTAACCCCGTGGCTCTGGCCTCACTCTTGTTTCAGTCAAGGAGAAATTGACCGCTGACCCGGACAGTGAGGTGGCCACTACGAGTCTCCGGGTGTCACTCATGTGCCCGGTGGGTACAAAGGAGCAGAGATGGGGTGGAGGGTGCGTTAAGCGTCCGGACTCAGAGGAGGGTTCCTTGGGCTGCTAGAGTGAGGCTTTCTGGGGGTTACGGGGACTCTGACCAGAGAACTCCTCTCTCCTCAGCTAGGGAAGATGCGCCTGACTGTCCCTTGTCGCGCCCTCACCTGCGCCCACCTGCAGAGCTTCGATGCTGCCCTATATCTACAGATGAATGAGAAGAAGCCGACATGGACATGTCCTGTGTGCGACAAGAAGGCTCCCTATGACTCTCTTATCATTGATGGGTAGGGCCAGTCTGCATTCTGCTTCCTCCTACCTGGGACAGTCACTAGGAACCCCGCGCCCGCCTCTCCCACCCCCACAGTCTGCTCCTTTTATTATATATCTCCAACACTGAGGACTTACTATACACCAAACACAGTGCTGAGCTCTTCGCCTGCCTTATCTCATTGAATCCTCATAGTAACCCTGTGATCTAGGTACTGTCATTACAGGTGAGGAAACTGAGGCCTGGAGAGATTGAGTATTTTGCTCAAAGTTCTGTTAGTAAGCGGCAGAGCCAATGTATCGAAGTGTTGTAACGTATAGATACATTGGCTTGTAACCTATCTATGGAGCGGTTGTAATATCGTCACCTGTAACAACTACCTGACCTCCCACCGAGCACAGCAGGGAAGTTCTTTTGAGGGCCGATGTGCTGCTCCAGCTGCTTCTCATCCCCTTCCAGAGCCTGTGGTTCTTGTTCCCTTTTTAAGATAGTTTATGGAGTCCCCGTATCTCTGCTCCTTTCGTCTTGGCCCTAGTGCTACATGAAGTAGGTGTTTAGAATGTATTTAGTTTAAAATGTAGCATTTGAAGTTTGCAAAGCTCTTTTATATACTTTATTTGATTCTAACAACTCAGAGAGGTCAGCAGGGTGGATAAGCCCTACTTTACAGATGAGGAAACTGAGGTTCAGGAAGGTGGGTTGCAGAATCCTCAGCCACTGTCCCGGCCCTCTCTCAGCCCCATGAAGTCCCTTCTCCCCCCTCCCCCAGGTTATTCATGGAGATTCTTAATTCCTGCTCGGATTGTGATGAGATCCAGTTCATGGAAGATGGATCCTGGTGCCCAATGAAACCCAAGAAGGAGGCATCTGAGGTTTGCCCCCCGCCAGGGTATGGGCTGGATGGTGAGTGACCCCTTGTCTCCCAGCTGAGCTAAGTCTTAGATGGCCTCTTCTCTGAGACACAGTCTTCTTACCACCCATAGGCCTCCAGTATAGCCCAGTCCAAGAGGGCAATCCTTCAGAGAATAAGAAGAAGGTTGAAGTTATTGACTTGACAATAGAAAGCTCATCAGACGAGGAGGACCTGCCCCCAAGCAAGAAGCACTGTCCTGTCACCTCAGCTGCCATCCCGGCCCTACCTGGAAGCAAAGGGTATGAGGAAATAGGCTGAGTCTGTAGCGGAAGGGACAGAGGAAGAAGTCAGGAAAGCATTCTGGTCACTGGGCAAAGCCTGGGGCAGAGAGGACACCTGGGAGGCTGAGCTGGGTGAGGGCATGCGCGGTTCGCTGGCTACCAGCTCCTTCCTTCCCTCACAGGGTACTGACATCCAGTCACCAGCCATCCTCGGTGCTACGGAGCCCAGCTATGGGCACACTGGGCGGGGATTTCCTGTCCAGTCTCCCATTACCCGAGTACCCACCCGCCTTCCCACTGGGGGCCGACATCCAAGGTAGGACACTGATCACAAGGTGGGGCTATACTGCCACGTCCTCCCCAGAACCAGGTCAGAACCCCTGCTCCTTTTCAGAGCTTTCTGGTTGTCTTTGCAAAGGGCCACAGTCCAAGGAGCTTCTTTGGGTTTTTCTGGCAGTGAAGGGGTCAGACTGGAGGTTGATATTAATTTTTTTTTTCCTACCAGGTTTAGATTTATTTTCTTTTCTTCAGACTGAGAGTCAGGTAAGTGGTCCTTCTCTTCCCTTGAAGATCTCAGATCTCTGAAGCCTCTTTTCTGGGCACTAGTGGGCACCCTCCCGCTCTCATTTTCCCTGGAGACCTAAGTCTGTTTTTCCCAGGGAAAGGGGGCAGGACGCAAGCGGTTTATTTCCCTCCCAGGCCCCACCTGGACTTCCTCAGATTCCCATTGGGCCTTCCTCATTACCGTCCTGTCTCGGGGTTTAGAGCCCCGCCCCGCCTGCTCACCCCCACGCCCGTGCACTTGCACTTGGGCGCTGCGCCTTCTCCAGCCGGACAGCCCACGTGTTTTAGACGCCCACAAGGCTAAGAACCTAGCGGGCTGGAGGGGCATCTCCAGGTGGGGAGTCATGCTGGGGTGTGGGGAGGTGGGGAGGGCCAGAGACAGGCTGCTTCTCAGATACCTTGGGGTCCGGAGGGGTGGATGTAGCCCATAGCTCTGAGTTGAGTGACGGGAGGCGGGTAAAGTCAGGATGAACGCTGAAACTGTGCCCTTGATCCCTCCCAGCACTATGGCCCCTCCGTCATCACCTCGCTAGATGAACAGGATGCCCTTGGCCATTTCTTCCAGTACCGAGGGACCCCTTCCCACTTCCTGGGCCCACTAGCCCCGGCACTGGGGAGCTCCCACCGCAGCACTACTCCAGCACCCCCTCCTGGCCGTGTCAGTAGCATCGTGGCTCCTGGGGGGGCCCTGAGGGAGGGGCACGGAGGACCCCTGCCCTCAGGTCCCTCTTTGGCTGGCTGCCGGTCAGACATCATTTCCCTGGACTGAGTCCCCTGCATTACGGAAGCTTCACTGTCCCCCAGTGCTATGGAGTCCAGACCCCTGGCCACTGTCACCCCTCGGGGGTTTGGCCAAAGGCCAGAAAGACCTTCATGGACACTTGTTTTTGGCCTCATGTCTGCCTGACAAAGCCAGCACCCGAAGGATTAACATTTAACCTCTTTTTAAGGACATTTGGGTTCTATTTTCGGAACTGTTCTGTAGATGGTGGGCAGTCCTTTGGGTCTGCTAACCTAGGCAGTGGGGGGCAGATGGGGCGCAGTGTGAGGTGAATCCTCGGCCTTGACTGTCTAGAGCCTCATGGGGAAGAGGCCCTTCGGGTGTCCCCCAGATGCCCTCTCTTTCCGTCCCCCAAACCCACGGCTCAGCTCCTTCCCCACAGCCGCTGTCTCTTCGTGTCCATTCCGTCCTCTTTGGCCAAACAGAAAGGTGGAGAAACTGAGACAGGCAGACTCGTGGATAGAGAACTCTATTTTGGGTTGCAGATTTTTGTACATAAACAGGAAAAACCAAAACACGTCCAAAGATGACTTCCCCCACCTCCTGCTTCCCAGTATGACTGAGGAGGCGACAGGCCTTAGCCCCGATCCCCAGGGCTTTGGGAGCGGGGGCCTGTCTCCTGGGCCTCTATTTATATATTTAAGTTCATGATGTTTCTTAGCCAAGCAGCCTGGGGCCAGAGCATCTGCCCCTGGTAGGTCTGGCTCGTCCTGCACCTTTCCCGGGAGGTGGGAGGGCCCTCGCGCTCTCCTCACGCGCCTTTTTCAGGCTCCTCCAGGGCCTAGGACCTCTGTTGTAATTTTACTTTTTATTCCCAAAGTTGTAGCAAAGTTCTTACCCATAATAAAGGTTGTGAATGTTCTGTGAGTGTCACGGAGGTGGGCTGGGGAGGGGATCACGCACTTGGCTTTCTGGATCCCTGGTTTGTGGGTCAGGGGTCCGTGTTCTGCGCTTCCTTGGCACACCCTGGGTCCACGTGAGCTCCACTTTTACAAGGAGGGGGGTGTCACACTGGGGATTTCCTCCTTCCCTCTCCCACACGCCCACCAAGCATCCCCCAGCCCTCACCTTTGCCTGCCCAGATGCTGCAGCCAGAGCCCGAGGGCGAACTTGGTCCCCGTGCTGACTCTCTCTGTGTCCTCTGTGGTGGCTGGGGTCGTCCGCAGCAGTGTGGACATGGGCAAGGCCAGAGGTCGAGCTGCTCCGTCCTCTAGTTCCATTGCACTGCATAATGACAGCTGTCTGGGCTGTGCCAGTGGCTTGGCCCACTTCCATGTCCATTGTCATCTTACCCACCCGAGTATCACAGGGCTGGGCGGGTGTTAACCTCACTTAACAGAAACAAACATTTCGAAGAGGGTTAAATGACTTGTCCCAATGGGAGAGGGGGACGCAAACCTAGGTCTTCAGTGCCAGCCAGTCAGAGCCGGAGTTTGATGGGCCGTGTCGTTGATCTCATTTTCTCTCCATTATCAGTTGACCAACTCACCCCCTAAATCTCTCCCACCACCCAGAGTTCCCCCCGGAGGAGACAGAAACTGAACTTGTCAGTGTGTGTCGTGTGGGAGGGTCAGGGAGCTCGTACTTACAGGACGGAGGGTGGCAGTTCCTGGGAGAGGAGTCTGGGTGTCTCTGTCCCGTCCTCTGTAGCAGCCACTGCAGCTGCTACATCTGCTCCCAGCCACATAAAGGCGCTCACCTCACTTGGGTTTGGTTGGATCCGGGCCTGGGGCCAGATATGTTGATCCCCCCATCATGGCCTCTCCTGGGGGGCCTGGTCACAGCCTTACCCACAGGTGGCATGGAGAGAAACTTGGGGCAGGGGGAGAGGCTACTGGATTTCTTGGTTATCGCCAACTCGCCCCCTCCCCCACCTTGGTCACAGTCAGAAGCACCATTCTGCTTGGGCCTCCTGAGCCCCGGTTTCCTTCCTCCGCTGCCAGCCTTACCTGCAGCTGCTGCTCTGACTCCTGTGAGATCACAAGTAGGTAGAGAATGATGTGATGGTATTTGGGGAGACCCCAGCTCAGCCTAGGAGGATAGGCAGACTGAGAAGAAAACAGCGAAAGTGAGAACTTCCTGTCTTTTTTTGAGACTGTAAATATGGCTGAGGAAGAACAGGGTGGAGGTGGCGCCAGAGGGACACAGGTGAGGATCGGGGACTGGACTGCAAACCACCCACCCCACTCTCCATTGTTTTCCCCGCAGCCAGAGCAGGTAGGGCTGTTCTATGGGCTTCAGCGGGTTAGAATTTGTTCTTGTTTAGATAGGGAGGGGCCTCTCCCAGGTCTCTGTCTCACCTCCCATAACCCCAGAGGGACCCAAGAGAACTGGCCGGCGGGTAGCTGTATTCCGCTCTCCTCCCGCAGCTCTCGAAGCCCTCCATCCAACAGCTGGCAGGGAGGGAGGGCGGGTCAGAGGCCAAGTCTGCCCCGCCCACACCCAGGGTGGTCCCGCTGGGCCTCTGGGTTCAAGGAGGGGTGCAGGTTGGGTCAGTTGACTGGTTACCTCTTCAAGTTCCACGTGCCCACCTGCAACAAGAGTGGGCGCAGTAGGATGCTGGTGGTCCTGAAAGGTCTCCCTCACTGTTTACACTGCCCCCTCTAGGGGGCGCAGATGCAGTCGCAGCGTCCTGTGATTAGGCCACAGGCCACATTTCCGGGCCTATTTCCCTGTCCTGAGACTGGGAATAGCGTTGTTCCGTGAAGGGCACGTTTTTCACCTGGACTTGGGGCCAAGTCTTCAGGGCGCTCACCTGGAGGCACCCAGAGGTTAGGGGAAACGCGGAGGGTGCGTGTCCTTCGGGTCAACAAGACGGTCTGGTCGCTGGACTGCAGAATGACGGCCACACCCAGGTCCACACCCCGACCGGTGGGCAGCTCCGTTCCCGGAGGCCTGGGTTGCTGGTCCAGGGCCGCGAAAGGGCAGAAAGGGGATCGCTGGTGGGAGGGAGCCGCTAGGGTTAGGTCCTCAGAGGCGGGCGGGATTTCAAAAGCGGGGACACCGCGCGACGGGGAGGAGGCCGCGTCGGGGCGGTCGGGCCGGCCCCGGGTTTCTCGCCCCGGCCCCAGGCGGCACCGGCGGCCGCCCGCTCCGCCCGCTCCGCCCGCCGGGGCCCTGCTCCCCACCTGGAGCGGAAGCCTGGCCGAGGCGCCCGGGAACGGCCCGTCCGAGAGGAGGAGCTGTCCCCGCTTCCAGCCGCAATGCGTGGGCCACGGCCCGGGCCCGGGCCCCGCGCCCAGGAGGCCACACACACTCTGCGCGAAGCCCACCGACTCCGGGCGCCCGGACAGGAGCAGCAGCACGCGCGCCGCGGCCATAACGTGGCTCTGTCGCTGCGGCCCGCTCGGCGCCCTCTGGTGGCCCAGAAGCGCCTCCCCTCGGTCTGCGGGGTGGGAAGGAAGCCAGGCTTCCCCAACGTCCCCGGAAATTCAGGCCTAACACTTGGGGATGAGATATAGGTGTAATGTTAACAAATGACAAAAAGGAGAACCCCCCAGGAGACCCTCTCTAAATTCTCGGCTCCTCTTCTCTTCTCATTTCTGTGTTTAGGACAATGATCCCCAGACCGAATGACTTCTGGACTCACTTGTCACCTCCCACCAGCCATGGACTAACTCTAAGCACACCTCCACAGCACTCCGCCCACCTGTTACAGCAGGTATGGCCTGGAATTAACTCGATCTGTCTCCTAACCAGACACCCAGGAGAGATTCTGAACTGCCCGCCCCCCATTCTCACGCAAATGGCAACCAAGTGCAGCAGATTCTACCTCCTTAAACTTTTTCAGATCCACGTCTTACTCTCCAGCCTCCATTGGACTAATTCAAGCCTTCCTCATATTCTGCCCGAGATGTGGCAAGTCTCCAAATAGCCACCAATTTGTTCTCTACAGTGCTGTCAGCGATCTTTCTAAAACACAAATCTGATCATTTTGCTTCTCATCGCTCTCAGGATAGAAGCTCCTTAACACACTGCAGGAAGGACCCAGCAGCCCCTGCCCCTGCCTGTCTTCCAGCCTCAGTTCTGGCCGGATTCATGCCCTATTTCCTAGTCACGCCCTATCTGCAGTTCCCTCAAGAACCAGGCTCTCCTTTCCTCTGGGATCCTTTCCCCCTTCCACCCGGCAAATTCCCATCTTTCAAACTACGGATCGTCACTTTTCTCTGTGCTCCCTTTCCTGCCCGACCTTTTCCCCTGTGGCCTCTCGATATATACTACTATCCGCCATGGCCCTCCAATACTTCTTTGTATTTAGCTGACTCATCCCACCAGACTGTATGCTCAAGGCTTAGTCATCTTTGTGTCCTTAGGGCCTGGCCCAGTACTGGGCACATAATAGGTGCTCAGTAAATGATGGTGAATGGCTTGGCGGCAGAGATGCTATCTTATTTATTTTCTGTATTATACTTAATCTAGTGGCTAGCAATTAATTGACACTCAAATGTTAAATGAACTAGAGAGAACATTAGTAGAAAGAAACCACAGATTATAAAACTACTTTAAATGAAATGAAGCTGCTGTGACAAATTACATGAACGGTATTAACCACAGTCCTGAGAGAAAACTTAAGAGGTCGTTTTAAGGAACCATGAAGAGTAGGGCAATGATTTGTTACTTACCAAACGTGGGGCATTATCCTAAGTGTTCTACATACATAATTTCAGATGTGCTAGAAGCCTAGAGCTAGCTAATGTGGCTTCTAGCCATAGATTCTAGTGTGATTGAGCCAATCCATCTGAAAGCCCTAAAAATAGCTTTTCAACCCCCCTTGGTGGTAGTCTTTCACATTCTCTATGCCAGGGGTCCCCAACCCTCGGGCCACAGACTGGTACCAGTCTGTGGCCTGTTAGGAACCGGGCTGCACAGCAGGAGATGGGCGGCAGGCCAGTGAGTAAAGCTTCATCTTTATCTGCAGCCACTCCCCAGTGCCAGCATCACTGCCTCAGCTCCGCCTCAGATCATCAGGCGTTAGAGTCTCATAGGAGCACCGGTCCCTGGTGCCAAAAAGGTTGGGACCACTGCCTTACATAGTGTGTGTGTTTCAGATTACAGGGTAACAAAGAACAGCTGTCTTTTGAAAATGGAACGACCTGCTTAAGAAGTTTCTTCCATTGCCAAGGATGTTCACCCACGGGCTGGGCTGACTTCGTGGTGGGAACTGATGCGTCTGATAGATGATTCATCTAGTTGATTTTAAGGTTCTTTATCCTGCTAAGATTTGAGGAGGGAAGAATATAGTGCTGGGTTGAAGACAGGATCAGCAAATTTAAAAAAATATGCCAAACTCTTTCTGGTGTATTCTAGGTGGTCGGATACAGCTTCCGTACAAGATTCTGTTACTTATCCCACTGCCAAGAATGCATCCAGGCACCTCCTTTATTTTTTCTTCCAATCCCCCAGATCTTTTAAGGAACATCCTTCTTCTGGGTCATTATCTCTTCATGGTACTCTCGATGTATGACTCCAGCAGGAAGATAGTTTCATCCACCTGGATCTCACTGGCATCCAACCTGAGTGAAAAAGTGAAAGCATCTGCCCAGACTGAACATCCACTAGCACATCCTGGGTGTGGCCAGGGAGAACTGCTTGCTTATCCTTGACAGTAATGGCTAGAAAGCAGATCATTCTCCCATTTACTGAGCATCTCTTATATGCCAGACACTGTGGAAACTGCTGAGGACTCAAAAGATATAGCCTATGTCCTGAGAGAAGTCACAGTCCAATGTGCAACCAGGAGAAAGACTAGCACGTTTAAAGGCACAGGTGTAAAAGGACCTAGTATGTTTTCAAATAGAAGCTGAGAGTGGCTGAGGCTGATTAGGAACAGGAATAGAAGGGAACTTCCTCAACACGACTTAAGCCGCTTGTGAAAACCCCACAGCCAACATCACGCTGATGGTGGAAGACCAAAAGCTTTCTCCCTAAGATCAGGAACGAGACAAGGATGTCTGCTTTTCACTTCCATTCGACCATTTCCTGGAGGTTCTAGCCAGGGCAATTAGGTAAGAAAAAGAAATAAAAGGCATTCGGGTTGAAAAGGAAGAAGTAGAGCTATTTCTAGATAGACAACACGATCCTATATATAGAAAAATCTCGAAGGATCTGCAAAAAAAAGGACTAGAGTCAATAAACAAATTTAAAAGTTGTGGGATATAAAATCAAAACACAGAAATTAGTTCTATTTCTATACACTAACAATGAATGATTCAAAATGAACTTAGGAAAATGCTAAAATAGCATCAAAAAAGAATAAATTTAACAAAAGAACTGCAAGACTTGAATACCAAAAATGACAAAACATCATTGAAAGAAGTTAAAGACCTAAATATATGGACGGGCCTCCCCTGTTCATGGGTTGGAAGATTTAATACCGTTAAGGTGGTAATATTCCCCAAAGAGATCTGCGAACTGAAAGCGATTCCTATTGAGGCGCCTGGTAAGGAGTAAAAAGAAAAGATGGAGACAGGCAACTATGAAACTGTAAAAGGCTCTATATGTCACGCCAAGGAGTCTGGTCTTTGTACTGCAAATATAGGAGTTGATAAAGCATTGAAAGGAGGAGAGCGATACTATCAACCACTTTAAAGATAATAACTTTGAGAACATGTAAGAGATGGTTTGAAAAGGGAGGCGATTGTGAAGATCTAGGAAAGAGGTGATTAAGGCCTGCATGGGGACCAGGGTGCAAGGCCAGATTAGAGACACATTCCTGAAGTAAATTCAATCACCTCGGTGAACAGGAGTGTGTGTGGTGGGGGAGGAGGAGCTGAGAATGTCTTCGGTTTTTAGCTTTGGAAAATAGGTGGATTAAATTCTGACAACTGAGCTGGAAAAGAAGACAGCGAGTTTAGGTTTGCTCGTGTTAAGTTGGAGGGGTTGCAGGATGTTGAGGTGGATTTGTCTAGAATGTAGTTTGAAACAGGTTTGAAGCGCGTGATGCTTACTTGTTGACATTACGTTTCAGGGTCTCTAGCTGCTGGCGCTCAGGGGCTGTGATCATCTCTTCTATTTCTTGTAGCTGTGCCTCCTCTGCGCCTGTAGCCTGCATAGACGCGATGATGGCTTCTACCCGCTGAGACTTTTCTAGTAGACGCCTGTCAGACAAACACAGCTCTGAGGCCCGTCCCCTAGCCTCGGAGATTCTTCTACCCTTGAGCCCTGGGACATAACCCCCCTTTTACCACGTTCCTGGTCAAAGTGGATAATGCCCTTCTCCAAGGATGTTTTCTGCAAACTTAATTAGAAATGTGACTTCACTCCTGAAACTCTTACTGCTTCTCACTTGCACTTTAAGTTTGGTGCCAGTTTGTACATTTCTCATGAATTTAATCCACAAAGTTATTTTATTGGCAGTATATTAGAAAAGTGTAGAGTAATGCATGATTTATGCCAACCTAAGCCAACAATTCAAGGCAACTAGCCTGGTTATTGTTTCTTGGTTTCTATTTCTAGAGGAAGCTTCCCCGCAAGCCTTTGACCTTGAAAAATGTACTTAATTACTCAACTAAAAATGCTACTCACTTGTTCTCTTTGGTTTCGAATTGCCTCCTTTCTATCAAGTTGGCTATGCTCTGAGGAGAGAGAAGAAAGATAAGAAATGCATATAATTCTATTTCTATTTAAGTAGCTCAGGTAAAATGGCGAAAGAGGGGCATGAGGGTGTGACTTGTCTGTGCGGAGGGGGTGGGGGGAGGGCCAGGAGTTACCTTGTAACACCTGTGCAGCAACATTCGGGCAGCTGACAGGATGCTCACTGTATATAAATAGAAGGTCCTGGATGGGGCATGGTCTGGTGTTTTGGGAATTTCCTATTTGTCCATAGAAAGAAAAATAAGAAAAAATTATACTGTTCTTCACAACTGGCAAAGTAGACACTTGTCCCGTACGGAGCTACTTAGCCCCCTCGTTCACATATAGTTTCCTCTCCCACAGTCGTCCAGCATCTGTGTTTATGACATAATAAGCCATGTGGAGAGCTGGGCTGCCCATTTTTTCCCCATCCTGAGTGGGGAAGAAAGAGAAGGCAACTCACATTTCACTGAGCAACTCTTCGATGCCAGGTAGCTTGTACTGAATCTTTACGACAAACCACGTAATTCCACCATCTATTACCATTTTATAGACAGGAAAAATGATGGTGAAGAATCTGCTCAGTGTAACTGGATAAGAGGTAGAGCTGTGATTCTGACCCCAAAATCCATTCTATCCATTTCCTCATAGATACTGTTGATAGATTTAACCTGTAATAAACTTAAGGCTTAAGAAAGGACAAATCGCAGGGACTAAAAGCTATAGAAAAAAGGTAGGGTGATTCTGGGGTGGTATCTTGGCGGTCCTCTTTCTTTACTAGGCCAGTTAAAGCGCCACAATTATCTTTCAAGTGCTTTCTATGTCTCTGTTAATCTTTTCTGTCTCAGAGCTGGGCGAAGAGTTCGCTTGAGGTACAGGGTGTTTGCCTCAGGAGTTTCTCTCACTCTACACCAGCTCTGCTGGTTGGCAGTCTTGACACCAATGGTTACCTGGAGTGATATGAAATTTTCTGAGAGCATCTTATAAAGCATATCCTTTGCCTCCTTTGCTGGAATCATTGCAAAGTCTTCTACCTGCTTCTGCTCCAGGTGTTTCTTTTGCAAAACTAGACGGAATATTCTGGCACAGCGAGACCCAAATCTGGAAAGGAATGAAGAAAGCAAATGGCATACCAATGTAGATTAGCTTTAGCTCCGAGGCTCAGATGGCAGTTGCTGTGTTTCCATGTGTTGAGCCAGGAGCAGAGCCAGGAGCAGAGAGAAAGGGTGATCGGAGCATCTTTCACAGCTCCACAGGCTGGTGACGGTCCTGCTGATCTAAGGTAGTCACCGACTGCCGAGGCACTTGAGTGCCTCAGTTCCTGCGCTGGGAAGTAAAGGCTTTAGGAAGGCTGGTTAACTGGCATCACTCGGAATTAAGCAGGAGGATATTTAGGGTGGAGAGTAGTAGTAGATGGGATCCACAGCAGGCTGGGGGAAAACGGGCCAAGCTGTGCCAAGGTGCACCTATGTTGGTTGTTTACATAACGATCAAATTACTCATTCGAATGGGGCGTGGAAAGGACGTGTTGGACCCCCCACCCCAGTCGGGGGGACCCCCTTACCTCTCCTGGACGACCGACTCCAGCGTGGCTGTGGCTAGGGATCCTAGAGCCTTATGCAGGTCTTTTTGTAGAGAATTAAGGTCACTCAGTAATGTTCTGGCCTGGGCATTGTGATCTTAGTTTCGTTCCCAAGTCTCTAATTTAAAAGTTAAACGTTATTTTGTTTTTCACATTGGTCTCATTTACGTTTTATAAACATTTCAAAACCTTAATTAACTAAGGTGTTTATGTCAGGAATTTGCTTAACTAAAATTTACTTCTTTATCACTAATGTATTAATCCAGTTTTCTAACATATTTAGTATCCTAAATATTATCAAATCTGTTTCATAGTCTGGCTGCCTGTGAGGAAACAGCCGGTAAGGATACTGATGACATACATTCCGCCGCCACTGTCGCCAGACTTTCCAACAAACTCTAGCTGTTAAAAAAGAGAGAGAGAGACAGAGAGGGAGTTAACTGAATAGAAACTGGTTCTGTTTCTGAAGGAGCAAATCTGGCCAAGAGTCTGCAGCAGGCGACCCTCCTCTCGGAAGATGGTGGAGAAACCGTCTGAGTTGGTTCGGTAGAGAACGAGGGTTCGGCAGAACAATGCCAGGTATCAGTGGCAGAAATAAATCACGAATACAGCAGAAAAGAGAAGTAAACAAACAAAAAAGCCGAAACAGACTTACTGGATCATCTGCCAACAGAGTGAGGTACTGATCAAGAACCTGCTTAGCGATGTTATAGCCAACAGGTAAGGATCTGAAGATCTACGGAGAAGAAACAGTGCAAATGGGTTTGGGAACTTCAGATTGCTGACGTTACTGAAATAAAGATGTTTTAACTTTAGATACCACAGGTACGAAAATGTCCAAAAATACAGTAGCGTTGTTTGTAAAAGTAGAAATCTAGGAATCATCCAAACGTCTAATAATAAGGAATTAAAATAAAGTACAAAATAGCTGTTAGGTGGAATATGACATGGCCATTATGAATAGGACAGATTTATAGATACCGACATGAAAAGGTTTACATTATACTGTCATGAAAAATGTAAGTTGAGAACAGTATAGAGAGTATAATCTATTTTTTTGGTTAAAAAATATACATATACCTATATAAGTGTGAAATGATACATTAAAAAGAGATCTTAATAAAGATAAGTATCGAACTATTAACAGGGATCTCTGGGCCTGGGATTATGCACAACTATATATATATATATATCTAAACTGAGGTACGTTATATATGATAAGAAGCACAGGTTAAGGGTTCAAGCTGAGTGCTGACGATTGTATAGATGCATGTAACTGCCGCCCACAATAAGATATAGAATACAGCCAACATTCCTGAAAGTTTGGGGAACTACAACTTTTAAAAAACTATACATTTCTATGCTGTTTGAATATAGTCATGTAATTACTTTTGTCATCAGAAAAAAACTGAACTTTTTGTTTGTAATAAGTTTAAATTTTTTAAAATAAGTAATATAAAGAAATAAGTATATTTTATGTGGATACATATAATTATCAAAGTAATAGAATATAAACATTCTTGAAATAGTAAATATTAATATTTGAAGAAACAGCTATATTAAAAACAAATTTAAAATACACGAAATAGTCTACAGCCATGCTATCCTGAACAAGTCCGATCCTGTCTGATCTCAAAAGCTAAGCCTGGTTAGTACCTGGATGGGAGACCACCTAGGAAGACCAGGTACTGTAGGTGTAAAAAATAAAAGAAAATAAGGGATTGTAAACTGACAAGGTCCTTGCAATCTGTGAGGTCAGCCAAGGGTTGCCTCTCCTAAAAAAATAAAAAGAAAAAAGAAAAAAAAGAAAAGAAAATACATAAAATATACCGAAAAAAAAAAACCAAAACCCAACTATAAGGAGCCAAATAATATCCTGAGCACCAAGGCTCTCAGGTTCCAAATGGTGCATTCTCAGAACAGGAACAGCTTGTCCTCTGACTAAGGGAATGGTTTAGATTTTTAAAAGCTGGATCCCAAGAGACCAAATGTTTCAGTACCCACCCCCGGAATAGAACCCCGGTCCCATCTCAAACAACAGAGACTCTTTTAAGGCTCAGACCTCAACCTAACCCCAGGCTGTACGTATGATAATGACGATATAAAAGTGGTGTAAGAATGCGGCACTCACCTCATGGGAAGACAGCGGCTGTGTGAAGGGGGCGCCAGACGGGGTGGTGACCTCGCTCACCCGGAGCATCGTCCTCACAATCTCGCTGCTGGTCTGGGTTTGAAAAGCGGACCGGCTTTCAGAATTTGCTCTGCTGCGCTGGCTCTGGCTAAATGCCAATGGCCACATCTGACAAATAAGTGAATGTCTCTGATGGCTACTCTCCCACCCACTTAGATATCACCTGGTCCATCCTGTTGGCGACTGCGCTGACAATGGCTTGGTCTCGGAAGTGCTGATGGAATCTGTCGAGGTTGGCCTGCCAATAAATCCCATCATCTGGAATGGGCTGGGGAGGAGAAAAGGATAGAGAAACGTCTAGATGCAGTGAGGAGCTGGGATTGAACTGGTCACCATTTCTTTTCTGACACGGAAGCAACAAATTGGTTGCAGAAAAATCACCCAGTCATGTGGATCGGTGCTACAACAAACCCGTACTCTCCAACATCATCAGATACTCTAAGCCCACTCCAGTCTTCCTCTATTTTATATTTTGACCGTCCTCCAGTATCCCCAAATCTCTCATTTACTTCGCCTTTCTCAATCTTAGCAAATGACCTTGACTCTCATTTCAGAGAAAAAATAGAAGCCAGGAGGCCAGAATTCATTCAAATTTGTGTACATATCCCTACCGCGTTTTCCTTTTAAAAAAAAAAAATTGTATTTTTACCGCTTTTATCACAGTGCGGGAATGTTCCTCCTTTCACCTAAGGTTAGTGCCCACACCGGTATACTAGATCTCGCCCCGTCCTGCATTCTCAGGGTCCCAGCTCAAGCAGCCTTCCCTCCTCTGCTCCAAATCTTCAGCCGCTTTGCTGTCTTCTTCCCATCAGCCTTTACCTTGTCCAGATCTTTTTTACTCTTAAAGAATTCTTCTCCAACATTATGCCTTCTCTCCTTTTCATTTCTGTCTAAGCCAAGCTTCTTAAAGAGATGGCCATCCTAGCTGTATCCCCATCCACGATGTGTTTAACCCATTGCCACCATTAGACCGAGAGATGCCAAGGCCCCCAGGACCAGCTTGTTGCTAAGTTGAGAGAATACTGTCCAGTTCCGACCTTATTTGATCTTTTGAAGCATAAGGACGGGGTAGAACATTTTTTCCTTCCTAACTCTATGTGGCCCCTTGGATTTTGTGACACCATTCTTTCTTGGTGCTCCCCTAATCATTCTGGCTACTTTTCCTCAGTCTCCACAGATTCCTTTCCAGAAACCACCTGTAAATGCTGGTGTCCCTGGGATTCTGTTCATAGCCCTCGTTTATGTTCTACATATTCTGCTTAGGTGATTTTCTCTGCTCTCAAGGCTTCAATTACTGATGTACTTCTGAATCTATTACATCATTCTAGAACTCCCTATGAAGCTCCAGATGCATAGACTCAACTGCCATTTGCACCTGTTCCCCAAAACTGTTCTTTTCCAAAATTTCAACTAACCCAATTTCTTAAGCTAGAGTAGTTGAGTATCATCCCTAACCCCTTGCTCTCCCTCACTGACCATCCAATTGCCAAGTTCTATATATTCTTCACATTATCGGATGTCTCCTTTTCTTTACCCTGACTGCCATCATCACCTCACTGCAGGCTCTAACTGTGGCTCACCTGGATTACTAAACTAGCCTCCTATTTTTCATTTTTCTTTTTAATAGAGTGGACGCTATCAAAAGGGTGATGGGTTTTCTGCTTTTAACCTTGCTCCTTTTGCATCATTCCTCCCAAAGAGCAGTACTTTTTAAAAAAAATATTTTTGGCGTCACAATTCCCTTGACTCTGAAGAAGCCTATGGAGTGCTCTACAGAAAAATGCACATGCACAAATACAGCTGGATTCTCTGAAATCCCTCCATGGAATTGTACAAGTTGTGAACCACTGTACTCCAGTAACCTTTCTAAAATACAAATCTAGCCATTTCATTCACCTGCTTAAAATCCATCAAGGACTACCTTGGCCTTCAGGATAAAGTCCAAACCTCTTAGTCAGTTAAGAAATAATTTTATTGATAGCTTGCTACTATTCCAGGTGCCAGGGTCAAGATATTGCCCTTGAGCAGTGTATGGTCTATTGGGGGTACAAGGACAAACGTGTACACAAATAATAAATAATTTCACCTACTTATAAATGCTATGACGATGAAATGGAAAAATGTGGTAGTGACTGGAGTAGAGGGTGGGCAATGGTGCTCAAACTGTTAGAAAATGGCATTTGAAAAAAAAATTTTTAAAAATTAAAAAAGAAAATAGCATTCGAGCTGAGAGCTGAACGATGAAAAAGAGGCAAATACATGAAGGTCTGGGACAAGCCTTTAAAGCAGAAGGATGACCAAGGGACAAGTCTGAAGACTGGGAAGAGTTCGATGTTTGAGGAACGGAAAGAAAGAAGCCGGAACACAGTGAACGAGAGGGACAGCGCAACGGGCTGGCGCTGGAGAGCTTCGTCTCCAGCACGTCCCGGAAAGACCCGGCTCACGTAAGGCTTAACAACCCGCAGTCAAGACTTGCGTTTCTTCTAAGACAAATGGGACGCTATTAAAGGAGTCTGAACGAGCGATGTGTTGAGATAGAAAAAAAAAAATTAACTTAGAAAGTCATTTTGGCTCTAAATAGATAAGAAGGCAGGTAGAGAGACCATTTGCGAGAGTGTTGGCGAAGTGCTGACTAGAGATGACAGTGGTTTAGGCTCCGGTGACAGCAGTGGAGATGGTGAGAAATAGCTGGAGTTGAGGTAATTTTGGAAAGAAGTTTTACTGTGAGACTGGACGGTTCCTAGGACTTTGGCCTAAGCAAATGGTGGTGTCCTAGGTGGTTGGCTTCGGTGGTGTCCTTCAGTAAGATGAGGAAAGATGAAGAGGCAGCAGATATTTGGGTGGGGGACAACAATTCTTCTGTTTGGCCATATTGACTTTGAGATTCTTATTAGACATCTTTATAGGGATGCTGAGAAGGCACTTGACTGTAAGAGCTCAGGCCTATACATATCTCTCTCTAGACTCATTTCTCACCACTGGCTCCCATGAGGCTCTATGTTCCAGCCATACTGAATAACACAAATTTTTTCACCTTCAGCCCCCTTTTTTTGCATAATCTGCTACCTCTGTCTAATGATGGATGGAAGTTAAGCCTCAGAAGGGAGACAGCAATGGAATTCACGCCTCGTTAGTCTATTCCTGGCCAGTATTTAACAAAGTTCACAGTCCCTCGGTCCCTCGGTCCCTCGGGGCTCATCTCACTGCTCTTTCTGGCTTGCTTCAGGGTGAGGACTCCTAACCAGGAAGCCCTGTTACCTCTTTGTTGTCTGTGGTATGTTTTGGTCTCTTGGCCTTGGGCTCCCCGGCTGCATCGTCCTCGGACGATCTCCTCCTTTTACCTTTTCCTGCCAAATAAAACAATCGTACAGTTAGGCTCTAACTCATATGATCACAAGACATGATCACACATGAGAGCAGGTGTCTCCCCATTCCAAGAACATCTGTAGCTGCCTCTAGGTTGGAGCTGCTGAGGAGACGGAGTAGCTATAAGAAAGTCAAGTAAACGATGAAGTCATCTGAAACTCAACATGTTCGAAAAGAAATTCATGATCTTTTGCCCTCAAACTGCCTCTGCTCCAGTGTATCCTTTCATGGTGAATGCACAGTGCCATCATCCCCCCACAAGGGCAAGGCAGAAACATAGATGTCATTCCCGATACCTCTGTCTCCCTCACCCCTTGGACATCTTTTGCTGGTTTGTCTACATTTACCTTTGCCCTATCCTCTCTGCACACAGAAAAATATTTTAAAAATGCAGGTTGATCACATGTCACTTCCCTGCTTAAAATTCCTTTCGTGATTTTCCTTTGCTCTTAGGATAAAAACCAGATGCTCTGTGAGGTCCTACATGATCTAACCCCTGCTTATCTCCCTAACCTTATCTCACGGCTCTCTCTCCTTTGCTCACTATGCTTTAACTAAGTGACCTGCTTTTACTTCCTCAAATACTCTATTTTTATTCTCACTACATACTATTCCTTTTGCTAAAAATGCTTATTCTCTGTGCCTCTTCATACCTTACCTAACTGGTTGGATCCTACTTTTGCTTTAAATCTTAGCTCACGTGCCACTTTCTCGAAGAAGCACATGCCCCAAGTCCCCAGATAAGTCTGGATCCATGTTATATATTTGCAGAATACTTCAGTTTTCCTTCATAATACTTAGCACAGTTTGTTATACATCTACATGGTTGATTAATGTTATGTTTCTTATACTAGACTTAAGCCTCATAAAGGTAGAGACCATGTTGGTTTTTCATTATTTTATACCAAAGTATCTGGCACAGAGTAAATACATGTAACTGCTTGATTCATTCATTCATTCATTCATTCAACAATCATTGAGGAAGAATCTATAATTAGAGCAAGTCACAATTCCAGGGGTCAAAATTCCTTACCTATCAAGCTCAGTTTAGGAACCAGGTACATGTCCTTTTCATTGATGACAAGAGTAGGGGCCGGTGGCGGTGGCCCAGGGTCTGAATTCTCAGTGGCAGGCACCATCGGGCAACGCTGCACAAAGTGTGTGTCTGCTAGTCGCATAAATGTGTTTGACACCTCAGCATAGTCCATGGTCTTGCCATCTGTACGACAGGAGTAAAGAGGCAGGTGAGATGGCCTGATAGCTGAGAGTCCGCTCCTGCAGCCAGCCAATCTCTTTCGCTAACAGCTGTGGATATGGTACTAACCCTCCATAGTCTCTGTGAGCCGGTCTGCCACTTTCTTTACGACAGCTGACATTGTCATTTTGCCATTCAACAGCAGCTCCTCCACAATCAGCTCTCCGGTGTCACTGTACAGTGTTTTGGCAGTGTAGATATACCGGGGGTACCTGAGCATTCGCAATACTCGGCTGCATTGGGCTTCATACTCCACCACGCCACGTTTGTGCACTTGATATATCACCAGGTTATGTTGGATGAGGACACACAGGGCCTTCTTTACCTAGATAAGACCCCAAAGAAAGAGGAAATATCCAAAGACAGCTCACTACTGCGGGCAAGTTTTGTCCAACAGTTTACTAAGCATCGGGAGATAGCCAGATAATTTCTGTGCTGCTTTCCTCCCTCCATTGGACTAGCTAGTAAGAATCACATGTCAATGGAAGAAATCAGGAAGATTCTTTGCTATGATGTTCATACTTCCTCTGATCTGCATCTTTCAAGGTACAATTAATTTCCCCTCTATTCTCATTCCATTAAAGGTAGTACTGAGATTAATAGGCTCTATATGAATGAATGAGGTATGGCAAAGAAAGAGCAAAGATCTGCCGAAGAGCCATGCTGGGCCAGGAACACTTTGAGAAGCAGAATCTTGGGGCCTAAGTCTCATCCTCTTTTCCCCAAATAACATTGTTCTGATCCTACAGCAGGCTTCCTCCCTTTCCACTTCATGAGGTGGGGAGTAACAATATTCAAAGATAGGTAATAGAGATTAATAAAATGAAAGCAAATTAATATCATCCAAATATACCTGATCTAATGATGTCCCTGTGTCATGGGCAATTACTCTTAGTGACTGGCTGCCATTTCTGATTAGGTGGACTCCAATTTTCTCCACGATCTCTCCAAAATGCTCTTGCAGCAACAAAGAGCAGAGTTTAATTTCTGCTTGAGTCATGGTACTGAGGAGTCTCAGAGCTAGGAAAAAAAAAGACTGTATGATAGAAAGTTTTTCTTTTCTGTTGAGATTAGAGCTGCTGAGTACAAATTCATGTACTCTTTGGAGGGCAATTTGACATTACATATCAAAACCTTAAAATCTTGCATACCTTCCACCTAATAACTTTGTTGTGGATACTATGCTCTAAGGAAATAATAAAAAGGTATTACTGTAGTTCTCTTTAGAATACTGATATCCTAGAAACAACGTAAGGTTTAACGACAAGTAATTAATAACTATGGTATACCCACACAATATAATCTGTACTAGTATTGAAAATTGTTCATTAAGTGAAAGAAGCAGGCTACAAAGCCATAAGTAGGAAAAAAATGTATGCATTGAAAAAAAGGCTGGAAGACTGACCATACATCACTTTATCTTTATGGGATTGTGTATGATTCTAATTTCCTTTAAAGATTAGGTGTAGATGGTTTTGCAATGTCACAGACCTTAAAGTCTATTCTTTATTGTTTGGAAGAATTAAGGCCAAATCACAGGCCACTGGGAGTGAACAGGCAGTCATTCCCAGTCCATAAAGGAAATGACAACTTAGAAAAAGAAATTGAGAGATCAAGGAGAGCTTCACAACAGGATGTTTCAAATAGGAAATGAAGCGTGTTGTCTGCAGGGCAGTATTTAATTCTGAAATTTCTACTTATTAACAAAGTAGATACAAACAGAAACAGCTTGACTGACTATATAATCACGTCCTTATTATCATAAGTGCTACCAAACGTTCGTTCATTTATTTCCCCTAATTCCTCAGAAGCAAGTCTTTGCCTCTCAGCCTCGGTATCCCAATCCACATGTTTTCGGGGAAGCATCCCCAGACCCTTTGCCATCCTCGAAAGGATCTGCAAGGAACTTGGTTCCTGGCTCTTTACTCCCTTCACGTAGGTTCCCGTTCGGGACTTGGGGCCTTGGTCCAGAGAGACAGGGCTGCTCGTTCAGATAGCATTTTCCACTAACCTCGGGGTCAATGCAACCTAATGCCACCGAAGTCCCCACAGCGGCTTCGCGCGGCTCTGGCTACCGCTGGGGCAGACGGGGAGCTCTCCGCCCTTTCCTGCAGGAGGACGGACACCGAGGCGGACCCGGAAACAGGGAACACGTGAGCCGCTCTAGCCGAGAGTTTCAGTGGTTTCCGGGGGCGCTCTCTCTCCCTTCTCGTTGGTAGGTTGGAGGACCGGCGAGGGGCTGTTGGAGGAGCCGGCGGGCGGACTCTCCTTCCTGTGCCTCTTTGGTGCTGGAGGCGGGCCTTGGGGTCGCCGTCCGCTCCGCCGCCTCCCTGGGCCGGGCCGACTCACGTGACTAACGCGGGCTCCGGAACGGCCGGCCGCGCTGAGGAAGCGGCGGCAGAGGCGGCGACCGCGGCCGGGAGGTAGCGGCCCGGCGAAGGACAGGCCGGCTGCCCTCTCGGACCGCCGCGGCGGAAGAGAAAAATGGCGGAGGCCTCGGCGGCCGGGGCGGGCTCAGGCGCCGCTGTCGCCGCGCACCGGTTTTTCTGCCACTTTTGCAAGGGCGAGGTCAGCCCCAAATTACCGGTAAGAGCCCCCTTGGCCCCTGCGCTCGGCGTCGGCGTGGATTCCTCGCCCCGAATGGGTCTTAAGCTTTCCGCACACCCCTGAAATCGGCCTCCCAAATACTGCTGCCCGCTGCCTGGCGTCCCGGCCCTGCCCCCGTCACTCCCGCCCAGCCTTTCCCCTCCCCCTCGGATGCTCCGGCGCGCCCCTCACTCTCCTTTACCTGCCTCCACCTTTTTTTTTCCCTTAGCAAGATCTCTCTTGACAACTCCTCAATTTTCTTGCACTCTTCACCTTGTCTCCTTTCCACGATGACCTCTGTCCCCGCCCCATCTTGAATTTCCTTTTCCACTTTTCACCAGATCCCCACCCTCCCATCCTTAGTGAGGCAAAATCGCGGATGGGTGAGGATGACCCCTATTCAGTTGTCTCTGGGGAAGGATGCACGGAAAGAAGAGGGTTGGAAGGTAATCGGGGCGGAGGAGGATTTTTCTATTCCATGGTTTTCAGGCTTCTTGTGAAAGTGAAAACAGCAGTGTCCTAACGACTGGCGGACTGACTGCGCTTCCTGTCACTATCGAAGGAAATGACTTTAGGAAGAAGGCAGGATGTGTTTCAACTTGGTTATTTTGGTTGTCATGCTGCCAGGGTTTTTTAGCACCGTCTCCCTTACCCGCCCCACCCCCCCACCCGCATTCTGTCTCTTCACTTCATGAAAAGATCCAGGACAGAATGTTGGGGACTGCATCCTCTGACATAAATTGGTTTTCACCATTTTCTGCCAGAGTATTAGCCCCTAGGGAGGTAGTGCTGTGGTCGTGAAGAAAGCGCTTTTGCAGCGGGCTAGCTAAAACCAGAAGTGGGTCGTGTTAGAGCTACTGCATGGAGAGCCACCCTGGTGAGTGTTAATCTTTTCGTCACCTCTTTCTAGAATTAGTTCTGGATCTTTTCCTTAGAGGTATCCAGATTCAATCTTAAGACGACAGGGTGGCTGCCTAACAACTTCGCTCTATAATGCCTCAGATAAAATCTATAAGAGAGCCTACTAAAGTGTGTCTGAACGTCGTATGTCATAGAAACACAAATGGCGTCTCCTCTGTAAGCGCCTAAGCATTTTAACCTTTTCACCTAAAAGTTGTGCTATTTAGGTTTTTATGGCATTTTCTTTCCCTTTTATTAACCCCAACTTCATAGCTAGTTTCATCTTGTTAAAAATTTTAGCTTCTGTGGCCTAGACCTAAAGTTTTGTTTTTTTTTTTTTGTTTGTTTTAACGAAAGGGTTTCTTAGGCCATTGCTAGCCAAAAAAGAAGATGGGTCTAGGGGCACGGAGTCTCAATCACCAGCGGGGGAGGAAGGACAATGTGCCCATGGTCTCCAGAGTTTGCAAGTATCTTTATACATCAGGTAGTGGGAAGGGGTTAGAAAGGTGTAAGCTGTTTGAAAGCATTTGCATTACATTAGCTATAAGCAAAGGGGTGGGAGAAAGTGAAGCGGGGCCAGCTCTGGGATAGGTGCAGAGTCCACAAAAAGAAACGTCCCCTCCTGTGTGGGTTGGCTGTGGGCAGCAGTCCGGAAAGCCTACGTGTAAACACGAAGCAGGGATCAGAGTTCGCTGGTGCCTGGCTGGGATAATCTGCGGAAATAGCCACCTGGAAATTAATCTGAAATTCCATCAGTAGAAGGAATGTGGGCAGTCTCTTGTCAGAGCTGGTCCACGGCTGTTAACAGGCTAACTGTTCTGTGTCTTTCCCTCTCTCCCCTCTGTAATTTTACCTTTGAACCTCTCAGAATTTTCTTCTTGTCAGTCTACATGTAAACTTAGTTTTGCCTGCCCTTTTTGCCATATTTCAGTGCTGGGGAACATCAGACCCTTCAGAAGTCTTTCACCGCAGGGAGGGAGTGTGGAATTTGTCCAGTGTGTGTGTGACCAGTGACATGTTGTTAAATGTGATGCCTTGTCGAATGTTGTGCCTTTAGGTCTTCTTGGTCATTCACTTACTTGTCTGTAAGGGTGAGAAAACAGTCTAACTTTCCACAACTTATATCTTTTTTGTTTTTTTGACTAGTTGAAGTCCTCGCTACAGAATGCTCTTGAAAAGGATCATATGAAAGACTTTTTTGGGTGTTTTTCTAAAACTTAGTTTGATGCCCAGAGGTGAAATTATTTTTTTAGTCTGATTTGTTTTCTGTGATGCCAAATTTGTAAATTGAGGCCTAACACATATGGAATGGAATACATAGGTAAAAGGTTCTTTGCTGGATGAAGGTACTACCCAGGAATATGTGGTTTCTGCCCTTAAGGACCTCACAATTTTGTTGGAAAGACAAGACAAACATGGAAAAGTTAACGTAAGGTGAATGAGGATGGATAATACGCGCTTTAGAATTTAGAGAGAGGGTGATATGGTAGCATTGGTGAGGTCAGGGAAAGAGCGAGAGACGGGTTTGACATTGAGTTCTGCAGGCTAGCTAGAATTTAGATGACAATAGCATAGACTCAGGTAGGAAAAGAAGAATGAGTTGAGGAAGAAGGGAGAAACATTTAGTAGATCATTGTTATGCATTTTTCGGAAAAGGTGCACTCTGTCAGAGGTAGAGTTTTGATTCGTGGATTAGCCAGTGAGTTTCATCTTGTTCCGTGGCCATTTCTGTATCCTTAACCCGCAGTGTCCCACCTTAACCTGCAGTGTCCCACCTTAACCTGCAGTGTCCCATCTTGAAAATGCTGGTTGTGAGAATGACCAGGTCAGTAAGTGGCTGATTTACTGCGAATCTGTTTCTGCTACTGAAAAACCAGCTCACACACTGGTAAGTCAGTAATATGATTTTCAGATGTACAGGACAAACATTGAAAAGTTTTTTAAACTAATTTTTTATATAAACTTGGCATTCCCTCACTGTAAGTGCTCAGCATGCATTAGCCACACGTTTTTTCAGCTGGACAAGTGTCGTGGGAAACCTGGATATCTTTCTGAGGATGGCTAGCCCCAGCTTGTCATTAATAAAGTTTTTCTTTGTCTTTGTCTTTTAAGAGAGTACTTTTGTGCATGTTGGATCACGGGACCCATTACCCCTGAGTGCTGTCCTTTGAACACATGAGGCTGAGTAGTGAGTTTTCCATGGGCTTTTAATGAGCTATTGCTAGGTAGGTTTCTTCACGCCATCTGGGAAGGCCTGCTTCACAGCCATCTCATCTCTTGCCAATTTATCCACCACATCGCACAGTCACAGTTGTGTTCGGTAGGACTGGGTTGCAAGGTTTTTACAACTCTCACTTCTCGCTTCTCCAGTCTCTAGGACATAGTACTGGATGCATCTGAAGGTGTGTACAGGCAATAGCAATAGCTTATCCGTTTGCCCTGAAACTACCCTTTTTATCCTTTTTCTCGTCAATCCTGCTACTCCGAAAGGTTCACAAGCCCAGCTAACTTTAGTGTTTGTATTAGAAAAAATAGTTTTGACTATAACTTCTGAGAAAAATTAGAATATGTCTGAAGCTCCATAGGTTAAGCCGCATTCGGTTGAATTAATTTGGTGAACATGCTCCAGCTAATCCTGATCTATCCACCTTAGTTTTGTATCGCTTTGGTTTGGATCCTCCCAGAAAAGAGAACAAAAATTTCATTGAGAAAGGAGATACTATGAAATGTGGGGAAACCATGAAGGGAATTTTACAATGAAAATAGTATTTAGTGGTACCATTATCTGTTAGGCTTCCAAAAAGCATCTCCATTCTAGAAGTGAATATTGATTTAGAAGTTTCTTTCTCTAAGAATGTTTTCCTACTTACAGTAAAAATAATTTCAATAAAATTTAGTGAGTACTAAACTTGGATTTTAAAATAAGAGATTTTAATTATATGGCCCGAAACACCAGAGTTTCAGCATTATATATGATTGAGTAAAATGGGATTGTATATTTTTTGATCATCAGATGATAGGAGAAATATTTAAATAACTTAAAATTATTTTCAAAAAGCAGAAGCTTCCACCTCACGGGCTTATCCTGTTGAGAGAATATGAGGTCAAAGCTGATGGAGTTCCTGTGCTACCTCGAGGGATGACTGGGCGGTACCACAGAGGGCTGTGTCCTTGAATGTAAAGGTGTCATTCTATCCCTGTACTCTCCCCTCCCCCCACTTTAAAATCAAGGCCAGGGAATATTCTTATGAGATTGAATGTCATCATTAAACAGATGAGATAAATCATATGCATAGTAAACTGCTTTTGGCATTCATGGGACTAGGTTGGTTCTTAAGTGTTTTATGGAGATCAGAGTATCTAGACCCAGACAGGAGACTAGTTTAACTAGTTTAATTAAGGACTGCCAGGGTATGCTCGCCTCTGTGGCTCTGCCCGAAGGAACTAGCAGGCTCGTTCCCTCTCCCACATCATATATCACCTTTGATCTAATAAAATGTCATCCTTGTCAGTAAGTAATGTTATCAAGTTTGGCTTTTTACCAGGTGCTCCACGAGTCATCATCATTGTGCTGTACTTGTAATGGCTCCAATACAGGAAAACATATTAACCTCTCTATGATAAGAGTAGCTAAAAAGTAGGTTTCTTAAGGCCTTTGTGACTCTTAAACCTCTAAGCTCACTGACCGTGCTTTTTAAGTAGCACGATTCTTAGAAAAGATCCCAGAGCTGCTTCTAAGTGAATTAGTAGTGTTGTCGAACTGGGGGAAGGAATTTCATTCATTCATTCATTCTTTCATTTTTAGGTGAGGCAGTCCTTGGTTGACCTCACAGATTGCGAGGACCTTGTCATCTTACAATCCCTTATTTTTTATTTTTTACGCCTACAGCAAGCACCTGTCTTCCTAGGTGGTCTCCCATCCAAGTATTGGCCAGGCCCGACCCTGCTTAGCTTCCGAGATCAGACGGGATCGGGCTTGTTCAGGGTGGCATGGCCGTAGAGGAATTATCTTTAGATTACCTTAAATTCTGCTACTGGTGACTTATCAGCTAAAAAGTCTACTTGATTATCTAGTACCTTACTGGTTCTATATAGCCGTTGCTTATTAAATATTTCTTGAATGAATAAGTGATATGAGTTGAATATTCAATAATTCCATTTAAAAAGTAGTGGCTTTAGTGTCGTGAGACGTTTAAAAGGCTTCAGTGATACGAAATGCAGGTGCTACCACATGACCTTTGGATATACCGTGTCAGTAAATGTGTTCCCTGCAAGAATCTAGAAGTAAGAAATATGTATTCTTATAGATAGAAGGCTAGTTCTAGTCTGGAAATTCTACTGATAAATAGACATGTATATGCTGGGAAAATCTGGGACTTTTCAGTATGGGGAAGAATAAAATTTTAAAATCACTACAGATGAAATTTCTTGTGTTTTTTTGGGGGAAGTAATGATTGGATGCTAACACTTTGCGTTTTTTTATGTTTAGTTGGCTTTTTATGACCTTTACTTTCAGAGAGAGGATGCTAAGGTCTTTTCCACAGCTGTTGTATTAGCAGAGGAAAGAAAGTATGGATTGCTTCTTATTCTCTATAGTCAAATTAGAAGGGGGTCTAAGAATAAGAAAATCCTGTGGATTCTGTTTGTCCATCACTTCACAGCTTAGTTATGAACGGTAGAGGACATAGGACAGAGCAGTGGTTCTCAGCCAGGGGTAGTTTTGTTCCGCAGGAGATATTTGGCAATGTCTGTCCTCGTTTTTTGGTTGTCACAGCTGCTGGGGGAGGTGGAGGATTGATTCAGGAATCTAGCGGGTAGAGGCCAGGGATGCTGCTAAACATGCCACAATGCACAGGACAGCCCCCACAACAAAGAATTATTGGGCCCCAAATATCCAGCTTGCTGAGGTCGAGGAGCCCTAGAGAAGGATAAAGAAATAGTCGTTTCCTTCTTAAGTCAGTGGTGCTTAAGGTTTTGTTCTGATATTGCTTTGATTTCTAATTTTGGGATCCTGATGAGAATTTTTAGTAAAATAATGGAGACCATATAATTCTAGCCAAAGCCCTGATGGGAGGGATTGTTTAGAATAGCGGTTAGTGACTGCTATTCATTACAGCAGTAACTGTTAGGGTCACTTTCTCTCTTTGTGGTTACTGAGACCAGAGGAACTGGATCACTCCTCTCAAGTTTCACACTGTAGGGCAGCTTCTAAAAGAAAAGTATCCAAATTTATTGTCAGTTGGGAATTAATTTAGGTGGTAACACTGTGTGTAAGTTACTGAGGCAGCTGGAAATTGTAGTTTGAAAATAAAGCAAAAAGCAGACAATCCAAACTTTTAGTTTTTCTATATAGCTCATCTAAGCATTAATCAGGTTTTTCTTTCTGTTTCTCTTGTAGCTTTTTGAAGTTTCATGAGCTCAGGACATTTTGTGCTTAAACTTTTAGTTTCTTCACACTGTTGGTGAGAGGGTAAAATGAAGTTATGAATCCTTGTTCTAATACCAGTTCTTCGTGTGCATGGCGACAAGTCATCTGACCCTGTCAAGTTTACGTTAGTGTATGTCCCACCGTAAACTGATACTGAGGAGCCCTTACTGGAAGCTTGAATGAGCATTGAGAAATGGAGCTGATCATCTTTGAAAGGTAGTGTAGGAATGAGAAGTCCTTATTTATAGAGAAGTAGGGCCTTTGCCACATTAGAAACATTTTAGGTAGTTCTTACAGTTTCAAATACAGAAGTTTAGATTCTGAAAGATTAAAAAAATCTTTTTAAGTTCAATTGTTAGCAGTTCAAAGTTCCTTAGAGGGGTCCAGATGATATCAAATAGAAATAGTTAGTTGGCTCTGGTGATTTTAAACTAGGCACACTTTTCTAGAATGTTAGATTGCCCAGCCCCTTCTCCCAAAATGGGCAGTTTGGTTTTCCTTGAAAATCTTTTAAGATAGATAATCTCTCTCCACGATGATTTCAGGTGTCACTAAGTGTCACCTGGAAGTTCTTCCTAGACAAGGTATCTTCACCTCCTTGCGGCTTGCTTTGATGTGCAGATTTCTGTGCAGATTTGAATAGACTTTAAACCCAGAGAACCACCTTCCAGTTAAGATTTCATTACGTTACTTTCACCATGCTTAGAATTTACATGCCCTTTTCTGCCTTTTTCTGGATTAACAGACCTGCACGTGTCTTACAGTGATGCCCATCTAGCCTGGTGGTTCTCAAACCCATCAGACCCAGTGCCCTCTTTTTATAATAAGTATTTTGAAATAGTCCCTTTAGTGAAATGGAATTCATAGGTAATACAACTTTCCTACACATCATTTTTTCCCCTACACATACAGTTTAAAAAAATTTTTTTTCTAGCTGTAAGATAAAGGATAAATAAAAAGAAAATAATTCATGACAAAGTAATATACATTTCAATCTGTAAAACTCAGTTGTCCATAACAGGAAGATATTTGCATTGTAGGAGACATTGGCCCCAAGCATAGACGTAACAGCCACCAGAGTAGACTGTCATAAGGGTTATTTGCAACTTAAATACCATGAGAGGCAGACCACCAGAATGGTGAACAGTTCTTGGTAAAAGTACAAATAATGCACAGTTTCTCTCACTTTGTTCGGTAGTTGTTTTGGGGGGCATTTAGTGCCTATTAAAATTATGCAGAAAGACTTAGTATTTATATATAGAATGGAGCGAGATCCTAGGCTTTGATGATTATAAAGATGCTTTTTCAGTACTTGTCTATATGAAGTTTGAGAATAGAGACATTTCTTTGTGCTGGAGTTTCCTATGATTGTATTGTCCGCACTGAGAATATCTTCTAGTCATATAGGAAAACATTTTCCCTTTTATTATTCACTCTTCTTTTCTCTTGTTTTTCACTACTTTAGTGCAGTACTTTTCACATGGTGAGAGATTCAGTCTTTGTCCTTTAGATCTGGCTTTCTTTTCCTTTAGACAGTTCTTCTCTATGCTTTAAATTTCTCATTTCCTCTTATTATTGCCACTTCCTTTCCCATCAGTGTTTAGAACAGAGCCTGATACATAGTATTTGTTCAGCATTTGTAGAATAAAAGAATTATAATTGTAGGCTTTTTCTTCTTGCCACTTTCTGCCTTCGAACATGTTGAAAATCATGGGGGTACTAGTGTTCAGAAAACCAAGCACAAACCTGTAGGCTAATGAATCAAAGGTTGGCTCCCAGGAATGGTCTATTGGACCACCTAGCATTAGTGGTGGACACAGTTGGAGCCTCTTGTGTTTGAATATGGCTTCATTTCTCTATCTGACAGTTTATGAGTAGAGGAGCTTCCCATAGTGTTACCTGCCCTCCAGATGAACAGCTGATTGGCCTTGTAAGCAAAGTTATTTCAGTAATCATTTGTAACTGAAGTTGTTGAATGGAATTTAATTGCCTCCAGTGACTCTTCTGCAATTTCAGTGGTAGTCTGGGGTATTTTATTCTCAGACAGATTAGTAAACTATTGGTTCCCTAATCATGATTTAGAGTGTCAGTTATTAGGTTCTGAACTTGTAATGTGGTCACTGCTGAATGTTTACAGGCATTAATGTACCTAGTTAAAGACAAGTTAGGTTGAGGAATGGAAATTTTGAACCTTGAACTTGTTGGTTTGAAAAAACTCTCGATTGCTGGTATAGTGTGAAAACGCTAATGGTACATTTACTTTTTGTTTAATAACATGTAAAAGGAAAATTTAGCTTTCACTGCTAGTATTACTTTCTATGTTTGAGATTAAAAAGTGGTTCAAAGTAATATTAATAAGTGAGACTCATAAAAGTATTTAATTCCCTAAATTTTTCAATCTTAATTTTACTCATCACTAAAATTGCTGGTTTTTTATTCTGTGCCAAGTGTAAGTGCTGATTCAATGAGGGTCTGAGACTTGTTTTAATATTACATTAGAATTCTGTCATAACATGCATTCAGTATTAGATGAGCAGATTCAGAGTTCCCAAGGTTTTTAATCAGGTTAACAGGTGACAAGTCTGTCCCGTCCTACAGCACTAGTGCTATAAAAAGGTTCTTTTCCTGAGTATAATTGAATCTGGGTATTTTCTTTGGGAACACAAACACACATTCTGTATTTGTGAAGTATAGCGCTTTGAAATCTGTGTTTTATAATAATAACGTAATAGGCACTAGATCATACAGTAATGTCAATAGTCTGTTCGCATTCATTAACTATTTATCGGTGCCTACTATATTCTGGGAGCTGTTCTATGTAGTACTTGGACTTTGTATAGGAAGATATAAACAGATTTATAAAATGTTAGGAAAAATATGTGGAATGAAGATTTAAATATTTTCTTCTTTTGACTTTGTGTTTAAACATTAAAATTAATGTAGCTATCAAGATTAGAGCGAATGCCTTTTTGCTCATTTTAGGTCTGAGCTATATTAAAAATGGTAGGAAGGGGTTTTCAGTATAAACAAACTGGCTGTGAGCTGTAGAACTAGTCATTAGCCCTCATTTTTCACCAGCCCTTTCTATAGGTGGTTTTATTGATTTTATTAATTTTATATATAAATGAATTTACAGGATTGTGTGGAAAAATGTTTTATTTTACCTTTTAAACAAATTTATCCTTCCCCACCAAGAATGCTTTCCTTTCAACAACGCAGTACTTTGAATGTAGAACTTGGAGTATGTTCGCTGAGTGTGTATGTGAATGTTGTCAGTTTAGGGGAGAAGACTCTGTCAGCCTAAGCTGAATGTAAGAAGGTCACGTTTCCTCCAGGCTTTGGTGGGCTACATCAGTACGTTAAACAGAGAACTTTCATGGCTGAAAGTTTTTTGTACAGGTTTTACTGAGCCAAAATGCTAGCCAGGAAAGGAGGCAGGTTCTGGGACACGAGGTCCAAGCCACTGGTGGCAGCATGGCTAGGCGGGGAGCATAAGCACGTCCTCCATGCACACGGGAGGCAGAGGCTTCTGGGGTTCTGTGGCGCCCGGCTCTTCTCTTTTGGATGACCGTGGACACAGCCACCTGGACGTTGATCTGGCGCGGCGCTCCCGCAGGCGTGAAGAGGAGCAGTCTTTCGTTGGCTGGTCCACAGCTGTTAACAGGGTAACTGTTCTGTCTCTCTGTCTCACTCTCCAGTCTCTGTAATTTAATTTAGAACATCTCGGAATTTTTGTGTTGTCAAGAGCTAAAGACAAACGTTTTGGATCATTTTCTATTTTATATCTACGCCACTGGATTGTTCCCCTTCTTGCTGCTTTTAGTGTGAGCGAGCAAAACGCTATGACTCTTTTCTGGCTATATTGTGTTGTGTGAGGTTAACTTTGACGATTCTTGTAGTTTAGTCTGCTTTTTTTCTTAGAAAATCTGGCTTCTTGTCTAGCTGATCAGGCTTCTATCAAATAACACTTTGTCCCCTGACCTGATTTTCTGACTTGCTACACAATGAGCTAAAGAAGGTTGGCTGATTGCACAGCCCTGTTCAGCCTCCCTCATGATGTCGACGGGCCGCCGTGGCCGGGAGTGAAGGGGCAGAAGGCCGGAGGCTGTGCACGACGCCATTCCTAGGGGAGCGAGGCCATAAATATGAAGCCAGTTTTGTCGGCCTGGAACTGAGTCACAGCTCTTCAAACAGTATTTAAATTGTATAGATATCTTCGTATATCATTAAAACTGTGGCCTGATGTTTTCTTTATTTGTAAACTGGTTTTCTTCCTGGTTAATAGCCAGGGGAACAATTGCTTCAAATTCCTTGAGTTCATGGAGGGCTAATTTAAAGCGCTTATTAAACTAGAGACTTTCTTTTGAGTGAGTGGTGGGCCTCATAAATGAGCATGACGGTTGTTTTGTTTTCCTCAAGGAGAGTTGGAGAGAAAAAATAAAGACAGCATTAGTGTTCTAGGTTTGCCGGTGGAGAAGCAGGTCTTCACAAAGACCAGGAAGGTGGCGGTGGGAAGGAACAGAACTGAGAAGTTCTATTTTCTTTGTTTTAGGGTTCGCTTGATGCTTTTGAAAAGGGAGGAACTGTAACCTGGCTTGAAAAGGGATAATCATAGGGGATTATGGAAAAAGTCTCTAGAAAAAAGCAGGGTCTTTGACCTAGAGATGTGAGTTGGCGTGAAGTTCAAGGTGTCTCGAGTTCTGGCCCAGGGGCTATGATGCATTTCAGCTTGTGCACCTAATCCTAATTAAGCGTTCCTGAACAGTTTTGCCACATGATACTCAGAATATGAATAAGAGAATATAGCTAACAGTATGTGACCTTAGATTTTGACTGCCAGAAGAGACAGAAGATACTCTGTTTTAGATAAAATGGAAGACACTAAGACATTGATAGTGAACAGGTAGGAAAACAAAGCTATGGAATTAGGAAATGAATAATTAGTCTTTATATAATACTTCATGTACTGAATAAGTTTTAGATACAATTTGCATAAAGTTCAAGGGTTTGTAAATTTTGTCATGTGGGACTTAATATACTAGGTCCTGGTTTGTGGCTCGTTGTTTTGCCCAAACCTCACATTTTGTGATAATTGATCCCTGGAAGTATAAGAAGGAAAAGAATGCATTAAAAACCATGTGGGGGCCTAAAAGAAATACTTTTCCTCCCATCTTCTAAGTTCTAGGTGGGCTAATACTCAAATTAACAGATGAACAGGAGAAAGTCAAATTATTATTTTAATACATGTGCATGGCGAATTCACATATACATGAAAATTCCAAAGACTATGTATATTTATTATTTTGTTCTAAGGAGGAAAAGAGAAACGGGATCTTAGATTTCAAAGTGAGAATGGGTGATTTACAGATAATTGAGGAAGAGGGAAACAACCTGGCAGGTACATTTTTGCTAGGCGACCCAAAAACCGAAGAGATGCCCCAGTAATCTAGTAAACATGCTGATGCTTGACACCTCCCTGTCTACCATACTTAGTTCAAGTTAGGCTAATGTGACTACGTTAAGGTTTCTTTCCTGAAGCTGGTTTTTCTATCTGAATCTCTTGGTTAGCGAAGAGGGAGAGTCGGACATTCATTTTGAGTTTTTTGTTTCTTAAAAATCAATATCTAAGAAAGAGAAAACTTTTAGTCGCTTTCAACCACCCTTTCCCTTTTCCTCTATTTCAAGTGCTTTGCGTTTTCTTGTGCTGTTCTGCTAAGCGGGTAAGCGGCAGGGCTAAGCTGTGCTTAGGGAGTTCTTCCTGATTCAGACTGTTAATGGTGAACTGTTTCTTCTTATGGGTATTTTAGATGGAACAGGCAGTGGAACATCTGAAGCAGTTCCTTCGGGTATGCCTGCTACTCGGGTATCTTTACTAGAATTGAGTACAGTAAATTTTCAGACTTAGGGAAAAAGCAGCTTAGCTTTTTGTAAACAGTTGGGCTCCTCTTTCCAGTGATTCTGGACGAATAACTTAAGTTTGTTCTTTTCTTTTGTTCATGGATTGATAGAAATGACTTCATGAAATTAGTAAGATTTTGTTACTGTGGGGGCTGTATACATTGGCAGTGTTGGGGGGTGTTGGTGTGAAAATTTGATGTATTAATATTCAAGCAGAGGACGTATAATGGGTGCTTAATTCACTAGTATCCTTGGTTTGCCCTGCCATCCCTCCCCCGCCCCCCAACACAAACCCTTTATGGTTAGAATTCCAAACTCTATTTGTATTTATCAGAATGATACTAAGGCCAGGGCCTGAGTGTGGAGGCGGAGAGAGACTGGTTCCTGTTTCACCCTTTTACACATTCTCCTTAATTCATGGACATTTTCCCAAATTGGAGTTTAAGAAATGTAAAGTTAGCCATCTTCAGAAGTGACCCAAGTGATAAACACTTAAAATCTAATCAGGTTCGAATCTCAGTGTAGGGCATGACTAAATTGCGATTGTAATTAAGAAAATAGCCTAGTAGTAGTGTTATATTCTATCAGGAGAAAGAATGCTTCTGTTCAGAGGTTTTCAGTTGGTGGTCAGCAGTGAAGGAGTACAAATGAAAGAGGCAAACATAAACTGCTTTCACCCGTACTGCCCAGCGGGAGAGAAACCCAGGTCCTTGATTTTGAGGATCTGGTTGATGCTCATATTGGGGAGCCCCAATGAGGCTATCCTAGCATGATGACAAGCTCTGTATCCACTTGTCTTATTGCTCTCTGAGCCTCTGATTGTTTAGCAAGTGATTATAATCTGGAATGACTGTAATAGCTATCTCTATGAAATGTGTACTGTCTAATGTGCCAGTCACTGGATTTTACAAACATCTTACTCTTTACAACAATACAGAAGTGAAGCAAGCGTCTCCATTTTACAGATGAGGAAATTGAATCTCAGCAAAGTAATGTGACTTCCCCAAGACTTCATATCTAATAAATGAAATCTTGAGGTTGGAATTTGGGTCTCTTACTCTGAAACTCTTTCCCCTATGCCATGATACTTTTCAGGTAGATTTGCTTACTGAGAAACACTGTGCTGAATGGTGAAAGTAAGTGGGCTACTCAATAACTCTTTTTCATTGTAATTAAGTAAATTGGCTTTGTGGGTTTTACATATATGGCCCCTGATTTGGTTTTATGTGAATCTTCTAAGAGACAGGTCTTTTCTTGGTCTGCTAAATTAGAGATCTGAGCTTGTGAGATTGAAGGTTTCAGACCCTGGGGTGTAAGGGGGCTGAATGGCTGCTGAATTTCCCAAGGCCTCAACTCATTTGGCCTCGCCACAGACTTTCATTCAATCAATAGAACATTATATTTCCTGTTTTTTTTTTTCTCTAAAAGCACAGTTATTGCTAATCAATGTGGTGTAATGAAAAGAATGTGTTTCTCAGATCTATTTTAATCAGTAGTTAAAATATACTTTTTAAAACTATGATAAGGCAGTCTAAAGTGTATTCTTATCAGCCAAAAGCTTGATATTATTTATTTAAAAGAAAGATTTATGGTACAGTAAGGGAGCAGAATTTGCCACCTCAAAACGTGCCACTTTGGGATGTTGATTATTTTAGGGTGATTAATTTTAAGAAATGGCAGACATAGGGGGAGCCCTGAAAATCAAGTAGAAGTTAACCTTTGTAAAAGGACATTTCCACTTGTAAGGTGTGTCCTTCACTGTACCAGGCCTGCTTTCACTGTGGAGGAGAAGGCTTGGGTTTAAATCTGCATAACAGTCTAAGTCTTGTTTACTTTGTTTGTCCTGGTAACTTCTCACAGCTGACTCTACCCCCAGCATCACCTTTTGTCTTTAACTGTGAATGTGGAGTTGAAGGTGGTGGCTGCCGCCATTTGGGGTGTTACTCAGGGTTCCCAGATCTCTCCCACGTATCCGGGGGGTATGCGTGTTATTAAACTTTATGCTGTTTCTCTCTTACTAATCTGTGTTAATTTGATTATTCGTACAGCCAGAAGAACTTGAAGATAAAGGATAGTTTTTCCTCCCCAACATGACTGAAGGAAATAGAAGCTGATGTAATGGAATTGTTTGGTTATTTGAATTAATATTTCTATAGAATAACAGAATGTTAAGTTTTTTCCTTACAGAGATTATTTTTTAATGGGTGAGTTAGGTGATATGCAAGTAAACAAATAAATGAACAAGATAATTTTGGATAAAGATAGACATGAAATTTTGTTTGTTTATTTTGTAGACCTCCAATAAGAAAAATTCATTTGTTGTGAATGCAGGAAAGGAATTTATCTGCTGAGGTGGACTCCCCATTGTCAACTGAGGGCCCAGATTTTACAAATATTAAAGAGTCTGGCGGCTGATTACTGCTAGGGGCTTATCATGTACTCTGTATATGGGAAGAACCCTAGACTGAACTTGACTTCCGGTGCCCTGCCCTGCTTGTTTACATCTGAGTCAGCAGCCGGGAAACCGGGGTTTAGTCTCTGTCAGCTGAGACCCGCCCTCTTTAGTGAGAACTGCATGATTTGGGTGCCTCATTTACATAAAACGGACCTAATTGAGAGCCTGGGCAGGAACGTTCCCTGGAAAAGGGGGCCTCCCCTTTAACTCATGGAACACAGTTTAGGTTGCTACCTGAATCTCTGCCTTCCAGGCTACAGCTCCTTTTTGCTTGAGTGTTTTGTATTCTTTATTATAGTCTAAAATTAATTTTGATTTACAATATTTTGGATTGATTTTTTTTCTATTCCCATCCCCCATCCCTCCCCTTGGTAACCATCAGCCTGTCTGTATGGGTCTGTTTCTGTCTTCCACTTGTTTTTGTTATTTTAGGTTCTACATATAAGTGAGATCATACAGTATTTTTCTTTCTCTGACTTATTTCATCCATGTTGTCACAAATGACAAGATTTCATTCTTTTTTATTATTGAATAATAATACTCCATTACATGTATATATATATAATCGATTATACACATACACCACATCTTTATTCATTCATATATTGATGGACATTTAGGCTGCTTCCATATCTTGGCTGTTACTTAGTAATGATGCATTGATCGTAGGGTTGCATATATTTTTTTAGAATTAATGCTTTTTTCTTCAGATAAATACCCTGCAGTGGAATTGCTGGATTGTATGGCAGCTCTATTTTTAATTTTTTGAGGACTCTCCATATTGTTTTCCATAGTGGCTGTACTAATTTACAGTCCCACTGACTGTATGGGGGTTCCCTTTTCTCCACATCCTTGCCAGCATTTGTCGTCTGTCAATTTTTTGATGGTAGCTCTTCTGACAGGTGTGAAGTGTATCTTGTGGTTTAATTTGCATTTCCGTGGTGATTATGTTGAGTTTATTTTTGTACGTAGTTTAAAAAAGGGATCCAGTTTCCTTTTTCTTCGTGTATCTGTCCAGTTTTGCCAATACTACTTATTGAAGAGACTGTCTTTATCCCATTATGTATCCTTGCCTTCTTGTCGTAGATTAATTGATTATATAAATTAGGATTTATTTTTGGGCTTTCTATTTTATTCCATTGATCTATAGATCTGCTTTTATGGCAGTTCTATACTGTTATAATTAGTGTAGCTTTGTAGTATAGTTTGGTATCAGGGAGCATGATACCTCTTTGTTGTTTCCCAAGATTTCTTTGGCTAATCAGGATCTGATGTTAAGTTTTATTTGGAATCGTTGATAATCAAAAATAGATTAGAAATGTTATAAAACTGCATTGTAAATTCCTAGTCTACAAATCGATTTATGCTGCGATTCTGTATATGTGTCCTCTGTGTACGTAGTAAAAAATAGCAGTTTCTGTGCCCATCAGTATTATGTAATCTTTTACTGCTCTGATATCTCCAATGGAGATTTTTCATTAGATTGGAAGAGAAAATTAGAAAATGAATTAATTCCAGTTAAAAAAAATCAACCCAAATTAGGACAAAGAAAAAAAATCTTTGACATTCTGACTTTTAGCTCTCAGTGGGAACCCTTAAGACATTTTGCAAACATCTTATGGAGTCTGTTATTTGGCAGAGTATAATAGAAAAACATATCCTGGGAGTGAGTTAGCACTTAAAACATTTCACAGCATCAGCTCATGTACTGCATGTTATTCTGAAACTACATTCTTAATTTTCTAACGAAAGACTTTTATTTATTTTTTCCTTTCTTTTATAGGAATATATTTGTCCCAGATGTGAATCAGGCTTTATTGAAGAAGTGACAGATGATTCCAGGTATTGTATAAGCTCATGAATAAACCAGGCATTGTTACCAAAATTACTCTCTCTGCATTGACTGAATAGAAAGGAATTTGTTTTATAACTTCACTCTTTGCTGAAAGGCCAATGGGGAGAGGGGAGCGTGGCAGAGAGAAGAAGAAAAATGGGAAAATTTGGGAAGTGATGCGATAGTGGGTGTGAAGGGATGTCGTTTCTGATAGTGTGTCGCATTCCTTGGAAACCTCGATATCCCTCTCAGTTTTCATTTATTTTCTGAGACTTTAGGTCCTCTTAGGTTGTTGGTTGATTTTTAGCGATTGCTCTTGCTTGAAGATGAACTGCTGCTACACCTCCTTGCTGGGCCGGGAAGGGGTCCTGACAAAGACATCTGATAAAATAAACAGGCTGGTTTCTAACCAGGGAAACTGAGTTATTACTCTGCTTTGAGGACGCTTTGAGTCCCTGTTCTTATTAAGATTATCGTGGTCGAACGTATGTCATCTTGCTACTATAATATTAATATTTGGGTTTGTAATTCTTGAAATTGGCTCTCATTAGTCTTATAAAAAGGAGAAATATTTCTGAAAATGACTATTATATATTCTTGGTTAATGTGAATAAAATTATAAAAATTTAATGAAAAGTAGAATAGCATTGATAAGATGGCCTATTTTGGCTAAACATAGTGGCACATTTGTTCTTTTGTGGCTGTGTGGTTAAACGTTAGTTGGACAGTTGAAGAAGTACCGACTGGACAAAAGGACTAATCTGAAGCTTCTTTCAATCTGGTTTTGAGAGATTTCAATGCAGTAAATAATTCCTTTACTGTTGCTGTTGGCAGAATCTAAAGTTGAAGGTCTCTTCCACAACCAGGAAAAACTACACATTTTACAGTATGTACTATTAGTTTAACTTTATTAATGATTGGTGGTTATGTGTATAAATGAGTTGGAGCTTCTGAGGCAGTGTATGGCATGGGGTATATAGTTTGGTTTAAGCACTTACATGTTGATCTAATAATTTTGGTTTTAAATAACACAATATAAACTCTAAACTTGAAAGATTAGCATGATAGCAAAATTAGCAATTTTGTGTGGATGGCATGCTAATTGGGGATAGCTTTTGATTTGTGCTATTATCATTGCATTAGATACTTATTTCAAGCACTTAGGGTCTGCATGTGTTAAATAAAGAACATATTGGATGTTGGGGGGCAATGAATGGGCTTACTTTTTTCCTAAGTTTTTAACCTATTTCCTATTTAGAAAAAAAGTACAGCTCTCGGCCAGCATTAATTTCATTTTACATAAACATGCTTTTTGAGGCTGAAGCAAATCTGACTGGTTTTCAGTGTGAAAATAAAATGTAAAAACCGTTCTTGGAGTTATTTCTAAACAGAATTTGTCTCTAATCCTGATATAACAAACGTATACATGAATTGGATTCATCAAATGAGTCTTTGGCTAACAACTGTTCGAGAACCATGTTAGCATCCCGCGTAGGAATGCTACTGCGTTCTCTAGGATTTGACATTTTCAGCGATCAAGAATTTCTGTATTTTGTAAATGGAAATACCACTACTTAAAAACAATGCTATAAATAGAACGATGTCATTTGTTTCCAAAGATTATTGATATACTAGAGTGATGGGGAAATAATAAAAGTGAGATATTTTGCAGCAGACTGTGGGACTGTAATCTGTGAGTTATCGCGGGGTAAATGCTGTAGCCAGTGAGTAATCTCGGGGCAAAGGAGCAACGGATAAAATGGTAATCCTGGGTTCTTCAGGCCTGTATACAAAGTACGGTTATAAATCAGGATCGTCAGTCACTGCAGGATGAGTGAATCCTTTCTGGCAGAGAACTATGAACTGTGGATTCTCTTACTTGACTTAACAGTTCTTTTAATTGTGCCTTTGTAACTCAAAGGTCGTCCTGCACAGGTGCTGTGGGTAGCAAATACTCAAAGGCAAAGATGTCTTCTGAGAGATTCGTATTTTAAGTAGTCAAAGAAATCTTTTTCTTACAGTGTCTTAGAGGTAGCATAGTATTTTCTTCTACAAAGCTCATAAACATTTGCCGATTTGAATATTTAGCAATTACAGCGATGAGTAGTGGATGGTACAAACTACTAAGGAAGTCTCGCATGTAAATATTTGCTAATGGACCCCATTTGCTACTAGACATTTATCTAGAGAGGCACCTTGTAAATTTTCTTAAGCCATGTAACATTTCTCAGAACAATGTGATTATTTTTATTATCCCTTCTTCGTGATTAGCCCTGTCACTCATAAAATACAAAGGAATTGTAAGGACAGGAAAGGCTGAGGGATTTTTCAGGGAGTGCAGAACCCCAAAAAGATAGTTGATAGCTTTAATTACCAAGGATATTTAAATCTCTGAAAATATATGGTACAGGCAGGAAACGGCCTCAGAAGCCTGTCTCGGCTTGAGCGATAAAATGGATACACAGACTCTCAACTATTTTTTTTAAAGGTACGTGGTAGTTCAATTATTGATTTATTTATTTGGCATGGATTGTAGGGTGCTTTTTAAGTTTGTTCTACATTTGCGGTATTTTTAACAAAAGCATTTTTATCTTCTGAAACAAATATGGATGTTAAATGGTTTCTAATGAGAATAAGGCCTGAGAATGATGACAAGGAGAATGGCATTAGCTTTGCTTTTTCACTTTTGGTTCCCGACTAACCAGGGTGTGTTTCCTCAGTGAGCTCAGCACGATGCTTGGATTGGTAGTGTAATTCTGAAAACAAAAGCTATTTGTCATAGTTTGTGGACTTTATATCATTAGGGTGAGTATGTGTACACGTTTGTGCACTTATGTGTGTCTTGTAGTAAAAGTGTCATCTAGAAGTTCTTGTGATACTTTCTACCTCACTTTCCCCAAAAGCATTACCCGTTTCCTCTCTGCAGATTTCATGGGGCCAGTGGGATCTAATATTTCTTCCCATGTTTGGGAATAGGTAGTTATTTTATCTACTCATGTGATATTAATTTAACAACTTTTATTTTCCAAGTTATCAATACAGAATATGGCATCGCAGGGTGTTCAGACGTGATGAGTGATCTGCATAATGTCTGGCACATAATAAACACTCTACATACATTGGTGGTATTAACAAAAAAGTCTTTACCCTCTGAATTTATATTTATGAAAGGAGGGAAAAGTGTAGAAATGAATGAGAAAAATTCTAGGTATTTATAATATAAGGTAAAATTTAGAATCAAAGTCAGAGTGCGGACAGGCGTGGAAGAGTCTCATTTGGTCGGTGAGTTCAGAAAAGACCTAACGAAGGAGGTAGCATTTGAGATGGGTCCTGGAAGATGTGTAGAGTAATCAAAGAATAGGGTGTAAACTATCAGAAGAAAACATGTTTATTGAGCCCTTTTAGGAAGTGCTTACTATGGTACCGCATTACTACCTGTCATCATTCCCAAGAAATTGTACCTATTATAGTTTTCAGTGTGTTCATCTGGTGATCGAATGGGTTTTTTTAGTGAAATATTGTTTCAAGACACTTTGTTTTATTTCTTAGCATCTTTGAGAATAAGTGTTCGTTTTTCTTCTTTTACAAAGTAAAATTTGAGTTGTATTGCTGGCTGTGGGTCCTTCTATGGTGACCCCTTCTCCCAATATTTCACTTGATTTTTGTTTGACTTTGTAGTTTGTTATAATATTTTTCATAGATTAATCCACATGCCAGTTCTTCATAATTTCCTTTGTAGGTGTCGTGTTGGGATGAGTTATTTTTCCTTCTTGGGCTTTGTTCTCTTCGTACCATTCTATATTTAGCTTCCAGGAGGGAGGCTTGCTCCCGGGAATAGAATCACTACTCATTCCTTTTTCTCTTCAGTTTTTTAGGTGGTGGCGGCAGCCGGATGGACAATAGCACATCAACACATTTTGCAGAGGTGAGTTTTCCTTTGGCTTTTAAGTATGCTTTGGGTAGTGGGTGGAAGTTAAAATCATGACATATTTTCACTTTCCAGTGCAGCAAAACAGCAGAATGAATCGGGAAATGTAGGCAGGAGTGGCCCTCAGAAAGGGTTGTGTTTTTAGTAGCTGGGGCTTTGGCATTCATTCGCTTTTGTTAAAACTCTTGTTTAGGACAGAGTAATAGCCTCGAGCTGTCCTGTTTTAAACATGGCGGTGTTTTCAGTTCTGTTTTCTGCTTCTTGTGTATGTGGTGTGAAAATAAAAAGCTTGTGTGTTTTTTGAAATACCAGTGTTGCAGATTCTACTTTAGTGGCATCATAGCCACATAAAGAGCGGGCCAGGAGGAGTTTTTGTAGAAGTCACAATAAGGCACAGTCTTCAACTTTACACAGAGGTACCGGTTTCTAGAGATTACCTCCAATGAACGTGGTAATTCGGTATAATTGGATTTAGTGGGCTAGACTAATGATAAGTTGTCTTCCAGATCTCAAGATAGGACCTATAATTAATTTCCGGTTCTTTTTATAATGCAGCATCCATATTTTTTTTTTGGAGGGGGGACTCTTAACTGATTTGAAAATAAGGTATTAGTGTCCATCTATGAATATCATTTTATAGTAAATTCAGAGTAATTTTACTTTTTCACTTTGACTTAAAAATCTCCTGTTTAGTTTTTCATTTGACCAATGGCATTATATACTCTTTGTTTTTAATCATTTAGAGATCGATTTGCTTTTGCTGCTATTGGCACGAACTTATTTGGCTTTAGAAAGCTAACTGATGCTAAAGGGAAAATAAAGTCAAATGCTTTTATCAGACTTTCTTTGTTTTAGGATCACATTAGCCTTTTCCTGAGATAGCCCAAGTGCCTTGAGCTAGCCGAATTTTTAGTATTTATTTGTGTGTAAAAACTGTTGTAGCAGTGTATTTGAAAAGTGGTGTTCAGTAAGAAGCCCACAAACCTTAAGCTTCTCTCCTTTATCCTCTGAAAATTATCTCAGGACTTGTAGCCCCTTAGATTTTGTTATTAGATTTATAGTGGAGAAAATTGATGAAATCTGTGGGAAATAGTCCTCTTTTAGTAAGGGCATTTTCTTGTACTTATGGTCTGTGGTACTTAAGAACCAGCATTACATTTTTTGGTTAACTTTGAACTGCCTTGGTACATGGGTGGATTAGAGTGTGGCTCAAGTCCGATCATGTCTTTGAACTCTCATTTTTATTTTCTCATTTGAATGGATCGGATCATTTTTATTTTCTCATTTGGGTGGATCGGAAAACATTATTTAAAAATTATTCTACTCTCCGGACCTGGAGGTCTCTCTGATTTTAGTATGTCTTTTCTCCTATGTGTGCTATTCTTGATAACACAAATTGTCACTTACTGATTATGCATATGCAGAAGAAACTTCTGATTTTTCTTAAGTGTTGGTTTCTCTTTTAGGAAATGGAAATACTTGGTCTGTCAGTTTTATAGATATGACTCACCAGGAGGAGATGCGTTAGGAAGAAAAATAAATGTGCAGTCAGTTTCCTAACTTTAGTAATGCTAAATCTGACACTGACGGCAGGAGGTATCAAACCTTCAGGTGTTAAAGTAATTTTGCTTAGTCATATAGCTTGTGACTTCATGTTCTTTAGGATTTGTAGGAAGGGCGTGATAATGTCCTGTTTTCCCTCTGTAGAATTCCCTTGTCATCATGCATGAATATTTCAGTTTTCTCCTTTTTAAATGATACTTTGCATTAAAAAGTAGGAAAAAAGTCTGTCTTTATAATAGAGAAGTTGCCAGAGTTTTAAAAAAAGTTGGCTAAGTAATCTATATTGAGTGCTTTATATACAGCACTCTGTAACAAGTAAGGGCAAGAAACGAATATGGTTGCCTTGCCTGCTAGGAATTTATAATTTAGTTGGGGAACATGTGCAAACACATATGAAACAAACAAGAAAACAACAAGGAGTACAGAGAGTATAGTAACTTATTGTGGGGTCCGTGAAACAAGCACAGAAGGAAGAGGTTAGATTAGCTGGGCTGCAGGTGTCTTTGGGAAGACCGACGTCTTCAAGAGGAGAGTTCAAATGACCTAGCGATATGCCGGGACCCAGATCGCCCAGTTCAGATCTTGGGTCTGCTACTTACTTGCTATGTAACCTGCACAAAATTACTTTAGACTTAGAATCCCTCTGTGCCTGTAAATCGAGGAAAATGATAATACCCACCTCATAGGGATGTGAGGATTTGGTCAGTTAACACAGGCTGGGGGTGAGGCCATTGTGCCTTCACATAGTGAGTGCTTCATGAATTTGAGCCATTGTGAAGACTTCATGGAGAAGCGAGAACAAAGCTTCAAGTACTGGAGCCTTGACGGGTAGGTGGAATTTAGATGAGCAAAGAGGTGAGAAACACTATCTCAAGATAGATTTCATGGGCTATAAGGTTTTGTGCTCATGTTCCTGGAGGAAAAAACTTAGAAAATTATATATAGAAACCAAAGTTATTTTTCTTTTCCATATTTTAGTTGGTAATTTCAGCAAAGGCTTATGCTCAGTTTTGCTCTGTTTTTCTTTAGCCAGAGCTGCTTGTACAGTGAAGAAGTTATTTTCTACAATTAGCAATTACTAGCTAATTAATAGCTGAATTCTTAAAATACTAGATATAGTAGAAGAGACTTAGTCCAAGCAGAGTTTCTAACAATCAGTGTTGAATTTTTTTTTTAAGTGGATCCGGGTCAGGGAGGTACTGTGAGGACGGAGTGAGGGTGGGAGGAGGGGGCTGCCTGCCAGTTCATGTGCAAGGGTCAGGGGAGAGTGAATCTAAAAATGTTGCTGGCAGTTTGCAGAGGGAGAGGACAGTGCTCTACTGAGGTCCCTGATGATAACCTGGGGAATCGAGCCCATGGCTACCTGAGGGTTTCACTGATTATTTGAGAGCTTCTGACCATGACCTTAGTGCCAGTGAGACATCTGATCTGAGTCTCAGCTTACCTGAATGCATCACTTCAGTGGCTATGGCTGCTGTCTCAGATCAGAAAATAGATAGATGGCTTCCTAGAAGAAGAATTCCCAGTCTACATGAAAAGGACAGGGTGCTCTGAGCAGAATGATTTATATTTATTTAAATCAAATTTATTTCAGTACACATGTAGCACTATAATGAAAATTTTTAAAAAGTGCGAAAAAAATATCTGGAATCCCACTATTCTAAGAGCTCCCTTTCTCCATACATTTCCTTTCAGGTTTTGTCCTGAGGCATAGGTACATACTGAAAGATATTATAACAACATTAAGAAGATTTTTTTTTTTAAAGAAAAATCTCCCGTATTCTCATTATCATATATTAGCTTTATCTTTTTGTATAATACTTTCCATTTCTCACATGCATGCTTCATAACTTTTCAGATGCAAGCAAATAGTATGCCATATTGTATTTCTGCTTTTTAAAATTTACTTAGGGTTATGTCATCTTTTTTCTTGTCTCCATAGAGTTTACAAGGATTATATATTTTATGACTATATTTTTTCATGCTTGTATTATATTTATTAAATTGTTATCCTTTGTTAAATATGTCTGATTATATGTGATGGTTGGTCATTGGTTGTGGTTCTTTCTGCCACCCCTGAGTTCAGAACGTATTGAGAAATATAAAAGCCAGACAGATGGAAATAGAAAAATTAGTTGTTACTCAGCCAAATGTTAGAACACAGTTGCTCTGTGGCCGAGTGAACAGTGTATAGGTCTGTCTATTCAGTGTAACCCCCTGAGAATTAGAGGCTGCAGAGCAGGCACACATACTCACGACCATTTCTCTTGCATTCGTGCTGCTTCCTAATACATGAACTTCATGAATTCAGCAGAGGCTTGGCTCTTGCTGCTCTACAATCAGATACGTCACTTCTCCGCTAGGGAGGAGTAATGAGGAATGAATGAACAGTTCAGAGGTGGAAAGGAGAGATCTGATTCTTCCCTCCTCTTCACCTTTGAGTTTAGTAATTTAAGCCTGTAGTCAGCAGGGGCCTGGGAGCAGTTTCTGTGGCAGCTGGGGGAGACCAGTAATCTGTGAGGACGGTTTTGCTTCTGCCTTCATGACCCGCTCCAGTACCAACTGGAGTGTTTTCAGGAACAAGACCAGGATATCCCCCCTTACCACTTGTGTTCAACATCATACTAGAGGTTGTAGCCAGAGTAATAAGGTAAGATAGAAAGATAGAGACAGACAGATATAAGTGGCCTCCAGATTGGAAAGGAAGAACTAAAACTGTCTATTCATAGTTGACATGATCTTTTATGTAGAAAATCTGGTGGATTCTATAAAAAAGCTAATAGAACTAATGAATTTATGCAAGGTTGCAGAATATAAGAAAAACATACCCCCCAAAAATCAATTGTATTTTTACATATAAGCAATAAACAAATTTTTTTAAAGTATCATTTACAATAGCGTAAAAATATGAAATACTTTAAATTTCAGGAAAGATGTATGAAATCTGAACTTGGAGAACTACAAAATATTATTTAGAGAAATTAAAGATCACCCAAATAAATGGCGAGCTATATTCTGCTCACGGAACAGAAGACTTAATATTGTTGGGATATCGTTTATAGATTCAGTATAATTCTTACTCAAGAGCCCAGTCAACTTTTTTATGGAAATTCACAAGTAGATTCTAAAATTCATATGGAAATGAAAAGAATGTAGAATAGTTAAAACAACTTTGAAAAAGAAGGAAAAAGGTAGAAAACTAATACTACCTGATTTAAAGATTTATTATAAAACTATAGTATCCAAGACTGGTATTGCCATCAAGATAGATCAAAAGGACAGAAAAGAGTCCAGATAAAGACCCCCATACACTATAGACAACTGATTTTGACAAAGTTACAAAGGTAATCGGGAAGAAAAAGCGATAGCCTTTGAAATCAATAGGTGCTGAAACAATTGGATATCTACAGTACAAAAATATGAATTTGGATATATACTTTAAGTCATATACAGGAATTAAGATGGTTAATAGACCGAAATGTAAAATTTTATATAAAATTTGAAGAAAACAGGAGAAAACCTTTGTGACCTTTGATTAGACAAAGATTTCTTAGATATGACACCAAAATCATGATCCAGAAAAGAAAAAAATTGGTAAATTGGACTTCATCAAAATTAAAAATTTCTACTCTTCATAGGATATAGGACTTGTAGTCAGACTCTAATAAAGAACTCTTAAAACGGAGTAAGAAAACAACTCAGAAATTGGCAAAAGATTTGAATAATCTACTTCACCAAAGAAGATATACAGATGGCAAATAAGCATGCAAAAAATGCTCAACATTATTAATCATTAGGGAAATACAGAGTAAACACTGCAGTACTACAACACAGCTGTTAGAATGGCTCAAATAGAAAAGACTGACCATACTAACTGTTGGTGAGGCTGTGGAGCAACTGAAATTGAATGTAAAAAATGGTACACCCAATTTAGAAAACAGGCCAACTGTTTTTTAAAAAAGATAAAAATACATCTGTGTGATCCAGCCATTCCTCGCCAAGTATTTACCCAAGAGAAAAGAAAGCACGTATTCACACGCATGTCTGTGCACACAAATGTCCGTTAACAGGTGGATGATAAACAAATTGTGGTCTATCCATTCCATGGAATACTAAGCAATATGATCACATGGAGTGCTACTCAGCATAAACCACTGATGGATGTAATATGAATGGGTCTCAAACTAAGCTGAGTAAAAGAAGCCAGAATATGTATAATGTGATTCCTTTCCCATAAAATTCTAGAAAATACAGATTTCTAAAAAAAAAAAAGTAAACCACAGGAAGATCAGGGGTTTCTCGGAGGCAAGGAGGGAGTACCAGATGTTTTCTAGAGCTTTAGAAAATGTTTGGAGGTGATGGGTATGTTCCCTGTCTTGATGTTTTCAACAAATTCATCCTCATTTGACTCATCTTTGTAGGCCATAGTATTTTTTGAGATGTAACTCATACCATGTAATTTACCCTATTAATGTAATTCAGTAGTTTTAGCATATTCACAGTGTCCAGCCATCACCACTGTTCTAGAACTTTTTCATCATCCCAAAAAGAAACTCAGTACCCATTAGTCATTCTTTTTTTTCTCCCCAATTTCCCCAGCCCTAGGCACCACCAATTTATTTTCTATCCCTATGGATTTGCCTATTTAGGACATTTGATGTAAATAGAAGCATAAAATATGTGACCTTTGTGACAGCTTTCACTTACTGTAATGTTTTTTAAGGTTCATCCAGTGGTAGCATGTGTCAGTTCTTCATTCTCTGTGGCTGCATAATATTCCGTTTTATGGTTATACTATATTTTGTTTATCCGCTCATCACTTGATAGACATTGGGTTGTTTACACTTTTTATCTGTTATAGATAATGCTCCTATGAATATGTACAAATTTTTGTGTGAACATGTGTTTTCACTTCCCTTGGGTGTATATATAAGTAAGTGAAATTGCTGAGTCATATGGTAACTAACTGTTTAACTTTTTGAGGAACAGGCCATAATATTTTAAAAGGTACTGCTGTGATTGTGGTTAGCTTATAGCAGATTGTGCTAAATGGAAGGTGTTGTCTATCCTGTTTTTTATATTGGAAATATGTAAATATTTCGGCCCACGTGTTTTCAAAAGCGTTGTATTATTCCTCCATTCAAAGTAACATTTTCAGTTTCACAAGACAAAACTTGTCAAATAAACTGTCTCTGATTCTTTTGAATGTTTCACTAAAACTTTTATAATAGTGTTCTGTATTTGTTTTTACTTATGTAAGCCATGTCCCGAATACCCAGTTTTGTTGTATAAGCTATTTTTTTTCTTATGCTCAGAGACAAATGACCTGAAGCTATTCTTATCCTTAGTGTTGATTTGGTATAAAGTTGTGTTGTGTGTTTTTTTATCCTGTGTTCTATGGTCTGGGCGCAGTTATTTTGGGACAAATACATTGACTGTTAATATTCATTTGCTCTCATTCGCAGTTTCCAGACAAGTAACAAAATGCCTATTGCTGTTGAAACTGCTTCGCAATTGTGTTCCTTCAGAATTTTTACATATATTAGATGTGATAATTTATGTGATTTTTTATGAGTTTGGTGCTTGATTTTTCTTATCAAAATTTTCAAGTATTTAGTTTTAACATAAAGTAATAATGCTTTGAGAATTCTTTTCTGCAAGCAAGTGTTGTGGAACTTTTTTAATACAGTAAGGGAATCAGATTTCTTCCTATAGTTTACCTAAATGAAATAGATGATGGAAAACATCACCTACTGAAGGCAAGTGTAGTTGTGGATTTTTAAATGTTGCATTTACTTTGGAATTTTGGGTCAAGAAAAACTGCATTGTAGACCACTTTTCAGACTAGAAGCCAGTGATTATACCTCACTAGTATATTGGGTTAATATTGAAGGATAGAGGACAGTGGGATGACATATTTAAAGTGGCGAAGGAAGAAAACCGTCAACCAAGAATTCTAAATCAGGCACAACTATCCTTCAAGAACAAAGGAGAATGGAAAACATTCCCAGATAAATACTGACTGAGGGAGTTTATTACTAATAGACCTTCCGAATGTGAAGTGCTGCAGGGTGGCTTTCAGGCCCGCTGCAGACGTGTTATGTTTATTTTTTGGAGTAGGGCAAAGGACATGCATTTTAAATAAAACCTATGGATTCTTAAACCAAAAACAAAAGAACAAACCGAAAACAAAACTTCATAATGAGGTATATTTTTCTATCCAGCAGATTGATAAAAACTGAAGAAAAAAAAATCCTATCAAGTGCTTGTCAGGATTTGGTATAGTCCTCTTGGTGGCTGTGTCAGTTGGTGCAGCCACTTTGGAAAACAGTTTGGCATTACCCAATCAAGTCGAAGATGTATAGACAATGTAAAGTTGTACAGGCCACTAGTAGGGAAACTTCTGTCCCTGCAGCAGAAGACGTATGTAAGAACGTTCACACTGACTGCAGTAGCTAAATACAGAAGCAATCTGCGTTCGCTGAGAGGAGAAAGATTTTTTAAAGTGTGTTATAAAGTACCTGTGAAGATGGCTGTGGAGCCCAAAAAGCAACTGCTTTCAAAAGGCACTTTCATAATCTATAAAGTACTTTTAGGGATGTATACATTTGTAGGAAAACTATAAAGAAAAGCAAGAGAATGATGGGCATCTGAGGGCAGTGGTTACCTCTGGAGGTTGGGTCGAGGGAGGGACATAGGGTTTCTGTGGCTTCGATGATGTGAGCTAAGCGATGGTTGCATGGGTATGTTTTATACCTCACTTATTATGTTATTTTACATGTATCAAATACTATATATTACAATAAAAATGTGAAAGACTATATGAAGTCTAAGAATTCGTGATATGCTACTGTTGAACGGCAGGACTGTGTGTGTTCTGAGTCAGTGCCAGCCTTCGTCCCTCCACAGCCTTCTCCCTAGCTCGCATCTACAGTTTCCTTTTCAAGTGGGAGGGAGCATGTCTGCTGTCCCACTTGAAAATGAAATCCATGAGGTCAGAGGCTTTGTTTTTTAACATTGTGTTCACTGCTGTATCCTAACAGTTCCCAGAAAGTGACTGGGACACAGTACCTGCTCAACCGGTATCTGTTGAATGAATGCGTGTGGGTGTACGTACATAGATACATTTTTAAACAAAATCTAGCATGCGTATATACACACACACAGATATTTAAAGATCGAGAATTTTATACACCGAATTAACCTCTTGGTAGGGGAGTAGAATTAAAGGTAAGGGTCACATCTGAGTGAATAGAGACTGTTTACACTTTATATTTTATATTCTATTGTGTGTATTTTAATTAAAAAGGGAAGAAACATTTTGAAAGTCAGGAAGAAAATCGGGAAACCATCAAAAATGAACATCGATAACCCTAAACTCCTTAATTTCGAGAATTGATTCTACAAGTTACTAGGTAGTAGATTGAGACTAGAGTGGGGTCTGGGATCAGCTCGGCCTAATGTGCACCCAGGCTGCCAGCCCTTCCCCTTCGTGTTTCCGGAGGAGGCTCCTGGAAGTGTGGGTCTCTGGAAGAGAGGACCAGTCTGGAGTGGAGGGACTGCGAACATTTTAAGACCTAAGGTTGTATGCTGAGTGTTTTTGTGTCCCTGTTGTTGTACATGAATAATAAGTTTGTTTCATTTAAAACTTTAAAACAACAAAAAGACCAGGCTCTGACCAGGGTTATGTACTTGGTTGGATGGAGTGAATTAAGTAGTGTTCAATGGAACTCTTGAAATACTCAGTGTGCACAGATAAATAAAATGTAATTTTTCCATTCACTCTCAGTGAGCTCTTAGCAAACCCAACGAACACAGCCCCCCACTCCTTCCCACCGCCAGCCACACCCTTTTCGTGACAAAATGGAAGAATGTACAGCAGAGTAGTCTTGTCAGACGTTCCTTCACAGCTTTGGCACTGATGCTTTCTGATGCCGCTTCTAGATCCAGAGAAGTATTTTAGAGACGTCTGTCTCCACTTTGTGGTGTGATGCTTTTTTACAAGTCTGCGTAAATACGTTCATTTTATTTAAATCTTACATTATTACACAGTGAAAACGTAGATGTCATTCGTGACAAAACACAAGGTTATAATGTCGATCTAAATGGTGGATTATGCTTAGGACAGAAGTCCATGATCATCTCTGGCCGTGTTTTTATTTCAAAAGAGGAAATTGATCAGAGGCATGTGGATAAGAGCTCAGTGTTAAGGAAGGGATTCTACCATTGGCCTGTGGTTTCTCTATGAAGGAAATAAAGTTTCGCGGCATATAAGGTTTTTTCCACCCCTATGAATGCACTTGAAAGACTTCTCTTTCCTCCGTAAAATTGGTGAAACCTGTATTTCTTTAGTTGGGAGCTGCTGAATTTCAAAATGTTGTTACTACTTTTTTTTTTTTTTTTTTTTTTTAATATTTTCTTCTTGTTTCCTCTGTCACCGTTCTTGAAACTGTAACATGTCGTTTATTTCTGGTTTTCACTAGTTTTGGCGCAATTTGGACCACACAATGATTATACAAGATTTTAGACCATTCCTAAGTAGCAATCCACTGGACCAAGATAACAGAGCCAGTGAGAGAGGTCACCAAACTCACACTGACTTCTGGGGACCAAGTCGACCTCCGAGGCTGCCAATGACTCGGAGATACAGGTCACAAGGAAGTACTCGTCCTGATAGATCTCCAGCTATTGAAGGGTGAGTGCACAGTTATTTTTTAAGTTTTCTTTAAAGGTAGTTTCAATGAAGGACATTGGCATAATCTGATCTTTAAGGTTTTCATACTTACTGCCTGTGTGGACAAGATGGAGATACACAGAATGAAAACGAAGTTAAAATGAATGTCTACTCAACTAGTACCAGTTAACAAATTATAACCTAAAAGATGATAAAATTAACGATATAGGTCTCTGGTTAACATTTTTATTACTGTCTCACATTAATATATAGGTGATATATTTGTTTATCAAGATTTCAGAAGATACCAAAAGGCGTCATCAAATATACTGGATGACATTAGGATTCAAAAAGACCTCAGCAGATTGGAGCAGTGGACTTAATATGAAATTTAATAGGAATAAACGTAGAGTCTTGGGACTGCGAAACATCCATGCAGCAGGTGTTTACCGAGTGCCTTTTATATTAGGGCATTTGTGCTAGATTCTGGGGACACAGTGGTGAGCAAGACATCAGTCGAGTGGTGGCCTTTGATCTCATGATTCCCATTTAGTAGGGATAATAAACAATTATTTTAAGTGTTCACCATATGCATATAGGACTTTGCTTCATGCTCTATCTGCTTATCTCATTTAATCTTTATGAATTAGTAGGTACTATTGCTGTTCTCATTTTATATAAGAATAAACTGAAACTCAAGAAATTACAGTAACCTGGATCAGTGGTGGATCCAGGACTTGAACTCAGGGATGTGAATCTAGGGCTGCACTATCTGACACAGCAGCCACTAGCCACAGATCGTCATATCAGTTTACAAGTTAATAAAACTCAAAATTTCTCAGTCACACTAGCCAGACATTTCAAGGGCTCAGTAGCCACAGATAGCTTAGTAGTTACCATATTTCACAGTATAGATTATAGAACATTTCTATCATCTCAGAAAGTCCTGTTGGGCAGTTCTGTTCTAGAACCTACACTCCCTCCCCGCCACACACCTTCTAGACCTAACTATTAGTATTTGCTACACTTTATCATGTCTGTCCATCAGTCTGTCTCCTTGTTTATCTATTTTGTGAATTTCAGTTGCAGACACAACTTAGGACAGTTATAGGATATGGAAATTCAATTTAATGGGATCGTTGAGGACAAAAGCCAGTGAAATCTTAGGCTATATTAAGAACTTCAGTGCCCAGAGGTAAATCCACTGTGTCCTGTGCCAGTTAAATTACACATAGATCACTGCCCCTTCTCTGCCTGGGTTAAACCCCAGTGTTGGACTCAGTTTCGGGTCATCTAAACTTTTACCTCCCGTGCACTTTTCCCCTCCCACCCGCTGTACTGCCTGTCGGTTTTGGATTAGGTCTGTGGTGTGCTTTTCCTCGCTCCTCCATCAGGGGGTGACGGCGAGGTACCGCCGGACGGAAATCATGTAACGAGCCCGTCCGCGCCTCTGCGGCGGTTAAAGTGCACTCAGTCCCGTCACACCGCCATGCTGTCGGTTAGCTTTTTAATTGGCATTGCCCTCAGCAAATATTTTGAACTTTCATGAATTTTTATTCTCCAAATTACCTGTCCAGTAGCTGATTCTCAGCAGCCAACTTGCATTCTTCACCATGAAAATTGGGGCCTCAGGCATGAACCCCCCAAATCCCTGTTCCCAGCATCTGTCTCTACATCGGTATTCTCCTTTCCGTCTCCTCAGGTGAGGCGTCCTTTCTGTTTTTAAAGCAACTCCATCAGCCCGTGTTTCTGACTCATTCCTCTGACCTAGTTCTTCTGAGATTTTCTTTCAGCCATTTTCTTATCCCTGGTCCTTTTTCTCCCTTTACCATCCTCTTCTCCCCTCCCCCCCCGCCCACACACACACACGCGCACGTGCTCCGTGATTATTAATTCTGGCTGTGCATTAGTGTCTTTGAGAACATTTTTTAAAAATCCTGATACCTGCTCTTCCACCCCCCACCAACCCCCATTCTGGTTTAATCGTGAGGTCCCAGCATTGGTAATTTTTAAAGCCCCTGAGATTATTCTGATTGTAGCCAAGGTTAAGAACCATCCATTTTCAATACAATTTCTTAAGAGGAGTCTGCGTTTACTTTTTGTACTTTCTCATCTCTCATTCCTGTACCACTGTCGTCTGGCCTTCCTTTCACTAAAATGCACGGTGACCCAGTAGATCCTTAATCATCTTTATCTTGTGGGTCCAATTCATGAATTCAGCATTTTTGGTCTTTTTCTTCTCCCTTGAAATCCTGTACTTCTGACTTCCGTGACATTACGTTTTCTTGATTTACCTCTTCTCCGACATTTCCTCTTGTGAATACTTCGTAAACGTTTGTTTTCCCAAGGCATTTCCTTCGCCTGCTTTTCTTCGTACTCTGCAGCAGGGTTTCTTAACATTAGGACTGGTGACATTTTGGGTACTTTGTTGTTGTGCGGGGCTGTCTCTAAATGTGTAGCAGCACCCCCGGCCTCTCCCTACTTCCTCACCCCACCCCCAGTGAAGACAACCAGAAATGTCTCTAGACATTGTCAGATGTCCCCTGGGAGCAGATATTGTCCCAGCTTGAGAACCACTACTCTTTAAGCTCTCTGGCCGTTCTCAAGTTCTCTCACAGTTATAATTACCTGTGTACTAAAGACTCCCAGATCTATTTTTCTATTTTAACCTTTTCCCCTAATGTAAGACTTGAATATATAACCTCTTATTAGACATTTCCATCTGGATGCTCCATAGATACTCCAAACTCACCAAGATGGAAACTAAACTCGCCCAAATCTCTGATCTTTTTTCTTTCTTTCTGATTTTAATTGATGGTGCCACTCTCTATCCAGTTTAGAAGCCTGGGCATTAACCTGGAATCGTTTCTTCATCACTCAATCCTCCTGTAGATGCACACTTAGGATGTCATTAAGTCTTTCTGATTTTTATTTCGTTTCTCGACTTCTATTTTGCCCAGCTGTTTCCCCCTAGTTCACATCCTTCTCTTCCCTTGCTTGCCTGCACTCTTGCATTAGACTCCTTACTCTTCTTTCTCCTTCAGAGCTTTAGCATTCTTAAATTTATTCCCATATTACCCTTGCAGGATTATCTACCTAAATTTTCAAATCTGCATCATCACTTTCCTACTTAAAATCCATTGTCACAGGGTCTGTAACTTCAAATACAAAGCCCTCTATGTTTTTTAATCCTCCCAACCTTTGCAGCCTTGTTTCCAGTCAGGATTTTTTTGTTGCCAAATAATGGGGAGAATTACCCTACTTTGTTCTTTCTACTGTACGAATGCTTAAAAACACAGTGTGACTGCCCTCAGGCAGCCTTCTGTCCCGTCTGCAATCTAAGAGGAGTAGGGAACTAACTTCATGTCTAGAATTTTTTAGGCAGTAGGCTCTCTACACTCTTCATGGAACCCTTGAGCTGGGCCATATACAGTTAAAGTAGGGAGCAAAAATCTTTTGCTCAAAAATTCCTTGTCGGACTAATAATATATCCATGGGAACACGTTAGTTTGAATCAGTACTCGGTTGCTTCGCCTTTTTAATTCCTAGGAAGTTGTAGTGTCCTCCATTACTACATGGTCCCTTTGACTAGCAGAGTGGGAGAAAGATAAGTTTCCTTTTCTCATACGTTTTTTACAGATAAACATATTACCTTAGTAACATGCAAGTAACATATAACCCGATTTAATGGTGGCTTAAACAAGATTCTTTTTTCTTACACTTAGCAGGTCTCTAGGTAGGTGCAGCAGGTGAGTTCAGTGTCTCAACCCTATTAGGGTTGGAGCTCTGAGGTTCTCTTGGTCTTTCCCTCCTGCTTACTGCCTTAGGGCCTCAGGCAGGATGAAAGAAAAGGGTAGTGTCCGTTTATTTGTCCTATTTTTCTTTTTAAAGAAAGGAAAATCTTTTCCATTACTCCACTCCCACTTCTGTACGCCCTGCCAAGAAAATTCTACTCACCAGGCACTTCGTCACATGCTCCCCACCCCCAGCTGTAATGGAAGCTGGAAGAGCGTGGGTTTAGCTCTTCTGTTCTCTGCAGTAGGAAGTGGCAAGGGAGAAGGGTGTTGGGAATGGATTTGGGGTCAGCCAGCCAGTGTCTGCTAATTATCTATTTTATTAGCTATTTCAGCAAATAGAATAAGTGGCGTGTTATTTCAGATTAGTTATAGTGTAGAATTAATGTTTATTTTACATTAAACAATGTTTTCTCAATCTTCTGAAGATTTTGATCTTATTACTTATAAAATATATCAACTATGGGCCTTTATCCCACCACCTTTTTTTGGATGGGTGTTAGTAACTCATGATTTGGGCTCTAAATCAGTATTTTCTACATTTTAGACAGTAAGTACTGTCTTGATGATTTTTTTCCCCTCTCAACATTATTTGATGTTTTCTTTAGACCTACTTTTTTTTTTTTAACCTGAGATATACTGTGGGTAAGAAGCTTCATATTACCTGTATAAACATTATTATATACTCATTAGCTGTTTTTTTTTTCCCCCACTCATCTTTCTTGCCAAGTAGAGACCTCCCTCTGCTATAGGATCAGAATATGCCAGATATTGCTTTTCAAGGCTCTTTGACAGGTAGGACAAAGGCGTATAACCCGTTTCTTACCAATGGGACCTAAAGGGTCAGCTGGAAGGACTTCTGAGAAAATTTTTCTTCTCTTTTCTTCCCTTGAGGACAGTCCTAGCTCTTTACTTCCTGTCTAAGAATGTGATTCTTGGAGCCGCCGCAGCCATCTTGCAACCATGTATGGGAGACATGGCTGATATGCTGAGGATGGCAGAGAGGAAAGATGGAAAGAGTCATCTTTCATTGAGTTGCTATACCAAACTTGGGACTGTTTGCCTCCAGACTCTTTGTTAATTAAGGTAAATAAATGTCCTTGCAGTTTAAGTCATTTTTAGTCAGATGCCTGTTATTTGAAGTGGAATTCATCTTTTAATTCTTACAGTTTATGTCGATGGAACAACATTTGCCATTAGTAGAAAGCAACCATAGAAGTAAATTAAAAATGAAGGAAAATTATTGAATTTTAAAAACAAAATAAAAAATTTTTATTTGAGATCAGAGTGCCTTTAGGTCCCTAAAGTAGGGACCTACCTGCTCCTCCCAGCTTCTCCCACCCCTCTCCCCGCTCTTCTTCCCTCGCTCTCGCCATTCTAGCCCTGCTGCCTTTTAGTCTCCCACGTTGCTCTGTTCCCTTACGCTTCAGGCCTTTGCACATTTTGGTTTTATCTGTCTGGATTGCTGCAGTGATCTCCCTCCAGCCTTGACCTTCCCCCCTGCTATAGGTTAACTCAGACCTGCCCCTTGGACATCAGTTCCTTGGATGTTACCTCCTCTGAGAAGCCTTTCCTGACGCTCTTACTTGGTCCCCATGTGTATCCTCACAGAACTCTGTCTACTTCTTTTTAGCACTAGTCACAGAAGCAGTTTTATTTTTCGTGTGATCATTTAATGTCTCTCTCTCTCTTCACACTAGACTGTAAGTTCCAGGAAGGCAGGGACCATTGTTCCTCCAGGGTCTAACATGCTTGGCATATAGTACGCCCTGAAGTATTTGCTGACCGAGTGAAAGAAACGTTGTCCACAATTAAAAATATGTTAGTGAATTTATGCATTTCCTCCTGAATGTAGCTTTTGCTGCTCTGAATTTTACATTTTTTTGGGTCACCAGGCCATATTAAATTAGATTCCAATAATTGCCCAAGTAACAGCGGAGGAGTAGAGTATGAGCGTAAGAGTTACCGTTAATTTCTTTAGGACATTGACTATCATGGAGAGGTTTTGAGGTTCTGGGTTCTCCAGCTCTGCAAATCCTCAGTGATATATCATCTTCTTGGTCTCTGACTTTGACATAAGAGATGTGGCAAGCTTTTGAATTAAATGTATGACTATTGATTTTGTTTTTAAATGTCCTATTATGTATACCTGCCTTCAAAACCACTGCCCTGACATTTTCATTCTAGGTGCACACTTAGGAAGAAAATAGCCAACAATTAGAGACATGTAAAAATATATTAAAAATGTTTTTGCTATGTTTATATGGAAAATAAAAAATCTAATTTATGGATCTGTTTATACCTGTTGTGATTTTTCTCATAGTTCCATGAGGGCAGGGGCAGTATCTGATTTTCTTCATGTTAACAATGTATCTTGTCTATCTTTCCATGTCATTACTCATGGAGCTGCCCAACCTGTCACATTTAAACACAAGAATAGAATTCCATTTTACGAATGTACCATAATTAATTTAGACAATTCCCTAATGATGTATATTAGGGACCTTGTAGATTTTCTTTTTTATCATTATAAGCTATACTGCATTGACAGTGTTTCTTGTTCGTATATTTTTGTATGCCTATGAAATGTGTTTCAGTATTTTCCATTTTCTCTGTACTTCAGTTTGGATATATTCTGTCGACCCACTTTCAGTATAATCTTGTCTTCTGCTATTAAACCTATTGAGTAAATTCAACATTTCAGATACAATATTTTTCATTTGTAAAATTTCAGTTTGATTGTCATATGGACTAAAATTCTCGAGTGAAATTCTCTATCTTTACTTGAACATATTAGTCATAGTTAATTTAAAGCCTCATTTTTGTAACTCCAATATCTGGATCATCTGAGACTATTGTCTATCTTTTCCTCTTGGTTTCTGGTGATTGGTCCTGTCATTTGGTGTGTCTAGTAATTTTTGGTTGAATGTAGATAGTTTGTATAAAAAATATTAGAGGCTCTAGACAATGTTACTGTTCTCTAGAGAGGGTTCAGGCTCTTCTTCCTGGGCATACAGAACAATGGATGATCACTTTAATTCTTTCAGGAACTGCGTTAGGTTAAGACTAGGTTGCAGCCCTGATGAGGATGGTCTACTTTGGGTTCATTCATGGTCTCCAGAGGTTTCAGCTTAGAGCTTGATATATCCTTTAGGATCCTTCCTCCAGTGGGTCCTCAGCTCTAATTCCGTCCGAGATTGCTACAACACTGCTCCGTTTTTGAAAGATTTTCACTTACGTTTTTTTATTTGTTGCCCTGTATAGTCTCAGATTTGGTCATTGTTCTGAAGAGAAAATTGCTTTGCGCTTGATTCCTCCTGAGCCTTTGCCAAATGATGCGAATTCTGTGTCTCATTGAAGCTTTGCACAGGATTCTGAGCCTTCTGCTGTTGACCAGTGTCAACAGAAGCAGTTACCAAAGCCCGCGCCTCCTTCCAAGGTTATTCCCTCTCTGTGGAGTCTGAACCCTCTATCTGTCGTTTCCTTAGCAGTTCTTCTCTGCCTTCAAAAGAATTTTCTGGACTTTTTAAGTATCTGGGTTTTTTAAATGGTCATAGGTATCAATCGTGGTCTACTATCAACTCCCTTTATCTCAACTGAGGGTGAATATCTATGGAGATGTTTCTGTAGGATGAAATTCTAAGAGAGAAAGTGCTAGGACAAAGGTATAATCATTTAAAAATCGATATTGTTAAATTGCCTTTCGAAAGGCTGTAATTCTATTCTCGCCAATAGTATTTGAATGTGCACTGTATGTTCTTATCAAGTTCCTATCAGTCTTTAGCTGTTCTAATCTGATAGACAAAAACAGTACTTTTGTCTCTGTCTCTGATTTTTTACTTGATTAAGCTTATTTTTATGTAATTATTGGGTATTTATATTCTTCTATGAATTGTTATTTTTTTTGCAGTTTTTCTATTACAGAGTTAAAAATTGTAGGCGTCATCCCAGTATGGTAAAGGTATTAATCTTTTGTATATATTGTAAATATAAATTCCTTTCTAGTCTGTTCTTTGTCTTGTCCTTGTTAACTTTTATAGATGTATTTAATTTTAGGGGATATCAGATCTTTCAGTCTTTTAGATTTCATGCCATATTTTAAATAAAAGTCCTTATTCCAAGATCTTAAAAATTTATTCCTGTATTTTCTCCTGGTACTTCTTTATCTGATGCTCTTTGGTTCTATTAGACAGAACTTTTGGTTAAAAGTCGTAGAAATCCAATTTACTATAACTTGAAAAAAATTAGAATGTATTGGTTAATGTAACTCAGATAACAAATACAGTATCATCTCTTACTTTACTGATTTGAAATTCGTTCATTATATAACCTATAAAACATAATTTTAAAATATATATGCATGATGTTATTTTCCAAATAATATAAAGGAGAAATAAAAGGGTAGTGATATATAAAAATATGTGTTTTAACTTATACATGCTTGGCTGCGACTGTTTGGGGGAACAGAACGAAATGTCGGGTGCTCGCCTCTGGGTGTGGAATCAGTAAGCCTGAGGTTCGCCTATCTCCTGGACGGGCGCTTAAAGCACATCCAGGAGCTACGGAGGAGAAGTGTCTGATGTGCCACAGTCTTCTCGGGGTGCGCTGCTGGCAGTACTGTCCGCTCTGTGTGCACCGTGGTGGCTGCAAACGCCCGTTTCCTAAGGGTGCAACCTGTGACAAAGCTGCTCATCATGTGTTAACCAGCAAAAGTTCACTCGAGGCCTTCAGTCTTGCTGAGGAGCAAGCTGGACGCCACGTGGGGCTCTGAGTCCTGACTTCCTGCTGAGCTAGTGAAGATTCGACATACAGATTCTCTGAGGTCACCCTCATTGATCCATTTCACAAGGCTGTCAGACGGAGCCCAGACACCGGTGGGTCACCAGACTGGTCCACGAGCGCAAGGAGATGCGAGGGCTGATGCCTGCAGTCCGCAAGAGTGTGGCTTTGGAAGGGACACCGTTCCTGACATGTTATCAGTGTTTCTTGCCCTGTGGCTTTGAGGAGGCGTAGTGCTCTCCAGCTCCACTGCTGCTGATATAAGTAATGCCTGTGAAATTCTTACCTAAAACAATTTAAGACAGTCATGTCTGCTTAAAAGTGATTTTCATTTACAAATTCAGTGCAATCCTTATCAAAACATCAGTGGCATTTTTCACAGAATAGACAGTCTTAAAATTTGTATGGAGGCACAAAATACCCCTAATAGCCAAAGCAATCCTGAGAAAGAACAAAGCCGGAGGCATCGTGTTCCCTGATTTCAAGCTATATTACAAAGCTCTAGTAATTAAAACAGTATGGTACCGGCATAAAAACAGACACATTTGTCGTTAGAACAGAGAGCCCAGAAATAAACCCATACGTATATGGTCAATTAACTTATGACAAAGGTGCCTAGAATATACAATGGAAAAGAATAGTCCCTTCAATACATGGTGTTGAGAAAACTGGACGCTACATACAAAAAATGAAATTGAATTGTCTTACACCATACACAGATGTTAACTCAAAATGAAGGATTAAAGACTTGAACGTAAGACCTGAAACCATAAAGCTCTTGGAAGAAAACATAGGCAGTAAGCTCCTTGACGTTGATATTGGCGATTTTTTGGACTCCAAAAGCAACAATAAATAAGTGGGACTACATCAAACTAAAAAGCTTCTGCACAGCGAAAGAAACCATCAACAAAACGAAAAGGCAACCCACCGAATAGGAGAAAATGTTTACAAATCATGTATCTGATAAAGGGTTAATAATAAGAACTCATACAACTCAATAGCAAAGATCTGAATAGGCATTTTTCTAATGAAGACAGACGGTTGACCCACAGGTGCGTAGAAAAGTTGCTCTACATCACTAATCATCAGGAAAAAGCAAATCAAAACCACAAGGAAATATCACTTCACACCTGCTAGAATGGTTATTATCAAAAAGAGGAAATAACAAGTGTTGGCAAAGATGCAGATAAAAGGGAGCGAACACTTGCGCATTGTTGGTGGGACTATAAATTGGTGCAGCCGCTATGGAAAACAGTATGGAGGTTCTTTTAAAAATTAAAAGTAGAACTACCATATGATTCAGCAATTCCACTTTTGGGTATTTATCTGAAGAAAACAACACAGATTTGAAAAAATATGCACCCCACATTCATTGCCACATTTACAGTATCGAAGACATAGAAACAATCTATGTCCATCAGTGGATGAATGGATAAAGAAGATGGCATATATATGCAGTGGAATGTACAACCATTAAAAAAAAGATGAAATCTTAACATTTGTGACAACATGGATCGACCTTGAGGGCATTATGCTAAGTGAAATAAAATAGAGAAAGGCAAATACCATATGATCTCACACATCCAGTCTTAAAACAAAAAACCAAGCTCAAAGTTACAGAGAAGAGATTGGTGGTTGTCAGAGGGGGTAGGGAGAATGGCTGAAGAGGGTCAAAAGGTATAAACTTCCAGTTATAAAATAAATAATGGGGATATAATGTACAGCATGGTGACTGCATTATCCAGGAGATGCAAATGAAAACCACAAGATAGTTTATAGTGAATTACAATCTTATAATTAATAATACTGTACTGCACAAGATAGTTTATAGTGAATTACAATCTTATAATTAATAATATTGTACTACAGTTAGTGTCCATGCCAAAGTTGCTAAAAGAGTAGATCTTAAACATTCTTATCATAGAATTTTGTAACTGCATGGTGATTAATGTTAACTAGTCTTATTGTGGTGATCACTTGGAATATACAAACATGGAGTCAGATGTAGTACACCTAAAACTGGTAGGTTACGTGTCAGTTACACCTCAAAAAAAAAAAATCTAAATCCAGCCTACACTTAAGAGAGGAGTATAATAATATTTTTGGACATATTTAAAAGTAAATAGTATAGTTAGCTGTTGTGGGGCTTTGGAATAAGGAGAGGCTAATATTGGCTGCCGCCATTGTCATGTTGATTGGCCTAATAAGTGAAGTGGGAACCAGGGGGTTAAAAGTACATAGCATGTCAATTATATCTCAGTAAAGATAGAGAGGGGAGTGCATAGCATTCAGAAAACAAAAATCTAGGGGAAAATTCCTTCAGTGATTTTTCTTTTTTTTTTTTGGCTGAGACACGTTCCCGCATAATCTCTGAGGACAAAGACCAATCCCATTAGATAAAGCACTGGGTAGATGTGCCATCTTCTTGAATGACAAGTTTCAAACATCTGTTTGTATTTGTGTTAAAGTATTTTGAGTGACCAAATATGTTGATAAGTGTTTGTAAATGGAATTAAAAAAATTAAGGGCCCATTAAATAGTATCTTATACAGAGATCCAATGTGTAAAACACACAAAAATGGAACTACCCTTGTTACAGAGAGATTGGCCCAGAATTTCTTTTCAGTCTCTCCTCCTTGCTGCGAGGGGTCCAAGGAACGTAGTTTGAAAACTACACCATCCAATCAGATCCTTCTCCAGCCTATCATATAAGATAACATATAAAACAGCAGAAGTCAGGAAGGTTGCCATAGTAGCACAAAAGCACTGGACCAGGTAGCAGACTGATTTCTGGTACTATCTATTGTGTAATAGTCAGTGAAAAGCCACTGTGGCTTGGGGAGGGAGTTGGTGATTGGTCAGCCATGGATATTTGTACTTTCATTGGTCTATTGTCTTACCTGATTTTTCTCCTCCAACAGAATAATACAACAGTTCTTTGCAGGATTCTTTGCAAATTCTGCGGTTCCTGGATCCCCACACCCTTTATCCTGGTAAGTAACTAACTGCCTCTGTCTTACTCTGCTGGAAAAGCATCATTTTAGGTACTACAGTTAGTGTCCATGCCATAGTGAGGAGAGCTGTGGAGGCGAGTATATAGATGTGGTTGCCAGACCGTTACACTGCCATTATTTGCTAAGCCCAAACTTAATCAGAACTTACTTTTTGTCCAAGCTTGTGAGGGCCTGGGATGTCTGGGCACTAGGCTTGTCTGATTCCGGGGTGTGTTGAGGTGGGGGATGAGATGGTCCCCAATGGGCTGGGCATCTGTTTTGTGGGTTTCTCCTTATCATATGGGATGCCTTTATTCCTTAAGAGTTTCTGAAATTGAAAACTTACACCTAACTTCCTTTTTTCAAAGTAAGATTGTTTGTCAGAAGAAACAGAAGCCTATAATTCAGTATCAGAGTGATATTTATGCACGGCAGGGTAAAGATGGAGTTTCCTCTTGTCTGGACGGTTATGTTGCCCCTTCTGACTCTGCCCCAGACAGCTCCTTTGCTCAGAGGGCCCTCGGTTCATCTATACAGTTACCTAATTTCCCAGCCTTTAGTTTCTGTAAACATGTCCTCCCCAAAGAGTCTGGACATTCGTCATCTAGAGTCGTATGCCAGCAGCTCCAAAAAGAGGGGCCGCCAGGTCTGCTTTGGAAGTGCTCTAGGTCATGAGTCAGGTGAGGCCACTGTGGCCGCTGCTCTGTGTGGAAGCCCCTTGCCCCTGGGACCCAGGCAGCCTCTTTGAATGAGGGAAGTCAGCTGGAGTTTGGCCAGTCACGGAGGGAAAACGCTCCTTAAAAAGCAGCTGCATTTACGTTTAATGTTAAAGTAGGCACAGAGAAGACAAGCTTTTCTTAACCAACAGGAAGTGAGTCACTCTGTCACTATTTGCTTTCGAGTGTCATGTGGTACTTTAGGCAGCTTCACATTTTAGGTTCCATTCAGTTTAGTTAGAATTCCTAGAGAATGAGAGACTGACTACCTTTAGATAATATGCGTGACCTTGAAAATACTTTGAAATTCTTTGCCACTCGATTCTAGAAATCTGGTGATTTTCCAGGGCTGAGAGACCAGGATCCCTCTGCCAGTTTTTCCTGTGGTGTAAGGCAGAGCCTGGTTGCTCCCATCTAATGCCGTCTGTCTCATCTCACGTATAGGAGCGGGCTGCTGCACTCCAACCCTGGGGACTATGCCTGGGGTCAGACAGGGCTCGATGCCATTGTAACCCAGGTGAGGAGCTGCCTTTCGTGGGTGTGTTCAGTGTGTCTCGGTTCCGTAGCCTTCCTGCTTTCTTTCTGCTGCTTTCAGAAATGGTAGTCACTCTGCTTTCCCTAATATTTTGAGCTTGTGGGTTTGTATTTACTTAAAGGGATAAATGATTTACAGGTTTAGGTCAGCATCCATTTACCTTCTGTATCTGAGAGACTTTCTAGAAGACGACTTTACCTCTAAAAAAAAAGACTTCTCCTGTAACAAACAGTATCTTTTATTTTTGGCTTCATGTTCAGCCCTATGATGATCCTATAAACAAGTACTTCTCATCAGAGGAGGGTCTGCTCACGTGCCCGAGCAGGGGTAAATGGGGTGAAACAGGGGAAGGAAGCAGAAGGCGGCATCCCCGTGCCATGTGTAATTGCTTCCGTTCGTTTATGTTTATTTTAATTTAATTGGTTTTTCATTTTCCTGTGGATTGCTGAGAATAGAAAGCCTGTGGTTTTTATCCAAGTCTTGCAGGTAGTGACGTACCTATTTCTTGGCTCGCTTTATACAACTTTCCATACTCCCACCTTTTCTTTCTTCCAGCAGAATGAACTTTTTGGGCACTTAAGTATTACCTTTGGTTAAGCTGTAGTTTTATTCATGACATCACAACCCTTTCTGCTGCCTCTGAAGTTGCTTTATGCCTAAGGTGGGCCTTGCAGTGATGGGTCTGTCTGTAGAGTTACACGAATATTACTTAGAAATTATAAAGCGAGCACGACTGGCCTGGCAGCAGGAGAGGGAGACCCGGGCCTCCGAGCCCCGCGCGAGTGAAGCGCTGACGTTTCTCATCCCTGCGTTGCTCGTCCTCGGCTGGAGCAGCTCACTCCCCGGGGAGAGTGAGATGTCTGCCACTTCTTGTTTTCTTTCGTTGTAGCTTTTAGGACAACTGGAAAACACAGGGCCTCCCCCAGCTGACAAGGAAAAGATCACATCCCTCCCAACCGTGACAGTAACTCAGGAACAAGTGGGTAGGTTCATTTTCCTTTTATTCTGCCATCTTTTCATCTTTGTTCAGCATTCCAGCACCTTCCTATACTAAGGTTCTTACACGAAGCTGTAGGACTCCTGAAATTCCTGCCTGGGTGCCCGCCGTCGAAGGTGCCCATCCTCTTCGTTACAGTTATTCAGTTGTATTTCCTGAGCAGTTACCGTGTCCCTTACCTAGATGCCATGCAGAAAATCAAAAGGTACAAAGATACGTAGGACTCAATTTCTTGAAGAACTTACTAGGGGAAGCAAAGCAAAACTCACCAACTAGATAACTGAAAAAATCTTATTGAGCAAATGCTATTGACTTTGGAGACAGAGGAAGAGAAAAAAATGAGCATGGGAATTTGTTTCACATCTGTTCTGTGTCAGCTCTCGTTAGGTATGTTAGACATAGATATTATTTTATTTATAGGCACCAGAGGAACTGAGTGATAAAGGACATTATTTTGCACTGGGGTTTTCTTTCCCCACACATTCCACTTTAGAGTAGAGAGGATTTTAAAGACGGGATGGGCCATCTTAGGTCATTCTGTTTAGGGAACCGATGTAAAAATGTCAGCATGGACATGGTGTCTGAATCAGGTATAAGGAGAGTGACCTCATCAGACCTGAAATGGAATCTGGTGTGGGGACTAATGGGAGGTATGACTGGATAGGAAGGGTGCGGCCTTGTTACAGAGGACATGGAAACTGGCAGAGTAGTTGTGGATGGGTATTTTGACGTACATAAGTGTTGTGGGTCCCCACGTGGCGAGATGAGGAACTTTAAGTGGCCTTTAAAGTACCTTAGTTTGGAGGTAGTGTCTACAGTAGATTGGAAGGGGAAGAAGGCAGCAACAGGAATTTAAGGAGCTGGTGCAGCATCCAGGCGGGGTTCAGGAGGTGGTGGCAGTGCTAACAGAAAGGAAAGGTCATTTTGCAGAAAGGCTTTCGTCACTTATGCATCATGGGACGAAGGAGGGGAAAGGATCGAAGACGATTTTAAGATTCAGCTTTGTAACTACGGAGGCGATGCCGCCATCATCGGGAACGAGGGGATTGTGAGCGGGCTCGGATTTGGGGAGGTCAGGTGCTGTTCATAATTTTGAACCTGTGGATTTCGAGCTACCAGCTGAGAATCCGGGCAAAGGTGAGCTGGGAATGGCTTCCAAGCTGGCGTTAAGGAAGACGAGGTGGTGCCAGTGTAGGATATGTTTGTAGGAATGAAGGCCTGGAGTCAGGGATGGGGATACTACCTGGGAGGCTGTTATCGTAGACACGGCAGAAGTAAGAGCTGGAATTCGGGTTGCGGTGGTGGGGTTAGAGAGGAAGGGGTGATAAATCTGCCTCCAGAGGCAGTTGAGTGTTGTGGGCATGTCACAGACCCCGGCCACTGGGGGGATGGACTAGCGGATGTCGTTAGCCAGATTTGGGAAACTCAGAGTTTGCAATGGGGTGCTGTCAATTTAGTTTGTGGCCATTTCCTCAGAGAAGAAGGCTTTCTGTCTCAGGTCTTGGGCCTGAGCTACCCCAGGGCTTTGCAGCTCTGCAGCACCACCTGCTGGTGCTGCTTTGAATTAACAACCTGTTTAGAGTGCTTTAGGGCAGCCACGCTGTAAGAGGATGTGCAGTGTGGAAATAGTAGGGTAACAGTGGCTTGCGACACTGCATGGCAGCCGCTAGGAGTCCCGAGGTGAGTCCCTTCGTGTGGCGGACAGACTGCCAGTGTTTCCTAAGTACAAACTGCCAGGAGCCTGGCACACATTTGGGAAGATGTTCCTAGTTTATTTAACAGATAATCGAAGCCCCAGTCGAGTCCTTCCATCTCTTTGCGTTGGAGAGTCGGCCCTGTACACTTCCTACTTCCTGTCTGGGTCTCATGGGAACTGGCCCGCTCATAGCCCTCCTCTTCACATCCCTGTCTACTACCGCCTCTACCCTCATTTTGAATTAAAATTCCTGCTTCTTTCTGCCTGCACGTTGGATATCCTTTGTGTCATTTCTTTGTGCGTTCCTTTGGTCGTTAAAGACATTGGGCTGGTTTTTTTCTTCCTCCTTGTTGCTCGTTTACTTTAAAAGGCATGTCCTCCTCCGACAGATACGGGTTTAGAGTGCTCAGTGTGCAAAGAAGATTACACGGTGGGAGAGGAAGTTCGGCAGTTACCCTGCAACCACTTCTTTCACAGCAGCTGTATTGTGCCGTGGTTAGAACTGGTGAGTACAGACAGCCCGGCTGTGGGGCGTCTGCGGGGCATCTGTGCCGGTCATGTCTTCTGGGGGGGGTGCGGGAGGCGTGGCTGAAGGTGAGGGTGCGGTTAACAGGGGAGCCAGGCAGGTCAGATTTCAGCCTTTGGCTGACTCCTAGTAGCGCCGTTATAGGACTTTAGATGTCTCTTTGGAACTTCAGCCCAGGGGTTAGCAAACTCCAGCCCACAGATCGCTGTGGCTACGTCCGCATGTGTAAATGAGCTTTTTTGGAACATAGCCGGGCTCATTTGTTTACAGATTGTCTGGCTGCTTTCGTGCTACGTCAGCAGAGCAGAACAGCTGCAGCGCAGGCAGTAGGCAGCCTGCGAAGCCTAAAATATTCGCTACCTACCTACCTGTCTCTGCAGAGAAAGATTGCTGACCCCTGTTCCAGACCGCCTCAGCTCTCTCGTCCTATAGTTCGTTGGTGGTGTGTGCTAGCAGTTGTTGAGTGGCCGGCCTGGAACCCGCTCTGTCTGTCGTTAAAGTGGCGTCTGGGAGCTGTCCTGGCTCCCACCTGGGAGCCCGTGTGCGCCTCATGAGGATGCTTGTGCCCTTTTTGCTTTCTGCCCACCAGCTCTCAGGTTTCTTACGTGTTTAGTACGGCCAGCTTCTCAGGCCAGATTGTTCACGTGGACTGATGTCTTTCTGTTTCAGCACGATACCTGTCCTATATGTAGGAAGAGCTTAAATGGTGAGGACTCTACTTGGCAAACCCAGAGCTCTGAGGCCTCTGCAAGCAACAGATTTAGCAGTGACAGCCAGCTACATGACCGATGGACTTTCTGAAGCTAAAGACCGTCTGAGCCAGGCTGTGGTACTCTTCTTATCGCAGCTGTAAATTGTTATCAAAACAAAAAATAGTAGGTGGATTAGGAATCATATAAGAAACCGCAACCCATAATATTAATGCAGTGAGTGTTTTTCTTCTCTAAATTTAAAGTTAGCATCTGTAGACAGAATTGTATCTACAACCAAATGTCTCTTATTCCTGAATTCAGAGTGATAATTTTATAAGTGTGAAACTTAATTATGTGGGTTCCCCGCCCCCTCTCCCCCCAGAATAGAATCAGCTCCTTAAGGTGTAGCTAGGGGCCTGCTGTCTGTCCCGTTATTTTGTAATGGATGCTTTCACCCCCTTGTCCAGCCTCCACTCCACCACTAGTGTATTTTACAGTAAACACAGTGGAACCAGAGCCCTGAAGTCCTGCTGATGTAAAGTCTTTCTGTTTTAAATGTACAAAAGCATATACTCTTGGCCACGTTAGCTGTAAATTGAGGGCAGGTTAATTCAGGAATCTGAGACTAATGACTTTGTTTTGTCTTGAACCTTCAGAGAGCAAATCAAAGAAAAATTACAGGGGAAAGGGGAAAGTGGCTTATCATTGTACTCTTTTGGTCTTATTTTAATTTTTAAAGACTACTTCACAAGATGCACTTTCCACAGAAACCAACGTGACATGTCTTGGTCTTCTGTTGGTAGGGACCCGATTCTGGTTCCTCTTTGGGAATGAGCTGGACAACACACAGGTACAGAAAGACAAATGTTTGAAATCTTTGGTTCTGATGTTTTTTAATGATCCCCAACTCGTTTACTATCTTTTGTCCTGGGGACCTTAAATTAATTTCCCTCACAGAAATAGAATTACTTCATCACTGCTTCTACAGCCAATTCACCGTTTTTAGTAATTCGTTGGTCTTTGGGAATTGAGATTTTACGTTGCCTCATTTTTATTTTTTAAGCCCGTTAATCACCTCCGAAACCTTTCTGGCTTGGTTCTGGCAACATTTGGAATGAAACTGATTGTCGTGATTATGTCCAAAACAATTTGGCCTCGGAGAGGTGTGCCTTACTTTTTTTTAGCCTAACAGTGTCCCGTGGACTTGCACATGCTCTTTAGAGCATTTGAAGAAGATCGAAAATGTCCTTGGAACCTCAGAGTTTCAAAAGGGAATGATGAGAACCTGTAACCACTGTTGGTGCACCAAAAAGGGTGACAGGGGCACCGTTTATATGGTCATAGCAGCCCTTGATAGTTTAGAATGATCAGAACAAGGAGGCCACTTCTTGGCTAGGAGTCTTCCCTCAGTTTTCGTTGACTATCACACACTATACACTGATTCTGGGGGCGCGGGCAGGGGGTCGGAGATACCTTTGTACTTCGGTAGATGATGGAGTGGGGGAGGGAGAAGAGAGCGGGGGAGGGGCTCGCCGAATCAATTGCCTGCCTGGAAAAGTTGTCACCATAAGGTATGATTCAGGTTGGGCCCAGAAGTAATAAAAGATGTTTTTTCATAATGCCTCTCATGTCATACCTCTGTAGAGATTGTTTCTTTGCAGAATGTGAGCTATTTGCTAAGGCTGTTGACAGGTAGCCCCAGAATACACATTGGTTTTGAATGGGGGTTAAAGAGGCCGGGAGGAGATATGAGTATATTATGAATATTTAGTGGCCAGTATTCAGCTGTCTCAGAAAAACTATGACAGCCTGGAAACTTTTGTCTGCCTGTTAAAGTGTCTCGAGGTACCAGGACACGCGACTGACTGTATTTTCACTTACGAGTAGAGAACTAGAAAGGATCTGAGTAGCTTCACAGAAGGGTGGAAACAAAGTACGGGGCAGAGATTTACCTTTTCAGTCCACAGAACAGCAAGTAGCATCAGTCTAAGTTACCTGAATTTTTCTCACTTTCTTTTGCTCTGATAGAGGAGAGGACGTGAGGCTCATTTTGCCGTTTCCCAGACCCCGCCCACTTAATGAATCTGTATTGTTTCTTCCTAGAATGGGAGGCATCTCAGACTTCCAGGTTAATTTAGGTTAAGGAGTGTATTAGTCAAAGTTCTTTAGAGAAGCAGAACTGATGGTGTGTGTGTGTGCGTGTGTGTGTCTGTGTGTCTGTGGGGGTTTGTAAGGAATTGGCTCGTGCAATTACGGCGGCTCGGAAGTCCCAGGATTTTCTGTCAGCCAGGGGAAAGTCGATGGTTATCGTTCAGTTCGATTCCTAAGGCCTGAGCATGGGCGAGCCGTGTTCTTTCCAGTTCAAAAGCCGAAAAGTTCAAGACCCACGAAGATCCGATATTTCAGTTTGAGTCCAAAGACAGGAAGGACTGTCTCAGTCAGGCAGGAGGCGGTACCCCTCAACAGCAGGAGCATCGGCCTTTTTGTTCTGTTCAGGCCTTCAGCTGATTGCACGAGGCCCACCATACTGGGGGGGAATGTGCTTTAGTCATTCTGCTGCTTCAGATATTAATCTTACCAAAAGATACTCGCGCAGACATACCTAGAGTAACGTTTGACCAAGTATCTTGGCACCCCATGGCGAAGTCAGGTTGATACTTAAAATTAACCATCACAAGGAAGAAAAATAGAAATGACGCCCAGTAGAATGATCCTCATCCCACTTTTTTGCCAGGCGAACAGTGTGTGTGTGGAAGTGTCTGTCTCGCTTAGAGATCTTAGTACTAGTGTCAAACTGTGGAAGAAATATATGTGGGACGAGGACCAGGGTGCTGGATGTGTCATACCTGTGTTTTCTCTTCCACCTAAGTTCATCTGGAAGTCTGAGATGCCTCCCATTCTAGGCAGAAACTCTGTGGATTTGCTGACCTAACAGTGGAACGTGGCTGGGGTTAAGAGTTTATTTCTAGGAATGCCTTTCAAACACAGTTTAGATACAGTGCCCAAGGCAGAGGGCTATGTAACCCAGACTTTTCAGGTGTCTGATTCCTTTATATCAGACAGGCTTACAGACTCAGGATTCTGGATCCTTAGTAGGATTCAAGAGAGTCGATTCAACTTTCCCTGAGTGTCAAAGGGAAGGGGGAACCGGTGCAGTTTCAGATCTTGAGCCATTAAACTTTGAGGCCTTTGCATTCGTATTAAATGCCCCACCCTTGGAGTCCCACGCAGAGCTGCACAGATTGTTTTCTTAGTCACGAATGTGTTCTTTTTCTTCCCCTTGTCCATATAATTTGAAATAAGAGAGAAGAAAACTATCTTAGCACAGAAATAAGAGAAACTTCTAGAGACTGGTAGACTTGAAAGTTGAGAGTTTATATAGGGCAGCTCCTCGCTGGCCTTAACTGCAAACTGCAGGTGCTCATTGCTTTTCAGGTGGTTTTCCAGGCGTGTCAGTCTAAGTCGCCTTCATCTGGCTTAGTTCCGGCTGGACAGAACGGGCAGTTGGTCAAGAGGGGCCGAGTAGAGAACTGTCAGCTGATAGATCTCCAACGTCTTTAAAGTTTCTAAGCTAGTGAGTTGGGAACAGGGAGAAGGAATAATCCGGACACAAAAAAGTCAGTTTTCCCTCAAAGTTCCTATTGCCAGTTCTCTGAAGAGTTGAGAAATTTGGAGAATCCTGAATGATATTTTGTCCCTGTTGATGTAGCTCCTTGACTCTTTCTTTATGATAATATTTTAATTTCTAAGAAAGAGGAATTATTCTAGGTGGAAGACGTGGAAATGGCTATAAATCAAATAGCTTCTTTAGCTCATTACGCCTTTCAGTTGACAACATTTGCTGCGTAACAGCCAAGCAAGTACTCGTTGCATGGTTTCCTCGAGCAGTATTCTCCGGTCCAATAATTGGCTGTCAAGTCAGAAGAAAGATTTTTGGGGAACACTTCTTTCCCCCTAACAAGTCTCACTTTGATTAAGTAGTTATTAGAAAAATTCCTGTTTATGTCTTCGTTTTGCACATTCATACATGTGTGGGAACATGTATATATTCGCAGACACACACATAGGCTCCTCTCACTCGAGGAAGAAAGGATATGGTGCTGAGGTGGAGTGGGCCGGGGGACGGCGGGGGCAGGGGCCTCACAGTCCGGTTCTCACTGTGCACGCTCAGGCCCTTGCCCCTACGGTTCTCGGTGACGGGACACTGCTGGCTCGTTACTGGTGTGGCGAAGGGATTCAGTAGCGGTAAAAGCCTAGTCGTTTATGAAAGTTGAGAATAAATGGCTTTGAGGAACGGGTGTTTATAATCCATTGCTTCTTTGTCATAAGCTAAATACCATTTTTTTTTCCATGATAAATTATTGCTGCCAAATGGACTTCTCTGCGACTTGCATGCTTCCGTTTCTTTCTCCCTGGCGTCCAGGCGCATTTCCTCAGGGAACGTTAAGGACATCAGTCCGATGAGGAGGGCATCATGCGCCGCGTCTGCTCTAAGCAGCAGGGCCCCCCTGGGTTTCGGGAGGCGCAGGGCACGCCAGACTCGATTGCGAGCGCTGACCCAGGCAGGCTGCCCTTGAGCCGGCTCCCTCCTGGAAGCCGGGCAGGGCCGCTCAGTAGGTGGTGGTGTCAGGGGAGCCCCTTCTGGCCTCGTGCTGGAGGGTGGGAGGCCAGAGGGCTGTCTGCAAGAGTGAACCAGTGGGGACCCGGAGCTGGGGGACTGGAGAGTGCTCTCTCTCACAGTGTCCAGAATGAATCTCACATAAGTCCTGATGGCTCTCGTGTGGGAGGATGAGGCTGGTGGTGATGTCAGAGTCGGTGCACAGGCCGCGACCCACAGGCTGCTCCAGAGTTTAAGATGGGACACGCAGAGCACTGTACGCTGGAGGCCTTCCCAGGGGCAGGACAGCGCCCGTGTCCCATCCAAAGGACACTGTGGTTTTGATCTCACGCCTGCCAGACAAGTGGAATTCCAGGCGTCCAGCTCTGAGGTCTTACACACATAAACTTCGTTTCACCAGATTCCGTGTCGAAGGTGTCCACGGAGCCTGTGTGCTGCCGCCTCCTCCAGCTCGCAGACTCACATCTGTGAAGCCTGGGATGTAGGCCTGTGGTCTTTACCTTTTCTAATGAGATGTACCGTTTTTTAAGGTCCAAAGAGTATTAGACTCCCCTCCCAACAAGATGATAGTTGTATTTTTAGTACTTTGGTGAAAAAATGCATAACAATAAGCTACTGCGATTTCAGTAATGCCTTTAAATCAGTTTGTCTTTATTAGTCACACCAGAATCAACATCCAGTTGCGTTATATAGTGTATACATATTTGAAGCCATATCTCAGAACTTCGTTTGCTCAAGGAACATAGCCGGCCGGCATGTTGCAGAGCCAGAATCTGAGCCCAGGTCTTTTGACTCTGTGCCTAGTCTTTTCCCTCCATAAGACACAAAACCCAGACCTTTGAGTTTGAGGTTCAGGACCATCAGTAATGAGGGTCTTACCCATCTCTTTCTGCCGTTTCTCTCTGTGTTCCCACAAACCTTAGCTCCCACAGTTGGCAGGTGCTGGCCAAGGATCACAGGTAAGGTATCTGTTTCCTTTCGATGGCTTGTCATTTAGCTTCAGTGAAATGGTCTGTGTTCCTTCCTCTTGATTCCTGTGGTTCTTCCTATCAGGAATATCCTACCCTCTCCTCTCTGCTGAACTGTGGCAAAGAGAAACAGGATTTGGGCACTTAGGAGGAAAGGGGCTGCAAATCCTGCTTTGGGCATTTATATAGAAAGAGAAGTGACCGAAGAGGCTGACGGGTGCTTGACGGGAGGCAGCCCGCTGAGCTCTGCGGTGCCCCTGGTCCGCTCCGGTCTCCCTGGCAGCGCCTCGCGGATGCTGTTGGGCACCATGGTCTCTGCGTCTCCTCGTTTCCACGCAGGTCAAGTCACTGCGTCTGGCGCTTTCTCTTCAGTCCTGCCCGTGCTTGTTTCCTCTCTCTTTCCTTCACAGTGTTAAATAAAAATGCCTTCCAAAGAAATTGGTGTTTGACTTGCTTGTTTATTTCACTGTGTTGGAGGGGAGGGAGGACGAGTCCTGGGGACGGACGGACAGGACACACACAAACACACACACACACACACACACACACACACACACAGCGAGAACCGCGCCAGCCGCCTTAGTGGGAGCTTTACTTTTTATTTGCAGGTGACGGAGTTGGGAAGAAAGGCAGGTTTGCTCTCCCTGCTGTGAATTCTCCAGATTCTTGGCATATTTAGCATCTTTTCCCTTCTGACCTGTTTCCCCTCCTCTCCCCCGGTGGTTGAGAGGTGGGTGGTGCTCTGTACACGTTGTAATGTGAGAGGTACCAAGCTAAAGAGAGTGGGATGTATCTTGCTGCTTTACTTCTGGCTTACAAAGCTGTAGAAAGAAAAAGGAAAGTTTGTATCATTGCCACAAAACTTAGAATAGCAGCATAATAGCTCCTGTAATTCATCTGGGATGTGCGTGTGATAGGTGTTCGTGTCTAGAGAAGGGATGAGAGAGGAAACACGAGATTACGTGTGTGTCTTACTGCCAACGTGCAGATGTGATCGTTAGCAAGTCCGGCTGATCCCGGTGGAAGTGGGGAGGGAGCCAGCCTTTGACCGCTCCTCGCTGCAAGGCAGGACAGTCAAGAAGCGTGTCACTCAGAGAGTTCACAGTAGGTTTTCCATGTATAGCAATGAATGGTTGGCTCAGTGATAGGACAAGGGTAGTCCCTGAAATTAGTGATAGGACAAGGGTAGTCCCTGAAATTAGCGGGTTAGGTTAGGACTAATCCGCGAGTTATCTCGGGGTAAACGTAGCCCCAAGTGCTGCTGGTGAGTATTCTCGGGGCCAACGGGAAATGGGTTAAACAAATTTATTAAGAACCTGCATGCGCCTTGTACTCTCTTTGATGGAGTAAACAAGCCGGTCCCGGCTCTGAGAGCTCACATTCTGGCGGCTCTCCAAATGGGTTTTGATTCGAGGGCAGCACAAATAAAATGGAATTAAGGATGCCAAGGATGGGCAAAAACCTGTGTCAGTTATTGATGATGTAAAAATGAAATGGCAAGTTATCACAAGTTCCAGCCATTGTCTAACAGAAAACCCTGATTTGTATTGATAAATGGCACTGTGGACTCAGCCAGAAGTATTTAATATACTCAATCTGGCCATCGGCCTTTGCCGAGGAAGCTGCATTGTTCAAAACCCACCAGCAGACCACGTCGGTCTCTTGCCTTGTTCGTTGTCACATAATGGCCTCAACTTGTAGCCCTCTGTTCATCCAGTGAATGAGGCACCTGGATTTGCCTGCCTTTCCAGGTAGGTCTGACCTACCCAGTGCAAGTCTGAGTCATCCATTTTTCCCTAGTCAGTGTGAAATCTTTAGTCCCTTTGGGTCCCTTTAGCCCTCTGGTTCGATATTTTCCTGTGGACAGTCAGGGCTCAAGGAGCATTTCCTTCCCCCACTTCATCCCCCTCTCCTCCCTCCTGCTGGAGAATAACCAAGGCGACAAAGGTATAGCACCCTCGTCGTGGGGAGTGCATACGATTTATCTGGACATACCTTGCAGGGCCAGCAGGCTGGTGACCAGCATTGCCCAGAGCTTCTCCTGCCGGAAGCCTGAACTGAGAGCGCCTTTGCTGTGGCTGAGCTCACGGCGCCCAGTTCCTTGTAGTCCCATCGCTGTGTAGTTCCCTGGCTCTGGTCCCAAAGAGAATCAGCGGATCAGGCGAGGGTTTCAGAAGTCCCTCCTTGTGCCGCTTGTTGCGACTTCTCAGCATATAATTCATTACCCGGATAAGGATTTTTTTTTTTTAAAACATTTGTGGGTACTTTAGCAGCAATAAATAGAGAATCTGTGTGATACTGGGGATGCAAATAAGCCTACCTTGAAGGAACTCTTAAGGCATGCCAGAGAGCCAGCAAAGTTACCCGAGTCCCCTTGCAGTGGGTGTCTCCAGAGCTCATTTGAAAACCATCTTCTGGAGTGGCTCGAGCAGTTCAGGCTAAGTTAAAATCTGGGCTTTGGAATAGATCTGGTTTCTTATCCACCACGCACAAGCTGAGTGACCTTAACACAAATTACCTTTGAGCCCAAGTCGTCACATGACAAGAATAGTACCTTTCTCAAAAGGCCATGAAGATTAAATGAAGTAATAGATCACTTAGCATGTCGTTTTTTAACACTGTTACCTGTCTGGCCTTATTAGTTTCATCTTCCAAAAGGAATCTTATTTCCACATTTGGTGAGCATACGTGTTGGCTCTAATACATAAATATGGTGAGAACGAGAAAGGCATTGTGTCTTAGGGAGAAGCATCACAAGCAGAAATAGTAGGAGAATGGGAATAGTAGATTATAAGAGCGAGAGCCTTGTACCCCCTTCCTGTCCTCCAAGGCTTAGCATTTGTGCTTGGGATGCACAATACAAATTTATGAGATGAATGAAAGAGTATTAAATAGAAATTTTATAAAACCCTCAGTGCCAGGATAAAGTAAAGTGAAGAGATATTAAAACTGGTGGTATGTTATGTACAAATTAACATTTTAGAAAGATGTTTAGAGTCGGCGGGCCGTTACTAGGCAACACCTCAGTGCCAGGTCCTGAGGTAGATGTGGGAGACACGAAAACGAGTAAGATGCAGTTGGGTCTCAAGTGGGGCTGGCCAGATAGGAGACCATTGAAATGTGTTAGGTGTGAGACGATGACCTGGAGGACACCTTTGGAAAGAAAGGGACGAATGTTGGAAAGAACTAGCCGTACTTAGCAACTTAACTGGTTGGGGGAAGAGAATAAAGGAGGAACCATGGTTCTGACTAAATCGTGGATAGAAGTCCAGTCTCGGGAGGATGGATTTGAGTCTGCGGCATCAGTAGGGCATTCAGGAGCTGGGAGTCCAGTTATCAGTGGAAATGTTTAACTGCAACTTAGGAAAGAGGTTAGAGCTGGAGAAGTTGATTTGTGGGTCAGGTGCAAGGGTGGACAGGTTTAAATCCTAAGAGTGAGAACTAGGGAGAGAGTAGAGAGAGAAGACAGAGGGGTGAGGAGTGATTCTTTGGAAATGAATTCTCATGCGTTGAGAGATGGGTGGAGGAAACGGAGGCAGAGAAGGAGAGAAAACAGCAGAAAGGTAGAAAAGCCGGGGGGAGCACAGTCACAGAAGCCAGTAGAGAAGATGGGAGTTTGATCATGGAGAGCGCGGAAGTGCCCAGCGCCATACTAGGTCATATGGGAGACGTACCTGGGAGCATGGAAGAAAGTAAGCAACCTAAAGCGAAGCTGAGAATGTGGATTAACTACTAACCGTAGGAGATGAGGAAAGGCTCTGGGCCAAGTTTTTATCTTTGGGGTCTCTGTGTGTAATCTATTTTTCTTAAAAAATACGATAGTATTTTAAAGTTGATAACGGATTACAGCAGTATCCTTTTATCTTCCTAGGCTTATTCCCCAGAGACGATCGCTGTCAATTCTTTGAGATGTTTCACCATATTCCTAAATAATATGCTCATGTCACCACTCCTTGATGAGAAAGTATAGACTTTGATTGACTTTCTGCTATAGAAGATGAGGATGTGATTCCATAAACCTCTAGCCACTTCCCTTCTCTGCGTCTTTCAAAAACCATTATGACAAATTTTAGACTTTGGATTCTGTAAATGTTACTTATTACAGAGTCACGTTGCATGCTATGATTATGTTCCCTTTGGTAAAATTTAGCATTTTCCCTGCAGATAATGATCACTTCCTTTGGTAGCTTCTTAAGAAAGATTACATGGAAGACAAAATTTGTTTTGAATTATTCCATGCCTTTCCTCACGTGTGGTTGGTAGTTTGGGCACAGAATTCTAAGTAGAACATAATTTTTAATTTTGAAGGCTTGCTGCATTGTCTGGGCATATAAAAACATGGAGAGTCACTCTGGGTATATGAGGATGTCACGCATGTAAAGTCGAGGCTGGGGTGGCCATGTGTAGGCAGGCTGTCCACAATAGTGACAGAACACGGGAGCACACACAAAATGAAGGAGATACGCAGAGGCTCTGCTGCCCCAGAGATGGAGACAATAACAGTTTGGGGTTCTGTTGGCTTCCTGCTTTCTGATTCTAGAAACAAACTCCTGGACACCGGCTACACTTGCCTTACTATTTTGCCCCTTTAATCTACGGCAGCTTGAATGGGTTTCCCTTTCTTATAACTAAATGCTCTTGAAAACAACTGTCTGATTTATCTCAAGTCCATCCGTCTGTTTAGAAACAGCCACATCCCGGAGACAGGGCCGAACTGGGAGTGGGGAGGACGAAATTCCAGACCTTTCTGCTTGTACCGGCCCTGGTCAGTGAGTGGCATCAGACAAGGTGCTTCATCTCCTTGTGACTCAGTCTCAGTGTCAACAAAAAGTGGGATGGCTACCTCAGTACGATTTTTTAAAATTAAAGACAACATGAGATGGCCCTCGTCTGCGTGCTTCGCAGGATGCAGCGCCTGCCGGTGGGAACGGTGGGCCAGGACCGAGTCACGGGGAGCACATGTCCCTGAGGAGCTGCCCACCCAGGGCCTGAGACAACCACTGGTCTCCAGCTGTCCACCTGCTGACGTCCCACCTGGTGCCATTAGGGATATTGGGAGCTCACCTGTGACCGAAAGGGAGAAAAAATGGCCTTGAAGGTGGATGTCTGACTTCTGGCTTCTGGCACAACACTGGTAGATGCCACTGTTGGACGGCGTGGTTCGGTCTATGGTGAACACCAACTGCGATGACCGTTCACTGCCGCCATCTGGCCCACGATACCGTTTCAGTCTCAGCTGCTCCAAGCTGGTCTCAGGGGAGCAGTCCCGAGTCCTGTTCTTGCACAAAAACACGACAACCCCCTCTGCCTCTCCTTCCTTATGCCACACGGTACAGATTATGCTTAGTCTCTCTCCTTCCTGGGAAACTGAGCTGCTGATGTTCATGCATCCTGAAACAGGAAAGCAGGAATTAGCCGTGGGAAGCCAGGTGTACATGGTAAATGAAATTCACTTCCACAGAAATGTCAAGGTGAGGCAGGGGCCTCCCCACAGACATTAAATACCAGCCTCTTCAAAGAGCTGTCTACGTGCTGTAGGCGTATCTGAAGGACACAGGCAATCCCAGCTACTAATCAGGAATGATTTGTATTTTATTTCTGCTCTCCGTCTGGAACTCTGTAGGGCCTTTAACTATCAGAGTGCACTGTCTCTAATCCTCGAGATAGCCTTAGAGACAGGTCTTCTTGTTCCCATTTTATAGATTAACAGACTGAGGCACGGAGTGGTTAAATGGGTTTGCCAGAGTCGACGAATATTGTGGTATCTGAATCTCAAACCTGGATGTCCTAACCTGTAGGAATCTTAGATCGGGCCAGATTGCCAGGCTCTTTGCAACACAGCAGAAGCAGAATGGGCAATCGGATGCTGACAAAAAAGAAAACACTGTATTTTTGACACTTTATTAGTGTCAAGAAGGGTGGGTCCTTTTCTACCTCACCAGAAAAAAATTCATGGGGTCCATCCCTCCTCACGAGTCCAGGATCCTCCCTGATGGCTGTCTCTGGCCTGGGGACCTGGGGGTGGGCTGTCCTTACCACCAAGCTGGATGTCAGCGATTACCAGCAGAACAGCCAGAGCAAAGCAGCCTCTGCCAGGTGCCATCGACGTCCCACACGTTGTCAGCAGCTCTAGGAAATCGAGGCAAATGCCGGCTCTGCTGATGTCCTTGGCCTCACTTTCCTGAAAGCACAGGGGGGATCCTGGACAAGGCCTTCCGGGGCTCCAAGGCCGCCTCCCTGTCCCAGGCACCTCCTTCGGCTGGCCGGGGTCTGATGGAGATGGAGGAGGGCTTGGGTGTGAGAATCTAGCTGGCTGGGAAGCCAGATGCCGAATCCAGTGGGGTGTACTGGAGAGAGGAGACAGAGATGCTAAGGGCTGTCTTTGCAGATTTTTTTTTCTAAGTTAATTGGATTGTCAGTTCAAAGAATATGAACATTAAAATTTTTTTCTACTACGTGTTATCAGATTGCTCTCTAAAAAGATGTTTGAGATTAAGACGTTCAACAAGAATGCTTGATAATGTACATTTCTCCACGGGCTTCCCAGTGGATATTAGCGATCTTTTAAGTTTTTGCCAATCTGAGGGATGAAAAAACATCTCGCTGATGTTTTATTTTGCGTTTCCATGACTATTGAGGGTGAAGAGCTCTTCTTATGTTTATTGGCCATTAGTATTTCCTCTTCTATGAATTGTCTGTTCATAGTTTTTGCATTTTTTTTAAATCAACTTTTAGGAGCTCTCTCTATATTAGAGATATTAACCTGGCCGCCATTTTTTAAAAACATGTATTTCCTTCCAATTTGTTGTTTGTCTCTTGACTTTGTTTTCTTTCCATAAGGAAAATTGACATTTGCATGCAGTTAAATACCATACATCTATCTTCTCTTTTAAATCATTTGTGTTTCCTGTATTAAGAAAGTTTGCTTCAGGCTGAGGTTGTAATTTTCTCCCAATATTTTTATTGTTTTACCTGTTACATTTATATTTTCTAATCCTAGCTAAGAAAAATTATCACCATGTTGAAAAAAACAAAACTGAACAAAAACCAGGACCAGGAAAACAACTGAATTTTCACCAGTAGAGAAATTGTTGAATAAATTTTGACTCATCCATACAATAGAATATGATATTTATTATTAAAAAGAATGAGTTCTATAAATATGAGCATGAAGGGATGTCCATAATATACCATTATGTCAAAAAAAGATAAATTGTACATCTATATATATAAAATAATGGTTGCCTGATTGTTGTGGAAACTTCTAGAGATATTCTATGCCTATACAAACGGTTCCATATTTTCCTTTTTAAAAATAATAAGAATACATGATAACATACAGTACACGCTGTTCTACATTTTGCTGTTTTCGCTTACCAGTGTGTCCTGGAGGCTATATTAGTACATAATTTCCCTTTTTAAAAATTGTTGCACACTATTCATAATTATGTGAATTTATTCACATAGATTGCAATTAGCATTTTGACTATTTTCAGTCTTTTCCAAACCCCACTGCAATGAATAACCTTGTATATACGTCATTTTGCACATGGTGAATCTCTAGAAGTTGCATCGCTGGTCCAGGGGTGTATATGCGTTTGCTATTTTGACAAACGTTGCCATATTGTCCTCTACAGAGGTCACGCCAGCGTACCTTTCCACAAGCAAATGTGAGAATGTTTTTTCATACCCATGCCAACAATCTGATGCTAATTCGAGAGGTGAAAAATGGCCTCAGTGTGGTTGTAATTTACAATTCTCTTATCACGACTGAGGTTAAGCATATTTTGATGTGTTCAAGAGATGTTTGTTTTTCCCTTTCTATGAAATTGCCCGTTTTTCTTTCGGGTTGTCAACAGTGATGTTTTTCAATTGATTTGTAGGAGTTCTTTATATATACTCAAAAAATTAGTCCTTTGCGATAGGAGTTAGAAATACTTTTCTAGCTTACCATTTGTCTTTTCTATGGTAGTTTTTAAAAAATTTATTAAATGTATTGAGGTGACATTGGTTAATAAAATTATATAGGTTTCAAATATACAATTCTATGATGCGTCATCTGTATGGTGTGTCAAGTCTCCTTCTGTCACCATATATTTGACCCCCTTCACCCTCTTGTACCTCCCCTCTCTATGGTGGGTTTTGTGTTGCAGAAATCTTTTTGTTTTCATGTAATTAAACTTACCAATCTGGTCTTTTATGTTAATCTCTGTCAGGTTTTGTGACATGCTATACGGGCCTTCTCTACTCCCAAATTTAAAACATTCTCCCATGGTTTCTTCCAGTACTTTTATTTTTTAATTTTCTTTTACATTAAAATTGTTGTATTTATAGAATTTATTTTGGTGGAAAAGGTAAGGTACAGCCGTAACTTAATTTTTTTCGAGCTTTCTACCAGTCAGTTTCAATACCTTTAGTTGAATAAAACAATCCACTCTTGACTTGAAATGCTTGTCACATACACCTGTGTGTATGCGTGCCGATTTATATACTTTCGTTCTATTTATATGTGTGCCCGACAAATTTTAGTAGATTTATATTTTAATTCTTAGAAAGTAATTTATTGACTTGTTAATATTTTATTTTTAAATGTCTAATCGTCTTTGTTGTAGATTTAGACTGTTTTAATATTTAGTCTCTAAGTTTTCAGAATTTTTCTATCTGATATTTATAATCAGCTTGTCTAGTCTCTCCCTTCCCACCATCTACCACCAGAGAAAAATAATATTGGTATTTTTTAAAATTGGGATATGTGCAATTGATGTTTTAACTTAGAATTGAAATTTTTGTGGCATTGATTCTTTTGATCCAAGAATGTGATATTCCTCTCCATTTTTTAAGTCTTGTGTTTTGATGTGTGTCTCTCAGCCATGTTTAGATGTTTTCTTCATAAAGGTCTTGTTTATTTGTCACTAAGTTTATTTTGAGTATATTTTTTGTCACTATCGAAAAATATCATTTTTTTCCCATTGTCTTTTGTTTTTTGTTTCTACCTTTATGTCATTTTTCTTTTATATCATTCATTAAATCTTTTAACTCTTCATTGTTGTTTCTACATGAAAGACTGTTTATTATATATTAATTTCATATCCGGCTGCCTTCTCTAATAATTCTATTGTTTTTAATAATTTTTCAGTTGATTCTCAAGGTTTTGACAAACAATCATATAATTTCTAAATAATGATAATCACTTCCTTTTCTATTTTTATATCTCTGATTTCTTTCTCCTGTCTAATTGTGTTGGCTAATATCTCCAGAAAATATTAAATAACAGTGGTGATAATGAATCCCTGTCTTTTTTTCTGAATTTAGTGGGGAATGCTTAATTGTTTCCTTATTAGGTATATGCTAGCTAGGGATGAGATGTTTTATTATATTAAGGAATATACATTTATTTCTATTAGGAGTTTTAAAAAAACCAAGGAGGAATGTTAAATGCTATAGTAATTGCATTTTAGATGTCAACTAAAATGATCATATGATTTTTCTTAATAGATATATTTGGTCTGTGTTAATAGATTTCCTGAAATTGGTGCATGCTTGCAACCTAAAAAACAAAAACAAAACCAGCATTTGGTCTTGGCATATTATTCTTTTAATATGCTGCTGGATTCTGTTTCATAGTATTTTATTTAAGGCTTTCGCTTCAATATTCTCAAATAAGATTGATTTCTTTTTTATTTTTTGTGTTACTTTAGTTGGGTTTTAGAATAAATGTTAGGCTTATTTCACAAAAAGAATTTGGAAACTTTTCTTTTGTAAGCTCAGGAATGATTTCCAAAAGCAGTGAAATTATCTGTTTTTTAAAGGTTTAGTAGCATTCTCTAGTGAGACCATCTGGGCCTAATGTTTTAGCGGGGCAGTTAGGCCTCAATCCAATTCATGTATACGTTTCTGTTATATCAGGATTAGAGACAAATTCTGTTTAGAAATAACTCCAAGAACGGTTTTTACATTTTATTTTCACACTGAAAACCAGTCAGATTTGCTTCAGCCTCAAAAAGCATGTTTATGTAAAATGAAATTAATGCTGGCCGAGAGCTATACTTTTTTTCTAAATGGGAAATAGGTTAAAAACTTAGGAAAAAAGTAAGCCCATTCATTGCTCCCCAACATCCAATATGTTCTTTATTTAACACATGCAGAGCCTAAGTGCTTGAAATAAGTATCTGACGCAATGATAATAGCACAAATCAAAAGCTATCCCCAATTAGCATGCCATCCACACAAAATGGCACATTTCAGTTTTAAGGCAATTGACTTAAAAACACTTTTATTCTGATCGCCTTTCGTTTCGTCTTACAAACAATCATCCAGCATCTTAGTTCTGACCTTTTTGTTAATCCCACCAATAGACATATTTTTTTTATTTTGACCCCACGCTATAGTGTGACTAGGTTTTTTTAAAATTGTCATTGTAAAAAATATATAATATGTAAAACACATAATGAAAGTCCATTTCGTTGGTTCCTAAACTTCTCATGGTGAACATCTTACGTTCTGACATATTTCCAAATGTGTATGTGTGTGTGTGTGTGTGTGTACAGACAGATACACAGATATATACATATATACATAGATACATATTCTGTACTCAATTTTTTAAATTATAAAAGTATTACAGGATCATCTTAGCGAGTCGAACAACATAAAATGGCATCAAGAAAAATTACTAAACTCTCCCTCTTCCCTCTCTGAGGTAAACAAGACAAACGATATGCTATGTATCTTTGTACTTGTTCTCTGTGGTCTATAAATATATACAATTGTCAGGGAGAAAAAAAAATCATCCTCTACCCTTCAAGGATTTCCTGGCTGGTCTAATAATCAAATTAACACAGACAGATTAGTAGGAGAGAAACAGATTACAAAGTTTAATAACACGCATACCCCTACCCTCCTCCCATATGTGAGAGAGAGCCGGGAACCCTGAGTAACACCCCAAATGGCGGCAGCCACCACCTTCAACTCCACATTCAGAGTTAAAGACAAAAGGTGATGCTGGGGGTAGAGTCAGCTGTGGGAAGTTACCAGGACAAACACAGTAAACAGAATCTTGTTAAGTGCTTACACATCTGGATTGGCTTTCTTTCTCTTGCTGCTTTTGGAATCCAGCCGACTCTGACAAAGCTCAGGCCAGTGTGCTAATTGCTAGAGATGACACAAGTTTCTCCCATCTCCTCGGCAGAGCATGAGACATGTGAGTGAGACCATCTGCAACCAATCAGCACCCAGCCTACCTCTGGCTGACTCCAGACAAACCAATGAGCTCAGAAGAACTGCCAGTTGAGCCCCGCCCAGATTGCCAAACCACAGAATTGTGAGCTAAAAAAAGGTTATCGTTTTCAACCACCAGAGTTTGTCGGGTGGTTTGTTGTACAGCAACATGATTGAACATTCATTCTTTTTCTCTTCCATTTTCTACTGCAGGAGCTTAGCCATTAATACATATATAACACGTAATAAATATAATAAAGAAAAAATACTACATCACCTAAAAAGTAATCAAGTTGACTGTTAAATGTATTTTTTTCTGATAGATTTTTGCTGTATGAGATAGAAATTCAAATAGATATTGCTGTTAAAAATTGTCTTGTTCTCATCTGCTTACGTGAACATTATCTCTCGACACAAACATCTATTTAAAAAATACATATATAATGATGCTGAATGCTTTTCATTTCAGCAAAAAATAATATCCACAGATAGAATGAAATTTTTTAAAAATCCAGTCTAACACTTTGAGTGTATAAAATGTTGAAGTATTATGTTTAAAAACTAACAAAATTTGTTGTTCGATCAATCATATTAAGAAGAGGAATTTTAAAAATATATATTTACAGCTATGGTCATAAGAAGTTTAAAAACATCTAATTTTAGTTTCCTTACATATCTACTGCAGAGATATTTTGTAATAATGGGATTTAACGAAATGCTTTTAATCATAATATATATCACAATAAGATAAAAGTGTGAGAGGTAGACTGAAAGTATACAAAAAGGAAAGGAAAATAATACTCCCAGTTCAAATATATTAATAATCCTATAAATTAACCAAAAAGAAAGATTGTCAGATAGGATTTAATGAAATGTAGCAATATGCTATATGCAAAAGGAGCATTCAAAGAATAAAGACATAGAAAAGTTAAAAATCAAAGGACAAAAAGATATGAGTTACATATAAAAGCAAAAAGAAAGCTGGCATATATTAATATTGGACAAAAAAGACAAAATGTTTTAGCAGTAGAGTTACTATATGGTGATAAAAAAGAGTCAGTTCACCAGGACAACATAATTATTAGAATCTTGTATGCGCTAAATAACACAATCTCAAACCATATAAAGCAGAATTTGAAAGAACTATAGGAAGAAATGGAAACTACAGAAAGATTCATGATAATAGCAAAAAAAGCAAACAAAAAGATGGAGAAGATTTAAGTAATAGTAAACAAGTTCAGCCAATGGACATACAGAGACCTCGCCACCTATCCATTAGAGAATTCCCATTCTTTTCAAACACACATGGAAAAATTATAAACTTGATCATGTACTACTAGCCAATAAAGCAAGTCTCCAAGAATCAGTATCATAAAGACCACACGCTCTGCCATAATGCAATTAGCATAGATGTCAAAACCAAAAAGATACATCCTAGAAATCCTATTTTCCATAAGCTGCATCTTCTTTGCCCGTTATTCCTTGTCAGTGAGATGGTGCGGGAGGAGCGCACGGGCAGAGGATGCTTTTGGTTATGTTCTAGTTCTGCGGCTGTGCAATGGGCTCATAGGTGTTAGTTGTTATGCTTTATGTTTTTAGATATGTTACATATTTTTGTACATATCAAGTGATAGATTTTAAAAGATAAAGATAATACATATGATAAAGAAAAAAGCATATATATGGATGTACAGAGATCTATCAATTAACAATCAAATATATAGCATATGTATATCTGATGTGTATCATATATATATGATACTATGATACCGTGTATATAAAACAGAACAGAGCTGAGAAGTTTGCTACGTACCCACTTTTATATTACTCTAAAGAGTTAGAAAAGCTGGTTGAAATAATTTCCTATGAAAATACAAATGAGCAAACTTGACTCAAAAAAAAAAAAGAATAAAAGAAAAGAAAGAAAACCTACAAGGACCAATAACCTTTTAGGCCATAATAAAAATTGAGAAAATTTTTTTCATGAAAAAATTTCTAGAAAGCACTACTTTGGATAGTTTATAAGTAAATTCTCCAAGTTATTCTGATGCTATTCAAATCGATGGCATAGGAAAAGAAGGAAATCTCATTTCTTTTTACTAATACAAAAACCTTAAAGAATAAAGAGGACTACAGACCAGTCCCACATGAATATTCATGCAAAAATCCTAAATAAAACAATAAACTAATCCAGCAGAATATTAAAAATGTAATACACTGTGTCAAATGGAATTCTTGGATGACTCAATATCAGGAAATTTATTAATATCTACATGTTCTAGATCGAAAAAGAAAGTCAATATTCTGATCAAAGCTTATATTTTATTCTCACTAAAACCCTAAGTAAAATGGTAAAAATGAATATCGTTCAACAAAATAGAGAAATATATCAAATAGAATTCTGGCATCATAATTAATGATAAAATAGAATTTCTTAAAATTAGGAGCAAGACAAAAATGCTTCCTATTACCTCTATTATTTTACAGTGTTCTGGAAATGTTGATCACTGCATTTAGACAACTAGAGAAGCAAGCGAGGAATATAAATATTGGAAATCTTGAGGCAAAGATTTACGAATGATGTAACTTACATAGACAAAGGTAAAGACCCACTGGTTAGAGAATGGTTGAGTAAATTATGGCATAGCCACAGTATGGAATATTATGTAACTGTAATTTATGTAAACTAATAATGTATAAACAGAACAAAAATAAATATAATAATATATATAAGATAGTCACTTACAAAGTGAATATATAAAATCATTAATTTTCCTAGATATAATCACTATTCAGAAAATATGATAGAAGAAAAAAATCTCACTCATTATAGCAATAAAAACACTCCCATAAGATGCCCAGGAATTTAAAGTGTAACAAGATTTCCATCAAGACCTATAGAGTAAAAATTATAAAGTGCTATTAAGGAACATAGAAAATCTAAATGGAGACAACTGATAATTTTCCCTATATTTAGCTATAAATTTGTCGCAATTCTGATAAACCCAAGCAGCAGCCCAGTGGTCTGTCCCCCCATGCTGCTGCCCCCTTTCCCCCCCAGAATGTCAATAGCATCCGAATACAGCCTCTAGAGACAAAACTTTAAAAGTTTAGTGACATGCGTTTCTGCTAGCTACAAAGCCTCATCTGACTTGAAAGGAAAATAAAGAGAGATTGCGTTTATTCATTCAGCCTAAGGTTGTGGCTAAAAGCACAGACTCTACAGCCAAACTGCTTGTGTCCAAGCCCTGGTCCCCCGACTTATTGGTTGTGTAACGGGCAACCAGTTAGGCTCTGGAAACAGGAACTACACTCAGCACTTACTGGCTACATTTGACAAACACTGACCAACTATAAAATGTCAGGCATCATAGGGCACAGAGATGACAAACAGCAGAGGCCGACCATCTTAGGGGTTAAATACAGCCTCTAGGGTCAGGACAGGTCTGCGGTCTGACTTTGACAGGTATTTGCTGTGTAACGTTGGGCAAGTGTCCTCACCTCACTGAAAATCAACTTATCGATCTACAAAATGGTGATGATATTGTCTTCCCAGGGTGGTTGTGGGGGTCAACCAGTGAGGCAACCAATGCAAACTGCTTACATAGCATGGCGACAGCGTGGTCCCTGGCGCAGAGTAAGGGCTCAGTAGTGACTATTTTTATGGTTCCTCATATTTGAGGTAATTTACAGTCTCCCAAGCGCTTCCATACACATGATTGTGTTTACTTCTTATAAAACACCGAGCTATTATGGTTATTTTAAAAACTGTCATTTGTACTAAGCTTACGGAGGCTTACGGAGGCATTGCGACTAGCTGAAAATCACAGCTTGTAAGTGGGGGTGCTAGGATTCTGACCCCCAAGTTATGCAGGTCTCTCTGAGTTTCATTTCCTTTGCCCTTCTCGCAGCCACCCAAGCCGCTCACGAACGACTGCGACGCGAGTGACAGTAACAGGGCGTGAAGTATATCAGGGAATCGGGAAGGACGGACTCGGAAAGAGAGGTCTTGGAAACGCTGCAAGATGGCCCTGGAGTTAGGCCTGGAAAGATGTTTGTCAACTTTGGGGGGCTGGTGCCTGATAGATGCAGGGGTGAGGTAAGGTGGGGAGTGGGCTAGGGAGATTTGGCTTCCAGGCCTGGCTCTGCACCAGCTAAGCTGTGAGATGTCGAGAAGGTCAAGTCCCTTCTCTAGGCATGTTTCCTGAGGGACCAGTGCAAGCGGGAAGGTGTCGGGGGCAGGGTAGAGACCGCTTCCAAGAGGACAGTGGCAGACAGGCTGGTCTGCTCGCAGGCGCCGATGCTAGGGCCGAGCTGGGGCAGAGCATGGAAGTCTGTCACGGGCCGTTCGAGAGGGCTGGGGGCAGACAGGGGACCCTGCGGAACAGGTGACCTCAGTGCCGCGCCGAGCGGGCACCGCTGGTTCTACACTCTGGCCGCTAGAGGGCGCTGCCTTCCAGTCCTCTCTGCAGTTCATCAGCCCATCGCTTGGCGCCTTGAAACGCCGGGGGCGTGGGGTCAGGCTTGAGGGGCTAGCCTGGGAAAACTTAAACTAGCAGTGTGTGTGCTTGTGTGCATGTGTGTGTGCAGGTGCATGCGGGTGCAGGGTAGGCCGGCATCCTCCCCTTGGCCTTCCCCAGGGCTTCTGAGCTCCGCCCGCCCGCCGCCCAGGGCGTAGGACTCTCAGGGCGGAGAGATGGCAGGGGACAGTAAACGCGCCCCTCGCCGGGATCTCGTAAGCTGGGAGGTGCTGGGAGTCCTGGACTCAAACCCAAGCACGAACTAACCTCGCCGGCCTCACGTTCCTCTGTGTTTAAAGCTCCCTCATGCGAATGTCGGGACAGGTAAAGGACACACGAAGCTGCGGCCAAGATGCTCAGAGGGAATGTGGACTGTCGCTGGTGGCGACAAGATGGGAAAGAAGAGGCTCCATTCTCTCCGTCGCCAAAGCCCAGATCTAAACTCTCAGAGGAGCTCGACGGTTAAGGATCAGCTGCACAAATGCCTCTGCCTGCAGATCACGAAACTGGAAAACTGAGAAGGATGCCCCAGACCCCGAGATGCGCTCCCAGGCTCTGCCACCGCCCCGCTCCCTCTCCCTAGACGAGAACCCAGCCCGTGAGAAACCCAAGCGAGGGCCTCGGGCCTCGGGGGAGCCTCGCGGGGCTGCCCTGCTTTCTCAGGCTCCGCCCTTCTCGGCACCCAGGGGCCTGGTCCCTCATCCTTGACATAAACGGGCCACAGACATTTTTGGTTGTCTCGTGAAGTCTGTGGGTCACCTTCTCAGAATAACATTTAAAATAAATTTTAAAAAATATGGAGGATAACAAAAGAACCACATTATATCAAACCAGTTGTCCCAGCATTAAAAGAATGTATGAGAGAGTAGTGCACACGTGGCTTCAGACCCAGCTTCGGCCTCAAACTATGGTAACTTCCGAGTAGCGGCGACAATCTATGCCATTTTGAGACGTCTGTCACAACTAATGAGATTTGAAAACATCTGTGATTTCTGTCCAAGGCCCCAGAGGAGAGGTGATCCCGGCCTTCGTAACTTTCCTCCAGTGACTCTCTCCCCTTTGTCACTCGACCCTCTTGAGCACTGAACAAAAAGTAGGTGGCCTGTAGGGTTTAGAACAGCAGGAGGGGTCCGGATCTATTTCAAGGGCCCCACCTGGGTTCCCCTCCCTGAGCACAGAGCTGGTCCTTCCCCATTTGAGGGAAGTGTCACCTCGTATCCCCCGGAGTCTGCGGGAGAAAGGCACCATTCCAGCTGGCATGGGGAACACCTCTCCTTCCCAAATGCCTCCTGAGCATGAAGGCATTTCGAGAAACAGGGTGTCTCTGGAACCTCGCCGGAAGCCTGTCCTTGTCTGGGCAGCTCTGTCCACTGTCCCGTCCCTGCTCCCAGAGCCCAGGTCCCCAGTTGGCCTCTTTACCTCCAGACAGAAGTTCTCTCCTGCTCTCAGGCTCTGGTGAAAGCGCAGTGAAGATGCCGTCAGCCCTCAGCTTGTGCTTTGGTCCCACTTCCGTCACTGCTCTGCCTCTGGAAACCACAGGACGGGTTTGTTCAGCCTCAGGGGTCTTCCTGCCTCTCTCACCTCCTCCCCCGCGGCGAATCTTTTCCTCCTCCCCTGCTGCTTTCTCCTTTTCCATTGTCTTGTGCTAGAAATAGACCAAGGGGCTGAGGGGGCTGAGAAAAACCACTCTTTGAAATTGTTTTCTTCATCTTGGGGGACACAGATTTTTCACTTGATAATTCACGATAAGGACAAGACCGATAATAGAATAACTAGAAGATACATGGGCAGACCGTGCCTTCAAGTACAAAGCAAGGCGCCAAGTCTTCTCCTGGGAGAAGGTTTTGCTTACGTACGAGTGGGGCGGAGAACGAAGCTGCTCCATCCAGGCCTAAGGGGAAGAAGGCAGGGAGGGAGCTATCAAGAGAAGCGGCCGCCAAACCGTCCTGTCTGTGGGGGTGACAGGATGGATGACCTCCTGTACTGCCCCACCCATGACCCCCTCACCGTTTCTGTTCTGTTCTGTTCCTCCTTGTTGATAGCTGGGAGATTGCAACGATTGTTTCTAAATCCTAGAGTTGTAGACTTTGTTGGAGAGAGCGTCGGCCTGAGCATTAGAAGCTCCGGGTTCCAACCTACCTGCAAGAAGCCCCCTGGTTCTGGAGCAAACACCTGTCCTCACTGCCAGCTAGGCCAGGCTACCCAGGAGCCTAAGGGTGTCATAAGATGTGGGCTCGGGGGACATTTTTCATGACTAATCTAGCGCGAAAAGGGAATTTCTGTTTTGTTATGCTCTGTGGTCCTTAAAGCAGTAAAGTGCCCTGGGGTTTGAGGTCATTTTACGTGCCTGCACCGAAGCCATCATGTAAGTGTCGTCAGGGGGGACAGACACCAGGAACACCTCCTTGTCACATAGAAGTTCAGCTTTCACGACAGAACCAGCCGATCGCACTGGGAAACCCGGGTCCGACTTTGGGCAGCTGGTGCCTGATGGATATAACGAAAACCGGCGAAGTGACATAGGTGGCCAGCGTGCAGACCCCTCCCTCTGGGGTGGGAGGGGCGGCCTCACCCACAGCCTCACACACAGTCATCCTGTCAGCCTTTGGATGCCCAAGGTGCCTGAGTCTAATTACACAATTTAGCCCCCGATAGATGGCTTTCAAGATCTTACTCGTCAATGCTCAGGATGATAAGGAAAGCTGGTTGGATGTTAAATCGCACGTTTATCTCACTTCTGCACAACTACGAGGTCTCAGCCATGGGAAGGACTGAAACGGCCATCTGGCCCTGCCCCTGCCCCTGGCAGGGTGCAGAAACTGCTGTGCCTGTGGTTCTCACACTTGAGCACACGTTACTAGATGAGTGTTAAAACCCAGATGGCCAGGCACAGCCACGGTTTCCGATTCAGCAGCTCTGCAGGGCGTCCCAGACTTCGTATATCTAACGAGTTTCCAGGCACCGCTGCCGCTGCTCTCAGGCTCCTTGTGAACTGCTCCGTGCGATACCTCTCGTATCCGCCGCTTTCCTCTCGCTGGCGACGTGCAGCTCGTTGCCACCCCAAGCACCCACCCAGTATTCTCTCCAGCTGTTTAAAAATTCTTCCTCGTGTGGCCTTCAGACCTGTGTCCCTTTAACTTCCAACCATTGCTTCTAATTCTGCTGGGGGCTCCACACGGGGCACGTCTCCTCCGGCTCATGGTTAAGTCACTCGCGGGCACAAGAGTCAGGCTGCCCGGTCCATCTCCTGACTCCACCGCTTATCATGCGACCTTGGGCAAGTCACTCAACTTTTCTAAATTTTCCTCATCTGTAGAGTTGGGAGGATAATAGCACTTACGGCATAGGATTGATGTTTAGGTTAAATGAGAAAATGTATGGCAAATAATGAGCATGGCGCTTGGCACATAGTAAGTGCTCAATAAACGCTGGCTCTTATTATTACCTAGTTTTCCGTTTCTACGCAGGAGTCCATCAAACCTCTGAAGAAAGTTAATGATTCTAACATTTCTCCTTTCTGGGCTAAATACCCCCAGTTCCTTCTACTATTCCTTCTAGCGCAGTTTCTTTTTTTTTCATTTTAATTTTAAACTTACAGTTGACATTCAATATTATTTTATATTAGTTTCAGATGTAGAGAGTAGTGGTTAGATATTTATATAATTTATGAAGTGATCCCTCGATAAGTCTAGTATCCACTTGGCACCGTACACAGTTATTACAATATTGTTGATTATATTCCTTAAGTTGTTACTTTACATCTCCATGACTATTTTGTAACTACCAATTTGTACTTCTTAATCCCTTCACCTTTTTCACCCAGCCCCCCCCAACCCCCCTCCCATCTGGCAACTATCATTGTTCTCTGTAGCTATGAGTCTGTTTCTGTTTTGTTTGTTTGTTTATTTTGTTCTTTACATTCTAACTAAGTGAAATCCTATGGTATTTGTCCTTCTCTGTCTGACTTTTTTCACTTAGCATAATACCCACTAGGTCCATCCATGTAGTAAATGATAAGATTTCATTCTTTTTATGGCTAAGCAATATTCCGCTGTATACTTGTACCCCAACTTCTCTATCCATTTGTCTGTCTGTGGACACTTAGGCTGCTTCCATATCTTGGCTCCTGTAAATAATGCTGCAATGAACATAGGGGTGCATAGATCTTTATGAATTAGTGTTTTGGATTTCTTCAGATAAATACCCAGAAGTAGAATCGCTGAGTCACAAGGTACTTGTATTTTTAATTTTTTGAGGAACCTCCGTACTGCTAGTTTCCCGTAGTGGCTGCACCAGTTTGCAATCCCACCAACAGTACGCGAGGACTTGTTTCTTTCCACATCCTTGCCAACACTTGTTTGCTGATTTAGTGGTGATGGCCATTCTGACAGGTGTGAGGTGATATCTCATTGTGGTTTTAATTTGCATTTCTCTGATGATTAGTGACGCTGAGCATCTTTTCATATGTCTATTGGCCATCTGCCTATTTTTTAATGGGATTGTTTTTTTTTTTTTCAGCGTCGAGTTGTATGAGTTCTTTATAAATTTTGGATATTAATTTCTTTGGATGTTTCATTGGTGGATATCTTCTGCCATTTAGTAGATTGTCTTTTCATTTTGTTGATGACTTTCTTTGCTGTGCAAAAACTTTTTTGAGTTTGAGTCAAATTTATGACTTCCCATCTGTTTTTTCTTTTGTTTCTTTTGCCCAAGGAGATATATCAGAAAAAATATTACTAAGAACGATGTCAGAGTTTACTGCCTAAGTTTTCTTCTTGGAATTTTATGGTTTTGGGTCTTGCATTTAAACCTTCAGTCTGTTTTGAATTTATTCATGTCTGTGGTGTAAGAAGGTGGTCTAGTTTCTTTTTCTTTTTTTGTTTTGCATGTATCTGTCCAGTTTTCCCAACATCATTTATTGAATAGACTGTCTTTACCCTATTGTATATTCTTCTTCCTTTGTCATAGATTAATTGACCATATAGGCGTGGGTTTATTTCTGGGTTCTCTATTCTGTTCCATTGATCCGTGTGTCCGTATTTATGCCAGCACCATGCTGTTTTGTTTACTATAGGTTTGTAGTATAGTTTGATATTGTGTAGCATGATATGTCCATGTTCTTCTTTCTTCAGATTTCTGTGGCTATTCCGGGGTCTATTGTGATTCCACATAAATTTTAGGATTATTTGTTCTAGTTTTGTGAAAAATTCCATTGGTATTTTGATAGGAATTACACTGAATCTATGGATTGCTTTTGGTAGTCTGGACATTTTAATGATGTTAATTCTTCCTACCCATGAGCGAGGTATATGCTTCCGTTTATTTGTATCGTCTTCAATTTCTTACTTCAGTGTCTTGTAATTTTCTGAGTACAGGTCTTTTACCTTTTTCGTTAAATTTATTACTAGGTATTTTATTTTATTTTATTTTTTGATGCAATTGTAAATGAGATTTTTTTCTCAATTTCTTTTTCTGATAGTTTGTTATTGGCGTATAAGAGTGTAACTGATTTCTGAATACTAATTTTTTATCCTGCTACTTTGCCGTAGATCAGCCATCACAGAGGAGGCTTTCCCCTGCCTCCCGCCATCACCTTGCAAAGCTGTAGAACATCTGTCTCGGGTCTGCTCATGGACCCCGGCCTGATAGACTTCTCCGAGGGCATGCAGGCTTCACAGACCGCTTCTTTCTCCGGGGGGCCGATAAGCCAGAGCAACGTAGAGAGCGAAAGGAGAAACCGGCGTAAACATAAACTCAGGACAGACTGAAAACCACTGGAGCTTGAAATGCCAGGCTCCGGGCAAGTTAATGAGCTACTCGAAAGACAAGGTTATCCTGGGATAATCAGACCTGACGTTGGAGGGAAAACTTGGGGACATCAGAGGTGACCTCCACTGTGAAGGATGGAGGCGGGAATCTCGTACTGAGCCAGGCAGACTGGCGAGGTAGAAAGGGCACTGGCCTTGGTGGCAAAAGTGTGGGGCGTTAGCCGTGGCTCTGCTATGAGTTTGGGTGACCTCGGCTAAGTCACTTCACTTCTCTGGACGTCTGTTTCTTGGCCAAAAAATTGAGGTGGTACCACTCAACAACAAAAAAATCAAACAACCTGATTAAAAAATGGGCAAAGGACTTGAACCGACATTTCTCCAAAGAAGGTGTGTGAAAGATCAATGAGCATGTGGAAAGAAGCTTAACATCACTCATCTTTAGGGAAATGCAAATTAAAACCATGAGGTGTCGCCTCACACCCATCAGGATGACTATTATTAACCCCGCCCCCCGCCAAAACCCAACAAAAAAACCCAGAAAATAGTGTCGGTGAGGATGTGGAGAAATTGGAACTCTTGTGCGTTGCTGGCAGAAGCGTAAAATGGGGCGGCCTCTGCGGGAAACAGTATAGAATGTCCTCAACAAAACAAAACGAAGCATAAAATTTCCATATGATCCCGCAATTCCACTTCTGGGCGTAGACCCTGAAGAACTGAAAGCAGAGACTGGAATAGATATTCGTGTACCATGTTCACAGCAGCATTGTTCACAATGGCCAAAAGGTGGAAGTAACCCATTCATTGCCAGGTGAATGGATAAATAAAACACAGTGTACACATGAAAATAGACTATTATTTAGCCTTAAAAAGAAGGAAATTCTGATACATGCTACAACGTGGATGAGCCTTGAAAACATTTGCTAAATGAAATAAGCCAGTCATGAAAAGACAATGAGATTCTACTTACATGAGATATCTAGATTGTCAAATTCATCAAGACAGAGCGTGGAATGGTGGTTGCGAGGGCCCGGGGCGGGGGAGGGGGAGGGGAAAATGGGCGGCGGTGTTTCGATGCCGACGGAGTTTCCGATTGGGAAGATGAAAAAGTTCTGGAGATGATGGCGCTGATGGTGTACAACGACGTGAATGCACTTAACGCCCCCGAACCGTGGACTCGGAAATGGTTAAAATGATCAATTTTAGCGCGCGCGCGCACACACACACACACACACAAATCGAGATGGAGAGATCAATGGTTCTTGACCAAGGAATCGTATGCCAGTGCCAAGATATTGATCCCTTGCAATTGTGAATAAGCCGGGCAGGGCTGACGACAGCTGGAACCCCCAGGGAGGCCACAGAGCTGCTTCTGTTTGCCCCAGAGTACTATATGTATATCACGTAACGTACCTTATTGATCGACCTCATTAATTGTCAGATATAATATACATGCAGAAAAGCGCATCAAGCTAAAATGCATAGCTCAATTATAAACACCTGTGTAGCCACCACTCAGCTCAAGTCCCAGAATCTTGCCAGCATTCCAGAAGTGGGGACAGTGTGTTACTCAGCAGGCATCACTCAAACTACCACCTGGTATTCGGACATTATATAAATGGAGTCGCAGAATGAAAACAAATGAATGACAACTGCACACAGCAACACGCATGACTCACACACATGTCATACTGGATTAAGTAAAACAGACGAAAAGGGAGTGCACCAGAACAATTTATCGAAAAGGACCAGCCTTTCCCTCTGTTCTTTGTCATAAACTCACTGTTCTACTCAAACGGGTCTGGCGTGGGGCTTTTTAGTCTATTTCATCGGTCCTTTTGTCTGTCTTATGCCTCTGTCACATTAGCGATCGCTGCCACTGTCCTGTCTTATTACCCAGTAGAGCAACTCCTTCTTTATTCTTTTAAAAAAATTTTCAATTAGAGTTGTCATTCAATATTATTTTATCCTTCCTTATTCTTATTTTTCAACATTGGCTTGTCAAATTCCACCAAAAACCAAACAAATAACAACAACAACAACAATACTCTGTGGGAAATTTGATTAGAAATATATTACTCTGTAGATCAATTTGGAGAGAACTGACTGGCATCTTTACAGTGTTCAAGTTTCGATCTGTGGTTATGGTATAACTTCCATTTAGTTAAGTTTTCTTTAGTTGCTCTCAATGATGTTTTGTTGTTCTCAAAAGTTGGCGGAAGTGTTGATCTCCTCAATCTGTGGAGGTCTGGGCAGAGCCTGGGGCAGCTGGCCTTAGGCAGGTTGCTTCAGCTGTTTGCTCTACTGAACTATGCAACTATCATCAATTTTCCTGGGTGACATGGTAGGGAAAATATTGGGAGTTTTTCCAGTTCTCTGTTTCTGATCACTTGCACACAACGCTGTGTCGTGAGTGGGCAGGAACGCCACCATAACGCCCCAAACATTCTGACCTCCCGAGCTGCCCACTGCACTATGAGCCTGTCTGTACAATGTGTGCCCATAAATTAAGAGGACTTACTCTTGCAAAAACATTAGTCACGTGATTATGTACTGAGCGTTTACCGGGTTCTGGGTGGTGTAAAATGTCTTCCTACTTAAGGTTCCAAGAAATCTTACAAGCTTGTTGGTATTACCTGTATTACATAGAAGAAAAAGCTGGAGCTTCGAGAGGCAAAGTAACCATGAAATGGCAGAACCATTTCTGCAAACGTGGCAGCCTAGATAACCTGAAAATCCTCCTTCTACAAAGTTCATAGAAATACTCGGTAAAATACATCAAACATTTTTTCAAATAGACAGCTGAACTTGGAAGAAAGGAAGGAGATCTCTAAGACCCAGAAGGGAAGTGAAAGCTGAAACCAGTGACCAAGCAGTTTGTTTTTCCAGTGTCACTTTGGGACAGGGGACGAGACCCAGGAATCGAGGCTCTGCATAAACTGAGACCCTCAGAAGGCTACATTCTCAGTGAAATGGTGGGCTGAAAACCAGTCCTGCGGGCAAAAGGAGATTTGTTTTTTTCACTCGGTTCAATCACATTTTTTAAAGCTTGCTATATGTGAGGCTTATATTCCAGGCACTTAGGACTCAGTGACAAAACAAATACAGATCTCCGAGGAACTGACATTTTGGTGGGGGAGAGACGGAAAATAGTGAATAAACATAACATATCAGTATGGTAAAAGAGGATATGTTTATGAAAAAAACAGAATGGGGAAAACGGACCAGAAATAATGAGGAAACCATCTATGTTGGCCTGGACTCTGGGAAGAAAAAAAAAGAATTCTCTCCTGCAAATTCCCAGCCACAATCTGCCCTTTAATGGAGCTGGCTTGTAACCGACGTTAATTATTTGCATGATCGAGAAACACTGAGGCAGGTCGTTAGCGCCTTTCTCCATTCTTGTCGGGGTACGGAGAGGTGCTGCCTAACAGAAACAAAAGAAAAATCTCCCCACAAGCTGCCCAGGGTTCCCAGAGATAAAGCCTAGACAAACTTGAGCTCACAATAAAAAACTACAGAACGATTATTGGCAGGTTTAGGATTCAATGCAACGTCTGTTTGATGCTAAAACTCATGGCTCTTATCCAGGCGCCTCCTACACATGCACCAGGACCTGTACCTCACTCACACCCTCACGCAGTGTGCCTGAGGACCCGCGGCACTGAGGGTCATGGAATCTCAGAGCTGGAAGGCACCCAGACAAAATCACCTCCTCCAGTCTCCCTAACAAGGCAGGACATCTTTCTGTAAGGCGACACAGATCATCAGCCTCTGTTTGAGTACCTCAAGAGAGGAGGGCACCTTTCTTCCCTGGATGGCGGGCAAAACAGTGTTACCTGAGGGGACAGACAGGCTCCTTGATCCTTCTGAGCAAGATGATCTCGGGCAGCATGACTAACCAGATGAATTCAAGCTTTCCCATCAGTAAAATGGAGAAGTCGTCTTGTAGGATCACGCTGAGGGTCAAACAGAATAATGGATATAAAAGCTTACCAGGCACATAACAGGTAGGCTTATTTTCCCTTCTCATGAATGTCTAGATCTAAGTAATCTATAAAAAGACTTACCCTGCGTCGCATTAGTCAGGTCAGATCCACTTATAGGCATGAGATTTTTTTTTAAAATCCAAATTTTAGTAGGGGCAAATCTCACTCAATTCAACATTCCACCGGGAAAGGGTTTTGTCATTTTAAAAAATTGCTGATTTGTATTTAACATGGAACCAACGCCGTTTCTGAATTTCAAGGCCTCTTCTATTTCCAGTCTGGAGGCTTGTGGCTGTTTATTCCATCTGTGCTGGGACGGAGGTTGGGTCTGAGAAGTATCTCTACTGGGAGTGACGTGTAAGCTCCACTGCAGGCTTTTTTCTCTCTTTTTCTTATTTTAGAAGTCTCGAGAATAAATTTTACTGACTTAGGCTACTTAGTTTAAAAATTATAATCTTATTTACATGCAGGATAATTCACCTATTTTAGGGGTACAGTTTGGTGAAATTTGCTAATTAGAGACAATAACTTAGCCACCCCCACACTCAAGACATAGAACAGTTCTCACTTTAAAGTTTCCCAGGGCATGATAACAAAGAAAACCCCCCAAAAATTCAAAGCAAAGGTAAGAAAAAGTTTCCCCTTTAGGTGCTTGATTTTAAGAGGGACGTTGACGAATCGGCTGGCGTCCAGGGCGAGCATCTTGACGTCGCGGCGTAGGTGGACCATCTTAGGGAACGAGGCTCGTCGGGGACAAACCCGCCTTCCGGTATTTGAAGGGCTGCCGTGTAGGTAAAGAGCGAGCTTCATGCAGCTCAGACGGAGCCATCAGAACCTGTGGGAGAAACTTTGACTCTATAAAAAGTAAATTTCTGAAAACAATATAAATAACGGCTGTTTACAGATGGTGAAGGGGTAGGCGAGCCTCAGAGTTAAACATAAAGCGCTGTGGATCGAACACGTGGGGAGTGGCGGAGTCGGAATTTGAGCCCAGGTGTTCTGACTTTCAGCCCAGGTGTTCCCATTCTCTTCCACTTCGGAAGATTTATAGCGTCAAGGTGGGGATGACCTGAGTCGAGTTAGTTGCTTAGGGATTTAGCATTTTCAACCATCAACCCCCTTGCTTGGGCCACGCCTTTGTGGGGGGCAGCCAAGGCCTAGTGAAGACCAGCGGCCAGCCCAGCGTGGGTGGAGGAGGGGAGCCACCCCCTCCTCAGCCCGTGGCTGGCTTTGCCTCACTGCCCGGAGCAATCTCTTGCCCCGATTCCCCGTGTGGGCCGAGGATTCAGGTCAGCGAGAAGCTGGCCGCTCTGCCCGCCTGTGTGGGTGCTGCTGATAGGGATCTGCTGTGGTCCTGGCCGGGGCTCGGCCGAGAGTGGGGCACCCCCACACTGCCCAGGTGGCTCGTGGAAGCGCCTTTCACTTACCCGGCCACGCTTGCCAGAGAGGCTCTGGGTGAGGAAGGGGAAGGCACTTGAGAACAGAGACAGGTGAGCGGGAGGGGGAGGGCACGGAGAGCCGGGGGCCTGGGCGACAGAGCCCGGCTCTGTGCTCGGCTCCCACGGGCGGGAGGGAGGGTGGCCCGTGAGGACTCTGCTCCGTTCACGGGGCTCACTGGCCTCCTGCTCTTCTGCTGCTGGGGGTGGCACAGATTACTGCTCCCCAGGAAGACCTCAGTGTGTGAGGATGCTCAGGCGACCTTCAGCCCTGACCTTGGATCGGAGACAGGGGAGGCTCCGAAGGTGTCGGGTGTTAGTTGAGTGTGACCAAGGCATCTGGCGAAGGGAGGGAACCGAGGGGCAGAGCTGCCCCCTCCCTGGCTGTCCTTCCCCCTTTCTGGGGGGGTGGAGTACCGTGCGGCTGGAGTACCGTGCGTGGGGTCTGCCAAGGGCTTTTTGGGTTTGCCCAGCTTGGAGCCCAGCCTGTTGGTAGGAAGCAGGTCAGAGGTTACTTGAACTCCAACCATGCGTCCCTGTTAAATACATCAGCTTTTAAATCAATCTTCGTTCAAAGTCCAGTGAGCTCGAGACTGCAGCTGCCAGCGAAGAGTGCATTCCGAGAGCGCCCAGCGGCTCCTCTGCGGGTCCAGGTAAGAGCCGACTCTCGCGGCCGCTGCGGCCCGGCTGCCCGGCCCACACCACCTCCTCCATTCTCCTCGCTCCTTTCCTGAGCCGCGGCTGGCCGTCCGGAGCAGCAGAGAGGCCCGTGGGGAAGGAGCCAAGGCCCCTTTGGGGGGTGTGGGGGGGATGGACGACTCCAAGGTTCTCTCTGCTCGCGCTGGCCCGCGTCTTGCAGGTAAGGATCTGCTTCGCAAAGCGGGATCCATCCGTGGACTGATCCGCAGGAGCAGTTTTCCCAGGGTTGCCTGGGGCTTTGAGGTGCAGCCAGGGGACTGAGGCCGCAGACAGACCTCGTGGGTCACAGGGGAGGTGCCCCGCCTTCTCACTACGCAGGGCTCTGGGGGTTAGAGCTTCTCTTCGAGGATTCAACGAAACTTTCCCACCGGATCATGAACACGGGCATCCTTCCTCTTTTCATCCTGTTATAGACCACTGGGAAAGGGGGAGACACAGTGATTGCTACGCCAGCTGGATCTGAAAAGGTAGATTAGATCTCCCGGCTCTACCATTTGGAGCGTCTGGTTGTTTGAGTCTTGTGTGGGTCCGGGGGAGCCTTGCTGTGGCACTCACCCAGGCGATTCTCCTGCACCACCAGCCGCTTCCTTCCTAAGCGGAGGGGTCCCTTTCACGTAAGGACTCGTCAGCTAAGGGGAACCCCTGAGCGGCTGGCTCGGTGAGGACACATCCCTCTGTAGTTCCAGGCCCTGTGGCGGGGCTGCCCCCAGCACGCTCTCATTCCGGGATCCCGGAGGCTGATGGGCTCAGGTCACGGTTCTCCAGTCGCCTGGAGTCACATGTCCCTTCCTGCGGCAAATAACTCGGGGACTTTGAGTTTGTGTGTTATGACTAAGTAAATCGTTCTTACCTTTGACTCTTTTGCTTGTTCTTTGCACCGTAAGTTGCTAGTGATGATGTCTTGTGCTCACGGACCCCTGGCTAGATGGATGCTTCTCGTCCAGCAGAAGGAAACTGGAGGTTTGACTCAGTTGTTGGTGGCAGGCTGTTAGACAAGTCCGTTAGCCAGCTGTAGCCTCCACTTCATCTGTTAAAGCCTTTTGCTGAAGGCTGTCCTGAAAATGACAACTACGTGTTCGAGTAGGAACACAAAGGCGCTACATTTCAAATGCCGCATCCAAGGCGGATAGCGGGAGAAACAGCCTTGCGGTCAGTTGGGAGACCTCGTCCCATCTTTTGATCTCGTCCAGCCTCTATTTGCTCATCTAGAGTTGAGACTAGATGATCGCAATCGTTCTATTCAGCCCACCAAGTGTAATGGATCTTAGAGTTTTGGAGGCTGGCTCCTTGTCACTTGGATATGAATTCAAATGCTACCTCCCCAGGAGAGGCTTTTAAAATGAGCCTCCCCTCTCCACTCCCAACCCCCCTCACCTATCTCCTCATTCATAGCCTCTGTCGTCAGAAATCGTTTACTTTGCATGTGCCGCCTTTGCCAGAAGTTTAGTTTCAAGAGAGCGGGGATTTCATCCTTGGTGTTACCTGCTGTCATCCCAGCTCCTAGAACACCTGGCAGAGAGTAGATGCTTAGGTATTTGAGTAAGTGCAAGTTAGTGGCAGAGAAGGAGCTGCAGGCAGAGAATCGGCGTGTTTGATAAGCTGCTCTAAGAGGCTGAAGAAGTCCGAGACTCTCAGGTCTTCCGAGGTCCAAGTCTGATCATGTGGGAATGGGCATCTCTGGTTCACATGACTTTCACATCTGTTGCATAGGAATTTGATGAGATCAGCAAGTTCGAGCTAGACATATTTTCCTCAAGATCTCAGCAACTCCTCTCCTTGGTCCTTCACGAGGGACCCGTGCCCAGATTTCTCCCATCTCTTTGCCCGGTTGTCATGGTTAAATGTTTAAGAGCAGGGTGTTGGGACGGCAAGCCTGCATCTGGAGCAGACGTGTTCTTCCTCTAAACCTGATTCCTCCTCGGTCAGGTGGGCATCGCAGAACCTAGTTCCTAGTGTTGCGAGGAGCAGGTGGGGGAATGAGCTCGGGTCTAGCACACCTGAAGTGCTACTATTCTGATGATCTTCAGACAGCTTTGTGAGGGGCACGACCCCAGGGAGGGAAGGAGCCCAGGCTGTGGCAAGGGGTTTTGATAAGCAGGAAAGGCAGCCCCTAGCCCACTGGATGGCAGCTAGGGAGGGCGTGCTCCAAGCCTCACACAACATAAACACTGAAGCGCCTCTGTAATCTGCAGGACCGAGTCTAAGGCCCTTTACAGTCCTTTCAACATATACCTGTTTTCTAGGCATTTGGAACCATTCCCCATTCCCAAACTCACTATTTCTTTTGTCTGGATGCCTTCCTCTTCCCAGCTTACAGAACAGGGAGGCTGGGGAGATGGTGGGAGGAGCCTGGACTCAGCTGGGTTTGAATCCAGGTTCTGCTTCTCTAAATAACTACGGGAAACCAACTTTTCAGACTCTTTTCTTGTAAAATGGACCAATGAGATTAAATGAGAACTCATAAAAGGTGCTTTGGCTGGTGCTTGGAGCTTCAGTACCTGCCCCATCGTAGGTACTAAGTATAACTTACCGATTCTGTAAATGATACTTGAAATTCAGAGGATGAAGCGATACCTTCAGACCGTGGCGGTCAGGAAAGAATTTGGAGATAATCTGATATTTGAACTGAGCCTTGAAAATGGGTAGGCCTTGAATTCATTCACTTGGAAAAAATGTTTGCTTAGGACCTACTATGAATAAGTAACCAGAGTGCGGATGGTATTTCGGACAGAGCATGGGGCCTGAGCAGAGGGCAGGCTGAGCGTGGACGAACACACACGGGCCGGAGTGGCGTCTGCTGAGGAGTTAAGGAGACTGACATTGGGCTGGGTTATGCCGAACCTCAAAACCTGAGCCAGGAGTCTGGAGTTTGTGTCTTGAACGAGTTTTTAGAGACTAACATGGTGAGAGCCAGATAAGGAGTTTGCCTTGAGGCGGGGACGGGGAGAGGCTGGAGGCGGGAGGACCTGGTACATAATGAAAAAAAAAGAGCCAGCGATGGAAATGCAAGTTCAGAGGATCTTATAAAACAAGGTGCCAATTGCGGGGGAACAGCCTGGCTCCAGCCGGCTCTCGGGGTGGCTCGGCTATTTTCAGGGATCTTTCCGTGGGGGCATCTGGGTTTCCACACAATTTCAAGTCCATCTCTCTCCCAGCCCGCAGAGCTCTCAGATAAGCCAGTAAAGTGGGAAAGACTTTGAACTCCAGCCCAGAGTCCTGCCATATAGGACAAAGTATTGTTCACGATAGATAGCCGGGCGGTACTTGGTACCAGCGGGCCAGATGATCTTTGAGATAAACAGATTCCATTCCTTGTCATCTGTCAGAAACAAGTATTCCGCCCTGGGCTTCTCGATCATTGTTCTCCACCTAACTCTAAATGGAATGCATTTCACTAACTTCCCACGTTTGAAATCTCTTGCTGGCTAAGCCCGAACAGTAGCTATCACGGTGGGGCAGTACAGTGAGCAAATTCATGTTTTAGGGCCCCACTTAGCCTTCTGTTTTCGATACTAGTTGTTTAGAATTAATAACTTGAGTTGTTGAATTTCCGCAGGTCTCGCTTTTCAAAGGAGGAATCCAGGCAGCCTTCGATATGTTATCTGCAGCCACGATATAGGCTCTGCCCTAGGTAAAACAGTTTTGGAGAAGGATGAAATTGAGTTGCCTTTATTTCTTCCTTGCTCGAGACATCTGTCGGTACCAGCGGAGGTACAGCCGGGTCCCTTTCATGCCGCTGGAAGCAACAGCGGCTGCCGAGGCTCAGAGAGTAGGCAGACAGGCTGGGTGCTGGGCTGGAAGCCCTCGTCAGGGCTGATGGCCGTGGGGAATTCCAGGCCTGTCTAGAGTTGCTGATTTAACATCGCCAGTCTCCGCCAATTGTATTTTCCAGTAAAAGTCTAGCGGTTGGTTGTCTCACGCTTTACCCATGCGTACAAACGGAGGAGCAGCCTTTCTGACGAGGGCCCGAGGCCTGGTCGAGCTTCCGGCAACGTCGCTCTCTCCGCACTGAAGTTGGGTGTTTTATGAACCAGCACGGAGTTCAGTGCCACGTTCAGGTGGAATGTTGCCCTCTGTTCCCCTCGGGCCTCCACGAGACGAATCACTTACTCTCCGCTTCCATCCTGGACTGTATACTCAGATATCCCTCCGTAGTCACAGTCATTAGGGTTAAATATGATTCACGGGCTTTCTTGCTCTGTTCTTGCCGTTTGGTTTTTCCGCGGCTCGAGGGCTGGTTACGTAAATGCCTCGTGAGGAGAGGCCGTTTTCTTTGCCTTCTGATCCTGCTGCATCACTGAGGTGCTGTTAGCTGAGACGGTGGGACTCGTAGGAGATGGGGTGATTGACGCCAGAGGCTCGCTGTGTTTATGGAGTAACCCCACTGCATCTGGCCTTCGGGAGGTCAGCAAAGAAGACGCTCCTTGGGCTCTTCCTTTCCTGATGGCCGTCATCTGCGCCTGGCTCTCACCGATGACAGCCCCCTTTTGTTTTCGGCTTCCAAGCAATGCAGTTTATCCCACATCCTTTCTCTCATCTTTTGGAAATTTGGTGACGCTGCCTATTGAGTGAGCCGGTCCACTAGTTGGTCCCTGGTTACCATGGCTACCTGGGCCAGAAATCTCCCTAAGGTAATTCTTCCCTCCTACCGCCTTCTCCGCTCTTATCTGTTTCTTGGGTCCCTTTGCTGCTGTACCTCGGGCTCGTACCTCTTAGAGCTCACCTGCCCAGGTGTTGGGACTCTGGCCAGCTTAGTCTCGAAGTTCTAGAAACACTCCATGGAATCTTATATTTCTTTGATACACAGCATTTGGTGCTTTTTAAAAAAATTTTTATAATTCCCTAGCTTTCAGGTATACATGATGCTTCTGGGCTCAGGGAAATCTGAGTTTATTATTTGAGCTTTATTTCATGGGGAACAAAATCTCCAGCCCCGACTCTTCAGCAGCAGAAACTAACTTTGCAGAGGGCGGCGAATGTGTAGACAGAGACTCTCTGATCTGCAAATCAAGGTGCCTGCCCATCCCTAGTCCGTCATCCAATCTCTTCAGCTCTGAAAAGGCAGGAACGCCGCTCAGATGTCCTCCCAGAAAACAGGATTCCCATTACACCAGGCCTCCCACCGGAGGACGGGGACGATGGCGTGCGTGACTGGGCTTCTCTGCTCCAGGTACTGAGTTTAGACGCTGCACATGTTCTATCTTAAGTAATCTTCACCGTGTCCACATGCATTTCCTATTGCGGGTGTTCACCTGTCTTTAGCTCGTATTTAAGAAAGTTGCCCATGCTCTCACAGCTAGCACCTGGTGACATCAGGATTAAAAACTGGGTTTAGCTCTAAAACTTGTTCTTTCCAAGGTCCTTTACCCCGACTAGGATGCCAGGGGACGATGGAAGTAAACATGCAAATTCTCTTCACATCAGCCACATACCCACACGGCCGCTTAGATTTTTCGTTACCGGAAGTCACTCTGTTCTAAAGATTCTTACGATGACCTTTTCTGTGTCAACCACTTAATTTTTGAAACTGTCCCCTCAGTCCCTTCTCTTTCCCCCTCCCCATTCATCCTGCTGAGCCGATCCCTCAAACGCTGCCTGTCTTGTCCTCCTGGCTTCTCTGACCTGTCCGTTCACGTGGGCCGCACAGTGTGACGCTCCAGCTCTGTGCTAACGGTGAACACAGAAGTCCTCACCCCCTGGCCTTCTGTTGTATAACATGTCGAACCCCAACTTGGGGCAGAAGTTACCGCTTTCGCCTTCTATTCTCAGCGTGAGAGCCGTGAGGAACCACGCTCATTGGTCTGCTGTGAATTCGTGAGGTCGATCATCTATCTATCTGTCTCAGGAGAGACTGTGTAATTGACCTTAGTTGTTCCTTAGACATTTTTATTCGGTTTGTGGACTCATTGCAGTGAAACACACTGTGGCTCTTCGGAACCCTTTTTGCCAGTGCTCATAAACTGCCAGCTCAGGAGGCTCAATTCTGTTTAGTCCAGATGGAGTTACTTGAGCCTTTGGAACAGATGTCGGCTCTTTAAAATGGGGGACATGTTGCATAAATCTAGATCTCCAGGTTCTCTTAAGAAATCGGGCAATCCGGCACGTCTTACTTCCTCGCAGCAGCTGTCCCCGGGTGCTAAGCCGGGGCTGGTTCCCAGTGCTCTCCTGGCCAGCTTCACTGGCTTATCGCTGGATATTTTGGTCCATTTTCTCAAAGTTCAGGATTTGTCTCAACCACTTTGCAGGAGAGACTGAAGCTGAGGTAAGTGACCTTATTTCCCTCTGTCCTCTTCTGTCTTGTCCCAGTGGAAGTCGTCCCTCTCGTCAAGGCTAAACCCATTTCCTATGCCCGCCCGTATCATTCCTCGGATATGCAAACATGCTGACAGTTTCTTAACACGAGAAATAAAACCATCCAACAACTTTGCTTTCCCCTCAAGCTGCTCTCTCAACTCTCTCAATCATCTATTCTAAGACGTACTATATTCATTGTCCCTGCTATTTACTATCCACTTGTTTCTTAGTCCCTTATCCATCTTGGGCTTCCATTTTCTCAACTCAGCGGCATTTTCTGTGTACATCCTTTTTACCTCTTGCCTTGTGAACCATCCGGTCTTAAAATTCTTCTTTACTGTGTTTGGCTACACCGTGAAATCCCAGCCTTCTGCTTATTCTTCTCGGCCTCATCTTCTCGTCGCCCAGATATGGATGTCAGTCACCCAAGGCTCTATCCCTGGCCCTTTTCCTTCCACATTTCACTCTTGGGCTTCGCCTTGCCCTGCTGCGCAGACTCGAGGCCCTCATCTCCTGAGCGCCAGCCCCACACTTCTGTCTACTGCAGGGTGTCCTGCCAAGTCCTCTGATTTAAACCTGTCCCAACCTGACTTCGCCGCCTCATGCCTCACGGGTACGCCATCGTTTAATGACATCGCTTTTCGGCCACTCACCAAAGCATGACCCCTTCCCTTTGCAACAGCCAGCCCGAGTGGGCTGCATTACTCAGATGTATTAGTCTCCTAGCTGCCATAACAGAATGCCACACACCGGGTGGCTTAAACAACGGAAATGTATTTCTCCACGGGTCCAGAGACCAGAAGTCCCAGATGTAGGTGTCAGCAGGTTTGGTTTCTCCCGAGACCTCTCTCCTTGGCCTCTCCCCTTCTTGCTGTGCCCTCACACGGCCTCTTCTCTGTGCACATGTACTGCTGGTGTCTCTTCTGATAAGGATGCCAGACCTATCGGATTAGAGACCCACCCTTATGATATCATTTAACCTTAATTATCTCTTTATAGAGCCCTATCACCAAACAGTCACCTTGGGGTTAAGGCTTCAACATGCGAACTTTGGGAGAGACACGATCCGGTCCATAACAGAAGGGTAGTCCAGGGGTTAAAGCAGGAACGATGTCAGGGTTGGTTAGTAGAGCAAAACTGAGCTAAGGTGATAAATTCAGGGCAAGTACACAGCTGCCCCTCAGGGAGGAGCAGACGGAATGGGACGATGGCTATAGAATTAGAGTATTCTTGCAGCTCAGAGCTGAGAGGAGCCCAAAGCACAGCTGCATTCGAATGTGCTGTGGCCTCAGAAGACTTAACCATACATCTGCCCTCTGTGACTGAGGCCGTGAGACCCCAACAGGGCTACCTGCCCCCACGTGCCCCCACGTGTGAGTGCAGTCAGCCGTAAGTAGGGAGTAATGGCCCCGTGGCTCTGACGCTGCCTGGGGCCGTGGGCCTGCTCTACCTCCTGGGCGCTAGTCATGAGCAGTGTAAATACATATTTTGGATATCCGTGTTGTCGTACCTGTCCCGTCTGAGGTCATCTCTGCATGGAGAAGTCTGAGGGAACAGGCCTGAAGGCTTAGTGCAGTCTGTCTGAGTCCTCACCGTGGTTCTTCTACCCGTCACCTGTGTATATTCTCACGGCTGCCACGCTGGGTCGGGCCCTTTATTGCACGCGAGAAGGATTGTTACGACAGCCTCTTACCTGGCCTCCCTCCCGTGTGTCTTTGCTTCAGGCCATACCACCTACCATTCCTGAAGCCCTCTGCTTATAAGCCTTGGGTGCTGCCTGCTGCCTCCCAAACTCAGGCCAGACCCCTCGGGCTACTGGTGGTCAAGACCTTTACGGTCAAATTCGTCACCCGGGAATTCCCGCCTGTTGGTGGTTCTTCAGTCACGCTGGGTGTTTGTCTCATCGACCCTCCCTCCAAACTCGCCCACCTCCGCCCCTGATGTCCACGCTATTCCGTGCCTAAAATGTTCTCTTCCTTCTTCTGCACCTGCTGAGGTTTCTGTACCTACCCCTCTGTCGTCAAGGTCTAAACACAGTCCTGCCTCACTTGGGAACCCCTCCCTTGTCTCACAGTGTAGGTCTTTTTGTACTAAAGCTTTTCCTTCACCCTAAAGTCCCTCGAGAATAGAGGTGGTGTTTTACTTTACCCCATCGAGCACTTAACACTATTTTGCATCTAAGTGTGAGGTGAACATTTGTGGCGTGAGCAGATAAAATCAGGTTTGGGGTAATAAGGCTTCTTGGTGTTCCGTAGACTTATTGTAGAAAGTCGAAAGACCAATGTTCATGATCCTAAACTTCACCGCTCTGTGCTAACTGAAGAAGCTAACTGTTTAGGGAGGGAAGAGGTCGGTAGGGAGCATGAATGTGAGGGAGAGCTGGCAAGCGGCATTCTCATTCGGCCTTGTGGGATGACTGGGAGATTCACGGGGTGAGTGGTCGGGCCTTAGACAAGGATGGGGCTAGGCCTCCACCCACAGGATTGAGGGAGGGGAGGAATGGCCTCAGCTCTTCAGGCAGATAGGTTTGGGGGTGAGGAGTGGCCTGTCAGTTTTAATTCATAGGATAAAGAGCCCATGGGGGCTATTAAAGGTTGTTTTCATCTGCTCGACTCTTAAGTTTGCCTGACTTAGAACTAGAACTTGGGGAGGAGGCACAAGGCACAGACTTTAGGCTGCCACTCGCTCCCATGCTGTTGGCCAGTGCACTGACTGTGGGCAGAGCTGGACACTGAGGACGGAACAGGGTGACCAACGGCCTCTCCTAACCAGGCTGTCACCTTGGTTTCTCAAGTTGAGTAAAGGCAGGCTCAGGGTGGCTGTTAACAGTTCACCTGACCTTGACATTCTCCTTCCCATGAGGGCATGATCCCAAGCCTGAGGGGAGGGGAGGGCTGTTAGAAGCAGCAAAGGGGATTTTTAAAATGCTCACGGTTAGGTTTCAAGCCTGGGGATTCTGAGCGGGTAGGTCCGAGGGCTTTCTAAGCATCTATTTTTATAAATCCTACCTGATGTGTGAATCGGGCTGGGGGCAGCTAGGATTTAGAATCGAACCGTGAGGTGATTGTGAAGACTCAATGAGATAATGTATGACCTTGACACAGCGTTCTCAAACCATGACGTGATTTTTCTGTGACGGTCTGTAGATTTACACCACCGACTAGTGTACCTGTTTCCTCAAACGGAAGCGCCTGGTGCCTTTGGCGGACGGAGCAACTCGCAGGATTTCAGGGGCGAGAAATGACGATCCTATAATCGCGAAGTGCCGACTTCATTTCTCCAGCGATTGTCATTTCTTTTTCCTTTCTCAGAAGATTTCGCTTTTCCCCGGCCTGCATCGCGACTGAGCTACAGCGACTTCGGGATTCCTTTACGAAAGCCTCTCTGGGAGCGCGCAGGCGTTACACCAGTAGCCCTGCTGTCACCATGAGGTCACTTTTGTGCTGGGAAATGCTTTGTACTCTCGTCAGGCTCCCCCTGACCCTGAGACGCGCATGTTTCTCAGGGGATCGTGGAGTTTTGATGAGCTACGTGGCTTTAAGCTCCCTTCATTCCTACCCTGCCCCCGCACCGGGCAGGCTTCTGAGCATTTATGCCCGTGTGATCTTTTTAAATCCCTGTTTTCGAGGGGAGAAAGCTGACGAGGCCCTGGGAATCCTCGGGTATCCCTACCCGGCTCTGACTAGAACTTCTGGGCCTGGAAACCCACTTTTCTATCTCATCCGCGATGCATCCGGCCAGCTCGGAGGCCTGGCCGCTCTGTTTTTCAATTGCGGTCTTCCTTGTCTGCCCTGCCTCCCCTAACTCCTAACAATCCTTCAGGTCTCGGAGCTGTCGTTCCTCCCACCCCATTCCCTGCTCCCGAGGCTTTCCGTTACCATCTCCTCTCCTGGCAGGTCATTCGCCACCTGTCACTGTAAAACTACGTCCTCCCTGACACAAAAGGCAAAAAGTGTGGGTTGGTTTTGTCTACGCCTTTATCCCCAGGGCCCAGAACTTGCCAGGCTCTTCAAATATTTGAATGAAAGTGGGATCGTATTTTCTTAAAAATCTTCGTTCACGCATTTGGACCTAATTTCTTTAGGTCAGGGGACAAAGAGGAATTTGGTCTTGGAGCTATTGAAATTCAAGCATCTGTGTCTAGTACCCACCCAAATACATGCATCTGAGACTCAAGTAAAACGGTTATCCTTGGGGAGCAGATTGACAAATCATTAGCAAGTCCTGGAAGGTGGCCTCTCCTACCCCTAATATTGCTCCCCAAACCGTCTGGATTTGTCGTGATCAGGAGAATTCTAGGGGATGGAGGACAAGGTTCTCACTCCAATTACGTTTCCTCTCCCATGGATCTATCCATTTGGTTTTCATCACAGAAATGGCCTCCACCTTCAACCCCCGGGAGTGTAAGCTGTCTAAACAGGAAGGGCAACACTACGGCTTCTTCCTGCGAATTGAGAAGGACACCGATGGCCACCTGGTCCGGGTCATTGAGAAGGGCAGCTCAGCAGAGAAGGCTGGCCTCCAGGACGGAGACAGAGTTCTTAGAATCAACGGGGTCTTCGTGGACAAGGAAGAGCATATGCAGGTGAACGGGACACACGTGGCACTTCCTCCAGGATCTGCCCATCCTCACGTTGCTGCTCATTGTTTCTGGTGTCGGTGGAGCTTTCCTGGCTGCCGCGGGCCAGGCGGGAAAGCCTTCGTGGCCGTACTTTTCTGCCAGCTAATCAAACCTCCCACGCTTACCAAAGAACTGTAAAAATGATGGCTAGATTTAAATAGCGTCAGGTTGAAAATGCATTGCTATATGCCAGGAACTGTGCTAGGCAATTTCATATTATCTGTTAATCCTCGTTACAACCCGAGGTACGTATCAGCAGTTCACAGGCGTGAGGTGGAGGCTCGGAGAACTCAGCCGGCTAGTGTGTCCGTGCAGTGACACGGGAGTCTGCCCCTGCCCCAGGCCTACCTGCCCCGACGTGGTCACTGTCTTCATGGACCTGGCAGGGCCTGCTGTGCTCTCGGAGGCCTTCGTCCCTAGAAAGGACCAGTCCTCATAAGCGTCGCCTGAGCTGGGGTTGGGTCTCACTCTCCGTTCCTACAGTGCTAGAGGCTCATCCTAATCGGCACCTGGCTCTCGGGAGGACTGGGGTCCCCCCTGCTGATTGGGTGTCGGGGATCGGCTATCGGAATCTCCAGGGCCAGGTAATCAATCAGCCAGATAATCAGCCAGCATCCCTCTCGGGCGGTTGATAGAGGCTGATTGGTTAAAGTTATCTCTTCCCTTCTTCCTCTTAGGTTGTAGATCTGGTCAGAAAGAGCGGGAATTCGGTGACTTTGCTCGTTCTGGATGGGACTTCCTATGAGAAAGCCATGGAAACCAAGGTAGACCTGAAAGAGCTGGGCCAGGAGCCGAGCGCGAACGGCAAGACGCCGAGTCCCGTGGCGAACGGAGGGACCCAGACTCCGACCCAGCCTCGGCTCTGCTACCTGGTCAAGGAGGGCAGCAGCTACGGCTTCTCTCTGAAGACTGTCCAAGGTGAGCCTGCGGGCGGGGCATGGACAGCCAGCTTTCCCGAAGGAAGACGGTGATTAATGACTTCTTTGACTAACTTTTCAGTTGCTATGGCTCTCCGAGGCAGCTGCACTCTCTCCCTCCGGCCCCAGCCCTGCCTCGCACAACTGTGCAGTGAGAGGTCAAGACACTGGACAGCAGTGTGTGTGTGGGGGGTGGTTACTGGGCACTCTTGACCTTGAGGTCAGAAGCTTCGAGGGTCGATGTTTCTTTATTCTCCTCCAGCTTCCTTAGTGTGAGGGTGGAGAGGAGAATGGAGAATAAGAGGCCAGTAAAAGGAGGTTCTTCATAACAGCTTTTGATTAATAGGTAGCTCGGTTCATCTCTGTGCCCAGGTGGTCACTCATTTATTCAACACATTCTCGAGCACCTAGTGATGTGTCAGGCACAACTGTCAGAGTTGCCGAGGACACCACAAAAGTCTCCACCTCCTGTGACATTTAAATCATACCTTTAGCCGTGGCCCCGCATCACTCTGAGGTGTGACCTTGACCTCAAGCTGAGAGGTACACAGTGATTTGAAAAGTCCGGACCCCCAGGAAGCACTAGAAGTTCGGCTTCTAGAATTTCAGAGGTGCAGGCTGACCTGTGCTCGGCTGACCATGGTTTCTGTAATGGCTTCTCCGGGACCAAGGTTGGAAACTGTGAGAGCTGTTGGCCCTGGGGTTCCACCTTGAATGCTGCCCCTTTGGGGACTGGAGCCACTGGTGGCGGGCCATCTCCTGGTGAGTGATTAAGAGCGGACCTATAGGAAGCATAAACTAGTGTCCACGGCTTACTTACTGCAGCAAGAAATACGAACTAGCTGTAAGAGGTATTTCTCAAGTTTGCCAATTAAACACAATGGTGGTGTAGGTGGTCGAGGGCAGCTTGGCATTGCTTAGAAGTCCGTTATCAGAAACATGGAAAAAAATCATCATAATTCAGATCCTATTCACTTGGCCCTTGGGCTAACGTCCATGGTGAATGAATGGTTTCGGTTAGCTTTATGAAGAAAACGTTTCCTTCGTGACGAATATATAAATGTTGTGTTTAAGGAAGCAGAGTTTAAGTTACTGTTATTCCTTACAAATAATTTATCTGGTCATTATACGGCAACCTTTTGCTTAGACCGGATATTAATATCTTGAAAGGATTGACAGCATTCTTTTAAGAAGCACTGAAGTCACAGCGCCGTCTGACCCAGACCGTTCGTGTGTAAGCTTCCCGTCCTCTTTCGCTCGCGTGAGTGAGATGTGTCGAATCCGTCGGTCTGTGATCATTGGTGACAGTGCTAACTAACCAGGACAGAACGGAGTGCATGCCTTCTAATTCTACGAAAGCAAAGGGAGCGTGACACATGAGCATGGTTTGGTACTTTCTGGTTCAAGAGGCCGGTGCCACCTGCGGGTCCTTCCTCGCATCGAGTTGGGCTCAGAAATTCCATTCGAATCAACGACGACTGAGCAATGGCTGCGTCGAGCTCAGCCAGGAGCTCTGCACGCAGGTCCAGATCCGGAGCCAGGCTCTTTGAGTTAACCCTAAAACTGAAAGTTCTAGTTTTACATTATTGGGAGAAAACCTTTTACCATTGTACTTTCTGCATCCGCCCCCTACTCTTCCAGGTAAAAAGGGCGTGTACATGACGGACATAACGCCTCAGGGCGTGGCCATGAAGGCTGGCGTCCTGGCCGACGACCACGTGATGGAGGTCAACGGAGAGAACGTAGAGGACGCCACCCACGAGGAGGTGGTTGAAAAGGTGCGTCTCGAAGGGCTGCTTTCCTCACCTCTGCTCTGGTTGGAGGTGGCGGGAAGAGAGCAGTCGGGGTTTGTGACGCGGGGGGCGTGACTATAATGATGGGAAGTGGCCCCTTTGTATTGAGAGCAAACAGACTCGCTAGTGCCGTGAGCAGTGTTGGTAACGGGGTCGAAGGCCTTCGCTCGTTTCACGTCATCTTGAAGAAAAGGGGTTTCGAGAGCCACTAACTTCATCTTTTGGATCTTGAGTGGGCCTGATTGGGAGCCCCCTCCGAATTTAGAATAGATCAGTGTTGAGCCCACGTTACTGAAAGGTTCGGGGCATAAACGCTGTGGCGAGGAATACGGGGAGTACCCGGGGCCCCCACCCCTCTCATGTCCAGCATCGTTCCAGACTCATGGAGAACACGCCGAGGTTTTCCTCTGAGGTCATGTGGACCCCTGAGAACTGACCGACCTTCTCTTCTCTTGGTAGAATGATCTTTCGAAGTAGGCCTTGACTTTCTTTTGTTTTCCAAACTCCTTCTCCAGCCTTCGCCTGAGTACCTTTCTGGGTTTGCCGAATTCCAGCTCACACTTGGGTTCAGTTGGCATCGGTGTGGGCGAGGTCACACCTAACGAAGGGTAAACGAGAGCCGTGGCAGCAGAGGTAGATAAACACCAGTGAGGTGGCAGGAAAGAGCGTGGCAGCTGAAACCCGGGCCCTCCGTCCCGTGTGTTCTGTTGAATCTAGACTCTCGGTCCCTCTGTCCAGAACCGTCCTCTCTCTCAGCATCGTTCTTGGAGACCGACGCTGGTCCTCACCTGTGCGTGTGCTTGCAGGTGAGGAAGTCGGGAAGCCGTGTCATGTTCCTGCTGGTGGACAAGGAAACTGACAAGCACCACAGGGAGCAGAATATAAAGTTCGAGCGAGAGACAGCGAGTTTGCAGTTCCTGCCCCTCCAGCCCCGGGCTGTGGAGATGAAGAGGGGAAGCAGCGGCTACGGCTTTCACCTGAAGAGCAGCCCAGAGCAGAAGGGTAAGGCGCGGGCAGAGCCGGAGCCCACAGCGTCGCCACCCGGTCTGACTCCAGAGCTCCACGAGCCCCCAGCTCCCCACCAGGTGCACGAGGGGGACAGTAAGAAGCTGGAAAGCAAAGCTGGGTCAGTTTCCATGCAACCCTGGGGCCTGCTGGGCACCCCCAGGTTTCCATGGCAGAATAAGAAGGCAGGATTTCGAAGCTGGGCAATAGTATGCTGGTAAATTGGCTCTCGGGGTTGGGGGGTAAAAGCATCGTTATTCGTAGCATTTGTTGATTTTTGCGGTGTAAATACTCCCACCGTGTCTGACTCCAAGCTACCAACATGTCACAGTTGAGATTATGCACAACCAGTTCTCAGGAGCTGGTGTGAGCAGACCCGGCACGCTGGACTGGAGGCAAGGTGTGGGGCGGGACCTGGGACTCGAACAGAACCAGGAGGCTTTCTGATAGGCACAGAGGTCCTCCCAGGGCAGGTGACTCTATGAAAGAATGTAATAAGTTCAGGCCATGTAAACTGTTATACAACAGGAGTTGCTGTTTCTTTTTACTGTATCTATTTACCTGACTTGATCAAATGTTAATTTGGTCCATGTTATGTAAAAAGTATCCTCAGGACCTTTGAGACTATCAAGTGGATCAGACAGAAATTCTTAGTCAAGGAGCCTCCTATCACTAGAGGAGATAAGAAACACGTGTAACTGAAGGTAGATACCGAGAAGCACCCCAATAAAAGGGAGGTGGCAGTGGAGGGAGGTAAAGTCCTGTAGAACTCCAGATTGGAGCCAGCTCTTCTCTCTAGAAGGCGCTAGAAGGCTTCATGGAAGAGGTGGCATCTGGGCTCAGGCTCTGTAGTATGAATGGAATTTGGACTAGACACAGCAACGACGAAGAAGGCCATTCCAGAAGGACAGCTGTGTGAACCAAGCAGGGGGGCGCAGGCAGTTTGAGTGACATCTAGAGCGTAGCGCGGGAAACCAGGTTAGAAGGGCGGTTTGATTGACAGGGAAGGACCTCCGACGCCAGGTTGAGTTTGGACTTGGTTCTAGTTGTGAGGCGTTAAGTTTTTTGAGCAGCGTGAGAAGAAAAAATTAAGCCTCCAGTGTTTTGGGGGCTTTAGACATCTCAGTCACTCCCAATAATTCTGCAAGAAATGCTGACGTGGAGGGCTTAGAGAAGATCCAGTGATTATCTAAGGTCAATAGTTAGCTGTGGAATAACCGGGATCAGACTCAGGTCTGTTTAGCTCCAAAGCAAAGCTGATGCTGTTGCACTGGGGAGTGACTTGGTCAGACTTTGCGTCAAGGTGAATCTGAAGGTGGATGTGTATTGAAGGCAAGGATCAGGGACAGGGAGAGCAACTGGTAGTTTAGGTAGAACTCAAGGCAGGAACTAACACAAACCGCATTTAGGGTTACGGAGGTGGGACTGGAGAAGCGATGCCTGTGATGTTAGGGTAGCACCGTAAGACAGCAGTTGACAAGAACGGGCAGTGGGTGGTGAGGCGGGTCAGAGGCTGAGTGTCAGTGGGGGGCGATGGTGCTCCAAGTGACAGGTGAGGGGTGCTTTGGGGATACATTACGTTGGGAGGGAGCTCTGGGCTACCCAGTCGGAGATGCCCAGCAGCCAGTGGGAAAAGTAACACTGAAGCTCTTTAAAACAGTGCTCGGCACAAAAAAGGAACGTACGGCGGCATCCGGTGAAGATGTTCAAGTCACGGGAAGGCCAAAGACGCAGCCTCGAGGCGTGCACACAGACCCGTTCACGGGTGCTACTAAAATGCCCGCATGGGTTTCCTAGGGTCTGAATATTTTGGTTTTGCTCTTTGTGCTCGCCCCACCCCATCCTGCCTTTTATGGCTCAGCTTCTACATAAGATGCGTGGGTCCAGGCTCGCCCACCGACCTCCCAGGAACCTGCTGACTCTTCATGCTCAGTACGCTATTTTGTCAAGATTGAATTCCAGGCCCTTTTAGAAACAACATGATTTTCTTTAAGGCCCTTTCGTTGCCAATGGCTGGGTTTGTTCCTGGAGTTGAGTTCCGAGCAGGGAATGGGGCTGGAGAAGGGTGCTCACGGGCTTCCTAGGATGCCAGTCGGGGGACAGAGCCCGTAGTCAGCCTGCCTTTTACCTCTATTTCATCAGCGCTTTGGGCGGCAGAAATCCTAGTTTTTCAGTGATCTTTCTGATAACGTCATTTATTTCGGGGGGTGGGGTTAGGTCAAGTCATCAAAGACATAGACCCCGGGAGCCCAGCGGAGGTGGCTGGCCTGAAGACCAACGACCTGCTAGTGGCTGTCAACGGCGAGTGTGTGGGGTCCCTGGGTCACGACGACGTGGTGGAGATGATCAGGAAGGGTGGGGATCAGATTTCGCTGCTGGTGGTGGACAAGGAGACGGACGAGCTGTATAGACTGGTAAGTGGAGCAGGGCCACACGCTCAGGCGTTATGCGGGCTCCATTGCGTCTGCCCCCACGCTGGGCTCAGGCACCCCTTTTTTTGAGCCAATGCTGTTCAGTCCACGGGTAGCCTCTGTTTCCACTCACGAGCCCATGGTGTCAGCACCGGTGTCCAGTGCCGGCTGATGAGAGTAGGGCCGATTTCAGCCGGCTGGATCATCTGTCTGCTTGGTTAAGTGACCACTTTGCTCTCCAGACCGGAAGGGGCACAACGATGACCTTGAGGCTGCACTGAACCTCAGGGTGGCAGAGACAGGAGAGTGCCAAGTGACTGGCACGTGAGTTTTAAGTCCTAAGCTTCAAGATTTGGAAAGAATTTGCAAATATAACTGCAGAATTACTTTTGGTTATCTTGAGAAAAATCCATGATCAGTAGACTACCGGAAAAAGGCAGACACGGCCCTAAGTTTCCTAAACAGGGACCAAATGAATTTTAAACTATAGGCCAGCAAGTTCCATCGATCCCATGTAAAAGCCTAGAAAGGCTTATTAAACAGCTTGTAGTAATTTGAAAGGCTACTCCATGTGAGAAGCAGACTTATTTTTGAGTTGTTCTGGGCACAGCTTCACCCAATAGAGACGCCGTAGGGAGGCAGGTTTTGGCTTAGGACCCCCCGAAGCCGCTAGGAGCGTGATCAGCTACTTCTGCAGAGTGCTGAGCTCCCAGCTGGGGGAAACGATTGAGAAGTCAGAGGTCACTGCTCGGCTGCTGTAGAGAGGATTATGACATCGAGTCCTTTCCAACTTCTAATCTTATGACAGAATGCTTTAACTATAATTTTAATGTTTTGGTCAATCTGAGAGAGAACGCTAATCTAAAAAGATGTCTGTCCTCATCTTCTTCCTCCCTGTTCCCTCCAAAGTAAGTTGCATAGGTGAGTTGGATCGTAAGAGGTAGATTAGTGAATAATACACCTAGAACACCAGTTCCTAGAACACACCAGACACCCAATATTTGAAGAATGAAAACTCATTAAGTGTATGTTACTGTACTTTGCCTCGAGATTAGCTGCTACTGTCGGACACAGCTGATGTGCTCGTTTGGGGCGTGATGTCAGGTATTCGTGCATGTAATCAGTTACTGATAATTTTCCACGTTTTAAAGAGAAAAATGTGGAACATTGGCAAGTATATCACTAAAAGGTCTGAAGTTAGCCGAGCTGGGTAGCGAGCAGGTTCTGTGCTGATGCTACTCTCGCTTAGCAAACGGTCTTGTGGCTAGTAAGACAGGTGGTAACCGAAGGACCCCACGTCTGCCCTTGGCCAAGCCTCTGAACGGGAGGATCGGGGACAGAGCACACATCGTACTCACTTTCGATTACTGCATTTTTCACTCATCACCTGACACGTCTTGGACACTTCTGGGCAGCAACTTAACTGCTGATCCAGGATCTCACCATATCCAAACCTATCCTTTTAATTCTCTCAACTAAGACCCATGGCTGGCTAAGCCCTTAGTTCTGAAAAAGAATTAGTCACGTTTCCTGCTCCATGCCTCTTCTGTATTCGAGACCATCACTGCTGCTTCTCACGGATGGTCTGGGAGTTGAGATGGCTTAGAAGGAGTTTAAAGATGGTGAGGAGTTTCGCATGACAGACGTGTCAGCTGAGGGTTATAACACTAAATAGTAAAACAGAGGACGGCAGGTCTGGAGGGGAAATAATCTTTGATACCATGTGACCATTGGATGGCCGCCACCCTGCACCCCTTACCCCTATGCGTACTTTAGATAGTGATAAAAATAGCGTCTTGGTTTCACTTTAATGTGTTTAAGGAGCTCTGGCCATGACCTTGCTGAGGGGGAAGGGCCACACACGAACCTGCTTGGCGTGAGGCACTGGGCAAGTCCCTCAGTGAGTGTAACTTCCAACAGGGGACAGATTCCCACGTTTCACAGTGACTCGCTCACTATCACCAAGTCAGAGGAGCCAGCGACCCTGTGACTTATTTTCGGATCCTTGCAGGACGCCCCGGGCTGCCTTTGCTTTACGCACGTGTGCACCTGTTCCCGTGCTTGTACACGACACTCTGTGACCGAGCTCGGCTCCTTTATACCTTTTCCGGTTGGAGCAGAGGACTTTTACAGCCCACAAGTAGACATCTCACGTATGACACCTTGTAAATTAAACCAGCGCGTTTAATAAAGTGCAACCCCTCACTCTTACAATTCATGTTTTTCCCCCTTTATTTTCAAAAGGCTCATTTTTCTCCATTTCTCTACTATCAAAGTCAAGAACGGCCCGAGGGCTCTGTCCAGGAGGCTCCGGCTCCCGCTGCTCCTCTGGACGGCCCCAGTCCAGACGCCACAGAGGAAGCAGAACACAAGCCGAAGCTGTGCAGGCTGGTGAAAGGCGAACAGGGCTACGGCTTCCACTTAAATGCGCTTCGGGGTCAGCCAGGCTCATTCGTCAAAGAGGTACGGGGATCTGGTTCCGGCAGCCGCCGAACACGGCCGGGCAGGAGGGTGTGAGTTCTCCCGGTCCGTGACGGTGTAGGAAAAAGGCCACATGGAAGGCCTATGTCACGCGCCATGATGGCTGTCGTGCCCTGTGTCCTCTCGCATAGCTCCCAGGACATCCTAAGCTCACTGCTTTTTTCTTGAACGTCTGTCCCACCTCGCTCTCCAGCGACCCCTGAGCAACGTGCAGGTTAGCGGTGCTCGGGCCCCCCGCAGCTGAAAATCCACGCATGAGTTCTGACCCCCCAAAAACTTAACTACTAACAGTTGACCGGAAGCCTTATGGATAACGTAAACGTTGCTTAACACATATTTTATATGTTACATGTATTACATACTGTGCTTGCAATAAAAAAAATGTTATTAAGGGAATCATGAGGAAAGGCAGTTACGGTATTTGAGGAAAGCCCACGGGTAAGTGGACCCGCGCAGTTCAAACCTGTCGTTCACGGGTCCACTGTGCTTCCAAATCAGACGGCCCGTGAGCCGACAGGACCGTGGCTGACGGCCACTAGCGGCCCCCCGGAGGGATGCCTGGTGGCGTCTGTGCGCCCGGTGTAGAGTCCCTGCCCCGCAGGGCCGGCAGCAAGACTGTCCCTAGCGCTCTCAAGTTGGGGAGGAGGGGGGGGACCTGTGACACCTAAAGCCTTCGACGTCTCAGACGCACATGTGATACCCAGCCGCGGTGACGCTGCTCACTGGAGTTCGGAAGTTGTAGCTTTCACAAGCAGAAAAGCAGCAGGGCAGCGCTGAGCTTCTGTGCCCCGATGGAAAATAACAGGGCTAGGAACAGATTCTCCAGCCGCGCCCTCCCCAGTGCAGGACAGAGTCCAACGCTCCCCGGCGTTCGGAGGTGGGACTCGAGCTCTGTTCGCAGGTTCAGCAGGGCAGTCCTGCCGACCTGGCTGGCCTGGAGGATGAGGACATCGTCATCGAAGTCAACGGGGTGAACGTGCTGGATGAACCTTACGAGACGGTGGTGGACAGAGTCCAGAGCAGTGGGAACGAGGTCACGCTCTTAGTCTGTGGAAAGGTGGCCTACGATTATTTCCAGGCCGAGAAGATCCCGATCGTGTCCTCCATGGCCGACCCGCTGGACGCGGCCCCGGATTCCGCAGAAGGCTCGCTGGCGGAGTCGGAGCCGGGCTCGCCTGTGGCGAAGGAGCGGGTGAGTGGCGGGGCACTCTGCCAGTGCTGTCACTGAGCGGGTGTGTGTGTGTGTGTGTGTGCGTGCGTGTTTGGGCTGCTACAACAAAATACCACAGAGTGAGTGGCTTATAAACATCAGCATTTATTTCTCACATTTCTGGAGGCAGGAAGTCCGAGATTGTGACTCCACCAGGTTCGGGTTCTGGTGAGGACCCTCTTCCGGGGTGTAGACGGCGCGTTCTCACTCTGCCCTCAGAGGCGGGTAGGGGCTGGGAGGTCTGGGCACCCTCTTCTTTCATGACACGGATCCCAGCTCTGTCCTCTCGACCTAATCTCCTCCCAAAGGCCCCCCCGCCCCCAATGCCTTGGATTTTAACATATGACTTTGGGGGGGATACAAACATTCAGACCATAGCCATTGACCATATTCTGAATCGCTTAACAAAGAAACTAGCCGTCTTAAGAATCCTATGATATCGCTATAGGGAGTCAATGACAGTACTATGCTAGCTTTACAGAAAAGAAATATAAACATTAACAAATTTGTGAGTGCCAACCAGCAAGCTGGAAACGAAGCCCGACACAGAAGCAGGTCACCTGGCCTCCGGGAAGTGACTCTCGTCCCTGACTTAAGTCACGCGGCTCTCGAAGAGATCACCCACGTCCTGATGCTCGCTCTGCTCACGGACCCTTTGTTCTCCTTTGCACAGGCCCACAGTACAGCCTCTCATTCCTCCAACTCCGAAGACACAGAGATGTGATCGGAACGAGTGATGGCTTTGGCTGCTAGCGGTTTCTGGGTATTTAATAGGAAGCCTTTCCCAAGGAAGGAGCTGCCACCTGTTTGCTGTCCGTCAGAGGACGCCTGTGAAGCCAGTTCAGCACGTGTGATTGTCTTCTGTTGCCCTCTGTCTCAGGGGCGGCTTCTGCAGCTGGCTTATTTATGGTTAACTGAGGGAAAATTGAGGCGGGAGCCAGATTTTTTTCATGCGATCTCTTTCAAGCATCAACTTAACTACATGTCTCTGTATGATGACCTCTCTTCCTTCCGTAGACTCCTTGAGCACCAAAGATGATTCATAAATCTGTGTGTGTGAGAGCTGCTGATTAAAGGATCTGAGCAGATAAGCAAATTCAATTTATGCTTTTTAAAGAATGTTGTGGTTGCTAAAATAAATGCCCTTAAAAGTGCCTTTTGGGTATGCTTTGAATCTTCCCTGTCAGCTGACCTAACCTTAGGTTAGACAGCGCTTTGGTTTTTGGTAAACTTTCTATGCTTTGACCTTTGTTTTGCCTCTAGAAACCCAAAATGATAAAATTCAGAATACGATCTTAGTAATCAATAGAGACTATCTGGTAATAAAATTCAGGATTTTCTTAAATTGGCTTTCTGAGTGTTCTAAACATTTTCCAACACCTACCTTTTATAGGTGAAGAAATCGGGTGACTTATTCCAGTTAGTTACTCATTCCTTTACCCACAGCACGAGGGGCAGGTAGAAAGAAAAAAACGAGACATCACTGAATTGAATGTAAAGCGATTCACTTTTAAATAACATCAAGTCAGAAGTAAATCAAGAAAAATGGCATACTGGAAGTCTCTTTTGCTGGAATCTGTTTTAGTTGCACCTTATCCCATCCCATCCCCAGAAAAGAACGATACCCTCGTGCTTGTTTTAACGGGGCGGGGGCTGGGGAAGGGCGGGTGGATGTCGACTCGCGCTGGATCCCACGAGCGTAACCCCGAGCTATCCGGTAAAATGAAGTTGAGGCCAAAGCATCACCATCTCCAATTTTAATGAAAGTCTCGAGGGAAAGCCGTGACCTTCTCCATCCATGTGAACCTTGACTTAGCAGTCCTCTGTGTCCGGCCCAGCTGCCTTAGACGGCTCCTGCTGTGGGGGTCCCGTGTGTCCCCACGATCACCCCACCCCGCAGTCTCCTAGCTCCTTCCCGCCCACCCCCTGACGCTGCACCCTCCTGGGACCCACGCAGGCTGCTCTCGGCTGCGTACTGGCTTCACGGTCACAGTACCGTCTGACGGAAGGCAGAGCTGCAGGCAGCGTGTGCTACCCCAGTGTTTGTTGGCTTAAAAAATTCCAGGCCCCGGTCCCCTCCGTTTTTTCCCTCTTACATCCGAATTCCGACGCCACCGGCCTGTTAGCAGTCTGTGACAGGCGTGAGTTCAAGGCGTCATATGCTTCTCCGGTGCCTGTTTGTGAGCCAGGTAGAGGAAGAGTATGCTGGACAGAGCGCTGACCAGGAAGATGACGTCGAACCAGCGGTGGTAGAAGCTGAACTGCAGCTCTCCGAGGACCTGCGTGATGATGGCGCGGTACTCCAGCGGCATGCTCATCCGGATCAGCAGCACGGACGACACGAAGTACATGCCCTGGAAGCCGCACACGGAGACCCAGAAGTCACTCCGAATGCAGTGAGGGACGGGTGGGAGGAAGTGGTTAAAACACTTAAGAGCATACCACACACTTCTGGCATTTTGCCATTGTAAACGTGAAGCAAGTTTGCTAAACTTACCATTATCTGTGCCAACAGCAGGACAATGACGTTGGAAGACTTACTGCTCGAGATGGCGTAGAAGAACTGACAAGAAAGGGAGAAGAGGTGGGTTTGCGCAGCTCTGCTAGACTCCTGCGTCAAGAGCATCGAGTAGCATGGCTGACATCTAATGAAGTGTCCCTTCTGTGCCACGATCCCGTGCGGAACAGCTCCCATGACTGAGGCTGTCCGGATGGCTGGGAAACCATCCGAGGACAGCTCTCCCACGGGCAGCTGGTGGTGGTTTACGTATCACAGCATAACATGGAAGGATCCCAATCGCTATCAAACTTTTCAGAAACCACGTCACACGCAGGACCGTCGCTGTAAGCTACTCCGAGCCCGTGTAATTGTTACGAGGCTCCTGAGCTCTTTCCAAAATTGTCTTAGATGCCTGAGGGTCCCGTCTCCTCCTCTCCCAACCTCCTCTTTTATTTGAACTCTTGGATCTTGGAATCTCTACCTCTTCTACCAGAGGATTTACCTTCCATGGAGCTTTCCTATGCTGATGAGAAAACAGCTGAACATTCTGCTTCTCCGACTTCCACATCCTCCTGACAAGTGGCTGTCAGTTACACCAACCTCAGAGACCCAGCGCCTTCATTCTGGCATCTGCTGAGTGCCTGCCTACCCCGTGCCGGGTTCTGATCCAGATGCCGGGGACAGAGTGAACAAAGCAGACCCTGGTCTCACTCTATGACCTTTGCTAACTGTACGTATGTATCCGATTGATATATGATATAAATACATCATCAATTTATACATTAGTTTAACTTTTTAAAATTCTGTTGTATGTCTCTGAAATATTTGTGACTGTTGTCTGAGATCTCAGAAGGCAGAGATCATTAGGTAAAATTATTTCATGGAACCACATGTAATTAAACAAATAAGTACTCTTTAAGTCCGTGACACAACATACCTTGGTAAGAGTGATCAGCAATCCTCTGATAGATGTGACGATGATTATTCCAACCAGGATGAAGGAAATATGTTGGGACCAGAACTTCACCTGCCACCGTAATAGGGAAAAAAAAAATCTGTTAAATCTCTGTTCGAGAGATGTGAAGGCTAAGAAGGTACACTCTGATGGCTTCTGTGACTGCGAGAGGGGACTTCATTAAGCCCTACCTGATTTAAAAAAAAATTTAGGTAGGGAGGAAAGCGAGTAAGTGACAACTAAAACACCTACAGGAAGGCCGCAGGGGACATCTTTATTAGCAGACTGAATCAAGACTTCAGGACAGGAGGCAACTGCAGTGATGAAAATAACACTCATAAATCAGAAAAAACAGTTGTGACAGAGCTTCAGTGTGATAAGTGAAAAGCATGAATTACAAGGAAATCAAAGAGCAGCTTGATTATTTTTAATATCGTGAATGACAGTTGTCTGATCACCTAAGACTTTAAGAATTTTTCTTTTTATAATAAAAGAATATACAGACATTCCCAGCCATGGTCTAGGAAGCAGCTGACCTTCAGTTTGAATCAAATGATGATGATACCTTTTCTCCTTTTGGACTGCTTCACAGTGACAGGCAGCTTTGGGACCCTGTGCTTGATTCAGGTCTGAAAAGTATCTGAGGGAGAGCTGCTATTACTAACATCTGAAAGATTGTATCCGGAATTACGAATTATATAAAGTATATAAATAAATCACAGGTGGAACACAGCAACTGAAGAGCATCTGAAAGCCCTGATAAGAAAGAGCGTCTCTAAAATGTAGCCCGGTAAAACATTTAAAAGAGGAGAACACAGTATGACCTGCATACTGCTTGAAGGACAGCGAGAGCATTCTCCGTCATGTAAAGCAGGAGATGCTGCTGGTCTATCATCAAAAAAACGTGCGCTTTGAGCTGTTTCTTAAAGGCTGGAGCTCGATTTTCTCTGGTTCGCTTTCAGTTTATGCGGCCAGCAGGGGCGGCCCAGCTGAGACGGGCGGCTGGGGGTGGCATGCAGTCTGTGGCCACGACCACGGCACGGGCAAAAGGCCCTCACAGGGACAAGGAACGCCACACTGGCCATGTTTATACCTGGAAAATATTCTATTCTGCAGATGAAGACATTAAACTTGAACTGGTACAAGAGTGTTTAAGCGACGGTGGGGTGACAAAGCAGTTGCAAAGACTAAAAATACTGGTGCGCATGTTACAGTCACCGCCGTTAGCTCAGAGTCCACATTAACTGATAAAGATAATTGTTTTACAGCAGAAATCATTTGAGTGCTAACAAAGAACAGTAATTAGTCGTTAATTTTCTACCAGAGAAATCAAAGGTAAGCTGTGTGTTTGAAGATCTCATCGAGAATGAGAGAGAGAGGTGTCTGAATATTCGATGGGGAGGACTGGGGAGCGGTAGCTGGCTCCGGAGAAGCCAGGAGGAACTGTAGAAATAACCAGCACGCACCGGTCATTAACTATAGTTTTATACCCTTCACAAATCTGCCATATGAATGTCGAAATATACAGAGAGTGGGAAGAACCAAAACAGATGCTAATCCCTATAGTAAGGAATTAGACTCTTAACGATTGTAATTTATAGCAGATAAAATAGAAAGAAATAAAAAAAAAACCAGGATCTCGATATGACTCTTACATCGAATTGGATCCCCAGATAATTCACAGTGATCTCGATGCCTCTGGTGACAGGATCGGTTTTCCCAACTCGGTCAAAAACGATATTAATGGTTGCCTGCAGAGATATAGATCTTTACATTAGAGCATCTCAATGAGCACTATTGCAAAAAGTGATTTGAAATAATGAATTAATCACCAATGTATCTTATAGGTGGATGTTCCTAAAAATGCAATTCTACTCTCAGTCTGCATCGTACGTAAGAAATCTGCTTTGGCTAGTCACATCTGGCAAACAAAAGTCTCGATCTACCCTTTCTTTCTTTTCTGTAAAGAGTGAAGGGGGATAGGCTATGACATATGACATTATCAGGAGCCAGAAAGGTAACAAACAACCTGGTCAGTGAAGTCAGTGTGAGAGAATCAAGGAATTTAATTCTCGGGGTTATTTTCTGAATGCTCTAAAAACAATCACAACAAAAAAAGTCGCAGCTCACAAGCCAGCAAAGGAGATCAAATGGAATTACGAAAAACATTCAATTAATCAAAAAGGCAGGGAAATAAAAGGGAAAAAGGAAAAGATGACACAAATAAAAAACATAGAGATATGGTTGTTTTAACCCAATCAAACCAACAATCACATTAAATGCAAACGGCATAACCCAGGAGTTGGGGAACTCCGCCACAGCTGTGTGGGAGTGGCCACAGACAATGTGTAGGTGGGTGGGCTTGGCTGCGTTCCAATAAAACTTTATTTACAAAAGCAGGTGGTGGCTGGATTTGGCCTGTGGGCTGCAGATGGCTGACTCCTGGTCTAAACGTGCTCATTAAACAGGAGGGACTGTCAGACTGGATAAAAAAAGCAAGACCTAACGATATGTTGCTTAGAGGAAACCCGACTTAAACACAGAGATACAAACAGCTTAAAAGTGAAAGGATGAGAAAAGATATATTATGCCAACACTAATCGAAAGAGACCGGGAATGTTTACATTCATATCGGCAAAGTAGATTTCACACAAAAAATATTGCCAGAGATTAAAAGAGTCGTTTCGTAATGATAAAAGGAGCATTTCGACACAGGGTACATAAATGACCCTAAATGTCTACGTACCCAATAAGAGAGCTTTAAAATACATGAAGCATAAAACTGACAGGACTATAAACTTAAAAGGATTCAAATCATGCAAAGTATGTTCTTAGATCACATGAAGTTAAATTAGAAATCAATTACAGAACGATTTTTGGAAGGTCCCCAAAACATATTTCTAAATCACCCATGAGCCAAAGAAGAAATCAAAAGGGTAATCGGAAAGTATTTTGAATTGAATGAAAATAAAAATACAACCTATCAAAAAAAGATGCAACTAAAACAGTGCCTAGCAAGAAATTTATAACATTAAAACACCTACGTTAAAAAAAGGCTCAAGTTGACGATCTTCGTTTCCACTTTAAGAAAAAGAAGACCCAAAATAGGCATCGGAGGAGAAATAATAAAGATCAGAGCAGGAATCGATGAAACAGAAAACAGAAAAACAGCAGAGAAAATCAATTAACCCAAAGAATGCTGGTTCTCTGAGAAGTTCGATAAAATGGATGAACTTCTATCTGGACTGATCAGGGTAAAAAGAGAAAAGATACGAGTTGCCCATATTAAAAATGAGAGAGAGAGAGAGAGAGCACTTCACACCCACTAGGATGACTATTACTGAAAAGGCAGATAAGCAGTGCTGGCAAGGATGTGAGGACCCGCGACTGCCTCCCACTGCCGTGGGAACGCAGAGAACGGCCTGGCAGTGGGGCAGTTTAAACACGCAGTTAGCATGCGACCCAACAATTTTATTCTTACCGGTATATACCTAAGAGAAATGAAAACACGTGTCTACATAAAAACTTAATACATGACTGCTCATAACAGCATTATTTATAATGACTCAAAGCTGGAAACCACCTAAATGTCCATCGACTGCTGAATGGATAAATAAAAATGTGGTACATACATACAATGGAATGACTATTATTCAGCCATGAAAAGGATGTAGCATTGATAGAGGCTACGACACAGACGAACCTTGAAACATTCTGCTAAGTTAGGAAGCGTCTCACACGCAAATTGTACGATTCCATTTACGTGAAATGTCCAGAACAGGGAAATCTAGATCGTGGTGATGGTTGTTGCACGGTGTATACATTTGTCAAAACTTACTAAATTGTACACTTTAAATACGTGCGGTTTAATGAATGTCAATTACACCTCATAAAACTGTTAAAAAAGATGCGCCCCCAAAAGGCTGAACGTTTTAGTAGCTTAGCTATCTTCATTCATCCTCTCCCACGGAATCAAGATTTAAAATGAATAGGTATTGACATCAAGTTATTATAACCTTAGAGCTGTTAAATCCAGAATCCTCCATTCATCTACCTTAATCAAAAATTAACTAACAAGCTGACAAAGCTCCTCTTTGTGCAAACAGCCTCAGTAGAACAATCACTGAACCAGAAAGTCACATCAGCCTTTTCTGTAATCACACTGAAATCCATTAATACCCGCAGAGTGACAAGATGAATAATGCATATAGAACATAGGACGTTATGGGACAGCCACAAAGAATAAGAGCTATAATCGCGTAGGATGAATTTATCTATAGAAATGTTGTAGAATTTACTTTGGACTTAATTTTCTTAGGTCTATGCACGTAATTAAAAAGGACAGGTGGTTCTGTTCTTAGCCGAAGGTAGGAGTAGAGTGAAGTACAGTCATATGCTCATGGATACTGCAGAAAGCAGACTGTGAAATAAACTTTTATAAGCACTTCGTATATTTCATAATCTAAGACCTTATTAATGATTTCTGACAAAAGAAAAACGCAACCTCCCTTTTCTAGGTGACCTAAGAAGGAGAAGGAAACAAGAGGCTCAAATATGTGAAAGATCACATTCTCTGCTGACTCGATTAGATTTGAAATTTAGGTTGAAATTTAGTTCAATGTCTCAATCAAACCCACTTTTCTCTTTCTGCCATTACCCGGGAAAACCACCTGACCCCTGACAGTAAAAAAATAATACACTTACCATGAAAATCTTCCAAACGCAATAAATAGAGAAAAAGTAACCCAGAAAATTAAAATATTTGCCCTTGAAAGTTTTGGAGTATTCTATTCTCTCCTGAGGAAAAACAAACATGAAACATGGTCAGTCGCAGCAAAACATAAATTTATATAATTAAAGAAAATGAATGGCTGCTCAGGCTGAGTCAAAAAACCACATATGGTAATAATATTAAAATAATGCTAGTGGGCAACACTTATTGAACGCTTACGTTAAGCCAGAAAAGGGGATAAACACCTTATACGCATTAACTACTTAAATTTTCGTATCAACTCGGGCATCTTATAGCTTTTACAATATTACTGACTTGCACGGGAATACAAAGCGATCGGAGGAGCGTGACCATCTTGATCCTGGGTCACCAGGAAGTGGCGTGTTCCACCATTCTAGACGGTGAACGGCCTCTTCTGACTATCTCGCTTATTTCTGTTACCGAGAGTGTTCCATGAAGGAGGATTTTGCTAGCCGTAGGAGCGATGCCGTGATGAGTACAGACCCCTGAAGCTTCGCGGCTGATAGGGAAGCTATGAGGTGTCTCTTGCACTGCTGGGCCACGGAGGACAGCAGAAAGCTACTTGGTCTTGTTCTCCCTTCCATCATATCGGCAAAAAGCACACTGTTTCTTTGCTCTGTACCTTGGTAGCATATAGATCAGCTGTTTCCAGAAAAAGCTGCCTGCTTAGTTCTTCCAATGCGTCCACTTCCTGTTGAATAAGAGTGAGATCTGGCACAAAATGGGCATCAAGGTTTAAATCACCAGATGTTTCAAGAAATAGAAATGAAGGAAGCCTAGGCTTTTGGTTTCTCCTACAGTGGACCCTAGGAACCGCCTAGAGTTCCAATCTCCTGCTTCACGGCCATTTTCCAGCCTCCGACTCAGGTGTGTGCAAGCTCCTCTGCCAAGGGCATCGCCACCAGACACCTACCACTCTGTGTCTCATGAGCTCAAGTAGCTCGGACAGATGATTCTGCTTCTTTTTTGTTTTATCTAGTTAAAGTCAAATGTAATCTCTGAAATCTCAAATGGTTACATAGTAAAAACACCTATTATATAGGCTAGTTTCTCCTAATTATCTGAATAAATACGTTAGGAAAGGAAATTAATATTTACTACGTTCTAACGCAGGCTAGGATTTCTAGACATGAACTTCTTTAGTTCTTTAGACATTATCTTCTATTATTCTCAAAACAATCCCATGAGATGGGTGTTGTTATCCATTTTGCAGACAAGGAAAGTAAAGCTCAGAGGGTCATTTAACCTGCTGAAAGTCACACAGCTAACGGGCATGGATGCAGTCAGCCCAGATCTGCTCTTTCCATTACACAATGTCACTGTCGATAATTCAGTGAGGTCTCCACTCAGGAAACGGGGCTCAGAGAGGTTAAAGAATCCCAATACTTTTGTTGATTTGACTTATTGTCGCTAAGATAGCTTAAACCTAAACTTTGGCTGGTGTGGATTTTTAAGTAATAAAAATAGTAAGGAGAGCCCCTTTTACTACTGAAGCATTGACTTGACTCTAAATGCTTCCTCCTCTGTGATTTTTCCCACTGTCGCCCAAATCAGAAAGTGCCCTCAGGCCTTCCTCGGCAGTGGCTGCCACTGGCACAGTCCAGGTCACCAAACCACCTGTTTACCTGTTTAGATGTCTGCCTCTCTCATGACAGAGAAGCACTCTGGCCGGAAATAGGAGAGGTGAACGAAGTGTTTCCTGATTAAACAAATTTAAAGAAAAATCCTTTCTCCTCTCCCATAGTCAGCCTCCCTTTCTTTGATCTAATTCTTACCGGCATTTGACACAGAAAGTTATGTCGTAATTTACAGCAAGAACAGATTATATCCTTCTCCTCCAATTGAAGAAGGGAATTTATACGCCCTCAGGCCGGACAAGGAAGCAGGAATACGCTGTCAGCTCTGGGCCCCCAAAGTTCTGACTTAATAGCCTGATAGTCAAAGAGATTTGATTACTCAGTTTGGAAATCAGTTTAATACTGCGACCGGCTGGGCCAAGAAAAATCCATTAGCCCAGTTTCCTTGATTCTTTAAACCAAAAAGTCACCGGAGATGCAGAAGCTGCTTTGGGAACGGGCCCTTACCAGCTCGTACACGAACCTCCACTTTAGGGACCTGTGTGTTTCGTGGTGAGAAACGTAACAGCGGAGCGGAAAGAACTGAGAAGGGGAGACCACAGCTCTGGTGCTGACTTTGTCACAAACCGCTGTGTGACTTCGCTTCTCTGAGTCAGTTTCCTCATCTCTAAAATGGAAAGACTGACTTGTCAAGAAGCCTTCGGCTCGAAGACAATGGTTTTATGATTCTACGATCGTCTGGGGAGCTGGAGAGGTGACTGTGCACACGCCGCGTTTCCTACGCCAGCCCCAGCAGGCTGGGCTCCGGTGCAGTCAGAACCTCGTCTGCAGATGGGAAAAAGAATGAATGGTGCCAGGTGGGTGCTAGGTTTGCCGGGAGATCACTGCATCGGGCATGTGAATGTCTAACCGCTATGCCGTACGCCTGAAACTAACATGACAGCGACTGTCGACTGTAATTGGAAAAAAAAAAAAGGAACCAAGCAGAGGGGTAGAGGATACTCTCACTTCCTGGTGCTGACGTGGTGACACTCTTGATCATTCTCCAGAATCCCGACGGTCTGTTATGCACCTCTCCCTTCTGGAACATAGTTCTCCGTGTCATTGCCATCCTGAGAGGAAAAGTGAAAACAAGCAAACAAACACTTCAGCGAGGAAGCATGAAGCGTCACAGCCCGTTCTCAGCCACCTTGCCGTTTTGTAAGGGCCCCTGTCATGTGCGGAGCTGTTCAGGGAGGATGCGCCTTCTGGAGTCCCGCTGAGGGGAAATCATACGCGCCCAGAAGCAGTGTGGCCTGGCGGGGGACCCGGAGTTTGGAGTAGGCCACCACCCTGAGGACAGGCTCCGCCATCCAAAGCTGTGGGACCTCGGAGTCGTCACTTCCTCATCTCTGGAGGGTTGTGAGGATCGATGAATACTTAACAAGTCATGCTGTCGACTACACGGCACTCTACAGATATGAATAATTATTACTGTCATATCATGAGGACAGAATAAAAATAATAGCTAGCACACCTAAAGCACTGGGTACAGGGCAGGAATTCAATAAATGTTTCTTTCCAAAAGCAGACAAAGGAGAAAAAACTCCCAGCAAAATCGCATATACCTGGACTCGTCAAAAACACTGCCACTCTCCCTCAAACTCCAGTCTCCCCCGACTACCGAATAAATCGACAGGAACTGACTACCCCTTCCTCTTGTCCTCTCGGTCTGTTGACAACCATCGCCTCGACGGCAGCTGCTGGCGTGTTCCGGCCCACCCACCGCTCAAGGCCACATGGGCATCAAGAAAAGTCCTTGGGAGGAAAACCAAGGCCATTTGTGCATAAATGGTCCTGATGGGTCAAGGTCTATAGGCCTAAAATGAACCAGGATGAGTCTTATAAAAATCGAGTAGTAGGACTAAAGAAAGATTTAATTCAAGGTGGTCAGTTTTGGCTGACAAGAGGTAGAAGTGGTGGGGAGGAAGAAGCAGGCCCGGAATTTATGGTTGGGACCAATGCGAATTACCAATGGCAGTCCTACGGGCTAGAATTTCTAAGCCACGGCTAAGACGGTATTAACAACAAGGAATGTTAGGTGTGTTGGCCACGCTGACTTAACCCTTTCCTCTTTAAAATGACCCACGCTGAGTGAATGGGATACAGCTCCAAGTTTTAGCTCCTTCTGCCTTTCCCTTTAAGGAGACACACGCGCGCTGTAACTTAGCAGTACTGGAAGATGCAGCTGATAACCAAGAAGAGGCTGACCCGGTTATGTGAACTCTTAACCCGTAGTGTTCACACTTTCATCGTTGAGAAAGCTGGAATGAGCATCTGAAGAAGGAAGAGGCCGTATCCCACTCAGCTGAAGTCCACTTCCATCGTCATGCTGACTGAAGGACGGGAGTAGGGGTGGGGGAGGGGAGAGCACAGAGGACATTTCTCTTGTCCTTTGTTTGAACGTCTGTACCACCACCACAGAGCGGCTGGCGCGGAGTGGCGCTAGTCGCCAACGCGAAGGTGACTGACACTGGACTGTGGCCCGTAACAGGCAGAGAGGTGCAGAGGTGAGAGCTGGCTGCACAGGCACGTGTGGCCTTGTTGCAAACAACTCACTTTCACTTTCAATTCGATCGCTTCACTCTACACCAATTTCGCTCTTACCAAATAGGATGCAGAAGAAAAATAGTCGTACATTTTAAAAAGAGAGAGTCAGCAACCAACTTCCTGAGATGTGGTGGAAAAGAATGAGAAGCAGCGTGAGGCACCCGCGAAGCAGGTCACTTGCCCCGCGAACTTCTCTTCACTATCGTCGCTGCCGCCACCACGATCACCGTATTGGGGCATCTTTATAACAGGGGCAGCCAGAGCAAGAATCTACCTATTATTAGCTGAATAGCATTTAAAAACCCACAATCTGGAAAAGCAGATGCACTTGGCTGAGGTTTGGTGGTGGCACTTTGCGGTGAAGAGGCTGAAAGACGTCTCCTACGGTTTAAGTATGACAGCCCACTGTTTCTGGTGGGAGGTCGGCGATGACTTTTCTTTTCAAATTAAATGTTTTGAGGCAACTGTAGATTTGCATGTGGTTGTGAAAATAATAGAGAGAGAGAGAGCCCGTGTACGCTTTCCCCAGTGGAAACGTTTTCACAACCAGGGAACTGGTCCTGGGGGTGAACACAGAACATTTCCATCGCTACGAGGGTCCCTCATGTCGCCCCTGAATAGCTCACTTTCCTCCTCCCACCTCCGCCCCCCTTTAAACCCGGGCAACCATGAAGCTGCTTTCCATTTCCATCTGTCATTTCAAAAATAGACCCATACAATAGGTAACCTTTGTGGACTGGCTTTTCTCGCTCAGCAGAATTTTCTGGAGATTCATCCAGGTTGTTTCATCTATTGAAAGTTCATTCCTTTTTAATAATACTCAGTCGTATTCTGTGGTATGGATGTACCACCCTTTAACCATTCATCTATTAAAAGATAGATGGGTTATTTCCATTTTTGGCTACTATAAGTAAAACTGCTCTAAATGTTAGTGTACAAGTTTTTGTGTGATCATTAAAGTCTTCACTTCTCTGGCACAGATGCCCAGGAATGCAACTGCTGGGTGTGTGGGAGTTGCATGTTTAGCTTTTGAAGAAACTGCTAAACTTTGTTCTGAGTTACTAAACTATTCGACGCTAACCAGAAATGTATGAGTGATTCGGTTTCTCTGCATCCTTTCTAGAATTTGGTGTTGCCATGAATTCGTCATTTTAATAGATGTGTAATAATATCCTGTGGTTTTAATTGCATTTCTCTTGTTAAAAAAAGAAACGATAGATCCAAAATGGAGTCACTTTTGCTAAGTTCCACCAAGACTCAATATCTAGCCTGACCACAGTTTCAGCCTCTCTCAGGACTGGGATTTTAGACTAATCAGTCTAAAACTTCCTGGCCAGCACTAGTGAGGTCAACTGTTTAATAAGACCCCCTGCTTTCCCGTAAGGGAAGGTGACCTTGGCTGAAATAATCCACTTGCCTGAAATAATTTAACTTTCTTGTCCTACCCTCCTTCTGTCTATAAAAATCTCCATTTTGTACAGCACCTTTCTATTTGAGACAGGATGCTGCCTGATTCATTAATTGTTCAATCAAGCCGATAAGATCTTTAAATTTACTTGGTTAAATTTTTGTTCTTTAACAAACACTCCAATGATTCATGATGCTAAATATCTCTTCCTGTGCTTCACTGCCATCTGTATACCCCCTACGATGAAATATCTGTGCATGTCTTTTGCCCGTTTTCTAAGAGGAGTTATTTTTTTACTCCAAGTTTTGAAAGTTCTTTATGTATTTTAGATACTAGTTCTTTCTCAGATATGTGGTTTGCAAATATTTTCTCCCAGTCTGTAACTTGTCTTTTTATCCTCTTAAAAGTGTCTTTCATGGAGCAAAATTTTTAGTTTTAATGAAGTCCAATTCATCAATTTTTCCTTTTATGGACTATGTTTTTTTTTGCGTCAAGTCTAAGAACTCTTTGCTAGCCCCAGGTCTCAAATATTTTCTCTTATTTTTTCCCCTAAGTTTTATATTTTACACTTTGAGTTAATTTCTGTATAAAATGTGAGACTTAAGATTCTTTTTTTAAAAAAAATCTATGCACGTCCAATTGCTCCAGCACCATTTGTTGAAAAGGCTATCTTTCCTCCTCTGAATTGCTATCTCACCTTTGAAAAAAATTAGTTGGCTGCATTTCTTGGTCTATTTCTGAGTTCTTTATTCTGTTTCCATTGATGTATGTGTCTATACTTCTGCTAAAACCACAGTCTTGACTCTGATAGCCTGAAATCACAGAGACTGATTCAGTTTATAGTTTTCAGCATGTAAGTCCTATACATATTTTGTTAGAAGTACACCTAAGTATTTCATCCTTTTGTGACTGTAATCAGTACTGTATTTTTAATTGCTAGAAATGCAGTTAATTTTTGTATGTTTATTTTGTATCCTGAAACTTGTTGAACGACCATTACTTTTTTCATTTTTTCCCTATGTGTACCATTTTTCTCTTGCTGCTTTCAAGATTTTTTCTTTATTTTTGTCTTTTAACAGTTTGACTATACAAACGCAGGTGTAGTTTTGTATTTATCCTACTTGGGGTTCTTTAAGCTTCTTAAATCTATAAATTAATGTTTTCCACCAAATTTGGGAAGTGTTTGGTCATTATTTCTTCAAATACTTTTTTTTGTCTCTTTCTCTTCTAGGACACCAACTACAAGTATTTTGGACTGCTTGACATTTTTTCATACTGAGACTTTGGTTTCTTTTTTTCCTTCGATTTTTTTACCTCTCTATTATTTAGAATGAATAATTTTGGTTGATGTAGCTTTAAGTTCACTGATTCTTTCTTCTGTCATCTCGATTCTGCTAAGCCAACCTAGTAAAATTTTCATTTCGTGACTGTACTTTTTACCTTTTGAATTTCCTTTCGTTTTCTTTTAAGAATATAGTATCCATTTCTTTTGGGGGAAAACTTATTGGTTCATTAATTATATTATACTTTCATTTCTTGGAATGTATTTATAATAGTTGCTTTCAAGTCTATTTGCTACCTATTATCTGGGCCTATTTGGAGTTAAGTGTCTACTAATTGCTTTTTATCTTGAATATGGTTGCATGGTTTCTTTGTATGTCTAGTAAGTTTGGTTGAAAACTTGACATTGTAGATATTATGCTGTAGTGACTCTGGAATCCGTTTTGTTTTCTTGAGGATGTTTTTTTGCTCTAGTACGCGGTTGACTTACTTGGACTGAAACTATAAAACTGTTACACCTACTGTGTGCAGCAACTAACGTCTCTGCTCAGTTTTTCAGCTTCCAGCTGCCCATTTCTCAGCCTGACTGGTGGTCTCCTCTGAGCCTGAGCAGATTAGTGATCAACAAAGACTCTGGAAACCTTTTAGTCAGATTTTAGGGCTTACCCTCTCTCTGGCCCTTTGTTTCCAGGGACACTCCTTAAATTTCTAACTGCTTGGCCAGTCCTGAGTTCTATCTTATGACACCTTAAGCCAGTAAGAATTTTGCTGTCTTCCAACTCGTGTGCCCAACTAACACGCAGTTCAGGCAACGCACTCGAAGGCACAACAAACTTGCGAATCTCATTAAGAGGCAGTTGTGTCTCTAAGGCAGACCTCTTTCTAGTTTCTGCTTTTTCTCAGGCTTCCTGGTATTCACTTTGCTCATGCGTTGTTCAGTGATGAGGCAGGGATTTGGGCAGTTGATACGCAGATTCTAGACCTCAGTCCTTTTGCATTTCTCTTGCTTCCAAAAATTTCCCTTTAATTTTTCAGCTACTCTGCCAATTTGAACTTTATCACTTGAGTAGGTGCTGAGGGTGGGCGGTGGTTGACCAGCAAGCACTCCCAGGCAAGAAAGCCACAAACACGCAGTTAGTTACCTGATACTCTTCTCAAATTTTTACTTCTGTCTGTTCATTTTCCAGTGGCTTTGAATATTTGTTGTTACTGATTTTCTAGTTTTTACGATTTTCTGTAGAAGGAATTGCTTGAACTCTGCTCAGTGCCATTCCTGGAAGTCTCCTGTACTATGATTTGACAGCGGCTGTGGCTGCTGCTGAAATTTCATCAGTGAATGTATTCCCCTCTCCCCCCCATCCCTACAGATTTTGAAAAGAGAGCCTAAAAATATTTTACCTCAAGGGTAGAATTAAGATTTTTTTCTTCAAAATAGTAGATTGCATTTAACTTTTACATGTTATAGTACTCCAGTTTTTTTCTGTATGTTGCAAGCTATGTGAAAAATTATAAACTCAGAATTTGTAGGTTGAGAGAGATCTTAGAGACCCTTTAGACAACCCTGTCATTTTACAAATGAGGAAACTGAGAGTCTAGTATTTGTTCAAGACAACTTAACAGGTGTATTGGAAAGTGACCGTCTAGCTCGAATTCATTCCATTATACCGTGATGTAGTTTCACAGCTATGTTTTCTATCTTCCATGAAACCATAATTTCGAAATTGTACTACTACTGATTATGAACAGAGGCTGTATGTCGGCTGTATCATAGATTACCAAAACACAAGCTTTACTATCTAAGTCAGCAGAAACACAAAACAAAATAATAAGTCGCTTAATTCTCTCAGCCTGAAAAAAAGCCGAAAGGCTTTGATCACTAAACCAGCATGTTCGTACTCTCTGAACTAGGTTTTTGATGAATGTTGCCCAAATACTATAAACCTCATCTTCCACTCAGCGTTCCAAGTGAGAAGACAGTGTGCCTCTTTCCTCTCCCATTTCAATCATTAACTTTTCTTGTTTGGAGCAGATGTTATTTTTCTTGTATGCCACCTCACTATGGCCCTCTGCTGTTAGACTGGAAGATGGCTTTCTAGTCACCACTCTTCTCCAACTCTATGTGTGAAAACGGTTTTTCTACATTTTGGTAAACAGCATGGCCACTGTAGGACTCCCAAGGGCCCTAGAACTCTCACACTCGCTGTCTATCTGCCCTGTGTGCTCCACTGGGTAAGAACTGTGGTAATCAGGTCAAGTTGGGACGCTGAGTCATCTGAGAGCCACTCAAATTAACAAGACCTACTGCAGGACCACAAACCATCCCAGATCCTAACTACACAAGGCCTATCGCAGCATATGTGTGGATCAGAGCCAGTTACTGACCGTGACTAGTGAGGAAATGGCTTAAAAGTACATGGCCGTGCTTGACATGGGTCACGATTTATAGTCATCTCTCTATATGAATACGAAAAATACAGTAAAAGGGAGAATGTTCTTGGGAATTAAAATAGTATTGTTTTTATATAAGTATCTTCCAATATTGAATAATATTCTTATTTTTATGGTTTAAAAATCTGCATTGATATTCATTCACATAAAATGAGCTGTATAGAATGAAGGAAAACAGAACACGTGTAAGTAAGTAAATGCATACACACGTGCTATCTACTTCTAATATCCTAGTAAAGAGGTACAGACATGGAGGCAAATAAGGTTGGTGAATATCGGCCTCTTTATCATCCTATTGTTCTCTCTTACATTAAGGCTTCTTCGACTTGACTACAGGTCTTACTATGGAAAAGTGTGGAAGAACATGAAATGCAACAATGCTGATGCGATTTAAAATTTCTCTGTCGCCATTTTTACATGGGCAATGATAACTTTAATAAAGACAGTGGACTAATAAATTTCATGAAGGTAGGAACGGATTATCTCATTCATCATTCTATCTCTTCAGCATTTAGTACAGTGCCTGGCATAAATTAGGGCTCTTATAATTAAGTAAATGAATATATGAATTTATAAATGAAGGCGAAGCATTAAATGATTATCATGCAGAGATTACTAATAAATTCAACAGTTTTCCTTAGCTATGTATAATTCACTGTTCCAAGAGCTCTATATATCAACTCATTATTATTTTACAGATGGGGAAACCAAGACATAAGGAGATCCAGTAACTAGCTCAAGGTCACTGAGCTGTAGGCCAAGGGCTCAAACTCGGACAGTCTGAGTCTAGAGCCTACGCTTTACCCACTGTGATACAGATGCCTTTGAAAACATAAAATTCAAAAGTACTTTGAAAATAATAAAAACAACAATAGCTAGAAGACTTGGAGAATTTTTTAAAGTAGTTGGAGAAAATGAAGTTAAAAAGATCAAAGTCAGGCATGAAAAAGTTTGTAAAAATGCCAGACAACAGACTTTTATAGAACATCCAATGTAGAATACCTTCAAATATAAAAAGAATTCTAAAAATTCATGTCAAGGTAATTTATCTAAAGTCAAGAAATAAGGTTGCATTTGAAAATTCTTTTCGTACAGGACAAGATGCTGTCTTCAATGGTACCTTAACTTACAATGATAACGAATAAGATGAAATTCGCTGTTAGTACCAACTCATTGTTAAATTTTCTTGTTGAGAAATTCTGACAGTACGAGTTTTTAATAAGCCGATCTCTTACCTTTTCTTTTTGCTTATGATCATATCCATGGTTTGGAGCAGCCGCCGTTCCAGGGCTAGAATATCTGTGTCAGTCACATTCCTGTAATAAGCACAGACTGTGAGCAACGCTATTGGGTCCCACTTTGGGCATAATACAAGGCAGTTGGAGAAACGCATAAAACTCGATTGTTACCCAGCTATTCAAGGACCTGTCTTTTTCTAGAAAATATGAAAATGACTATAATAAGCAAAACTGCTTTTGCTGTCATTTTTTACAGCTAATCCTTCTGGGGTCTCGGGGTGACGGATGGTTACGAGCTCTCTTTTAGTCTTTCTTAGCTTTGATTCAGTGACATTTACGACGCATGTGCGAGCACACTGTTAACTTGGCATTGTCTTCTGTTGTCCTACTTTAGGGAGGGACCGATTAGCTGAAGTTGGTGTCCACTAGGATGCGCCTTTAAAAAGTGGGGGGTTGAGGAGGGGAGAGGAAGGGTCGAATTGAAATCGCCAATTTAAAAATAAATGAACGTAGGACAAACGAGGGCAAGCAACGTAAGTGAAAAAGACTTACTTAGATTCCTAGGCCCATGCCCATAGGACAGAAGAAAAGAATAAATATTAGATCTGTGACACCGCCTTTTTAAGTATTAATGATGGTGGCATGATACGACATATGTATTCAAGACATGGGAAAAAAGAAAAGAGACAAAATGCTCCTTACCTGAGAAAGTAGGACATGTAAGTGTATGGGCAGTTGACAGCACCAAATCCGGAGAGAAGAGCCATGAGGGTCACCCCGATCACGCCCACCCGGCTGATGAGCTGTTCTATGGACAGGATCCCTGAAAACAGCAGCGCACATCAATGCAGGTGATGCAGAGAAAATGGCTGCCCTGCCCTCACCGGAAACACCACTGAAAACACGAAGGACATACGACTAACTGATGCAAGCCAAATTTTATTAATGAGTAGAGATTCTACAATAAATGTATAAAAGTCTATAGATTTCCTTCCTATCTCATATGCTTCCAGAATCATCTCCATTACTCAAGGTAATATGAATTCTAACAAAGCAAAGTACTTTAGTGAAAACTTTGGCCAAAAAAAAAAAAAAAAAAAAAAAAGTCAGGAAAGTATGTCTGCTGGAAAAGCACAAACGGCAGGCAACACTTTGTGCTGTAGTTACCTCTGATACCTACTTACCCCCTTGGGTCATAAGCACTTTAGCTTAAGCCTCATTCATTTTTGCCACCAATAAACACATAATACATCTAAAAATAGGCTGAAATTATGGATGCGTGAGTAATTCAAAGGCGAAGACACGACTTTTAGATGATCAGTTATATTCTAATTACCAATCATTTCTTATTATTTGAAAAAGCTGAAAAGCAACCCAGTAATTAAAATAAATGCTGCTGTTGACGTGTTTGGGCTAAAGGAGAGAAAGCAATGTGAAAGTGGCTCAGGACGTTTGGTATCACAGAAAAAAGTCCTTGTGATTTGTTTCCACTTTCTGTATCTAGGACAGGATCCGCTCCGGCCATCCTACGGCCGAACGGCAGCGCTGCCCCTCGGTCCCTGGGCGCTTTATGCTCATGGCACCACTGCAGAGCTCTTCGGGACCTCTGGTCTCGGGCCCCTTGCTGTCCCCACCTTCCATCTCCTTCTTCACCGAGAGTGGACCCCAGGCTCGCTTGCTCCACCTCTCCCCCGCCCTCCCTGAAGCATGGATCCTGCAAACTACCAACCTCGGATCCATCGGCCACTCTGCCTGCCCCGTGCCCATGCCCAAGCTGCCTACGACGGCCACACACCAATACTGCTGCCATGACAGATTTATGGCCTTCAGTCTGAACAGAGCTCACAACACCGAGAAATCCTTTCCCTGCCTTTGGCCAGCCATTTCTCCCCACTCCCCTGAGCAGACACTCAGTAATCCGTTTTTCCAACCCTCGTTCTCCTTAGCTAATGCCCTTATTATATATGAAATGCGTTATTAGATGTTAACTACCTCCACACTGCCATAAATACTGACACCTGCCATCATCCTCCCAACTTGTCCCCTCAGAAGACGGTGTTCAAAGCTAAGACTTCTCTTCCGGTGCCTTTGATCTTAGGCTCTTTCCTCCTTTTCCAGAACCTTGTTCCGCTGCCTTTCCCCTCTCTCGCGTCTCCCGTCTTTCCTTCTTTGTTGGTTCTTTCCCTTCAGTTCCCTTTTCTTTCATAAGAAAAAGTCTGTCCTTGGCCTTGAGTTTACCTCTAGTTACCGGTCTTCTCTATGTCCCCCTGAATAGCCAGTCAGGCTCCTTAAAAGAAGTTTATACTCACTAAGCTCCATTAATTTCTCAACTGGCTGCAATTCAGCTCTCATCTCTCCCCTCTACGCTGAATGGAACCGCTTCTGCGAATCTTAAGGGCAGGATAACAGGTAACACCTACCATGCACGTTATGGAACAGGCGCTCTTCTAAGCAGTCACTGTATTAATTACTTTATTCCTCATGATGATCTTATGAGGTAGATATGCTTGAAAATCTCACTTTACAGTGAGGCATGGAGGCGCAGAGAGGTTAAGAAGCTTGGTCAAGGTCACACACCTAATAAGTGGCCGAGTCGGGATTCAAACCCAGTCCAGTTCTTCCATAGCCTGGGCTCTTCGCCATTATTATCATAAGGTCGTGAATTTCCCTCTGGCTGCAAACATCGAAGCCATTTTCCAATCCTTGTTTTATTTGTCGAAGCCATTTTCCAATCCTTGTTTTATTTGCTCTTTCATGACACTGAATTGCTCCTGTGCATTTCCTTTTCTTGGCTTTCATACTACCATTTCCCTCGAGTTTCCCTTTAACTTCTCTAGTTGCTTTTTCTTGGTCTTTTGCTCTGCGTGGGCCAGAATTTTCTTCCATATCAGTCTATACAATTTTCCTTGGGTGACTTTGCCTGTTTCCCCAGCTTCACCTAATGGCACTTAGCTGATAATACCTAATGTTTTAGATTCCTGGAGTGAGCTCCATGAGGACTGAGAAATCCATACCTTTCTTCCACCTGACCTGTGCATCCAACTGCCTACTGAACATCATCTGGATATGCACAGGTCACATACCCCGAGCTCAAATTATCTTCCTTCTTCTACATGACCTATCTTAGAAAATGTCATCAGTCCTGGGGTCCTTTTTTAACTCTCATGTCTAATATCATAAATTTGTCTCTCTGTGGATTTATTTGGAAACGTTTATATGAGAGAGATATCACCGGGGCCTCTCTACTTCAAATGTTTTCTGCATGCTGACCACATCAGCAGACCCTAAGTTCCTATCTAGAGTGTCACAATCCTGAACTCATCAACCACCGTGGAGAGACTTGAATTTTCTTTTCATTCACTGATTCAATAAGCAGGTATTAAACAGTTATGTGCTAGATTCCATGTGAGACACTAGAGATACAAAGATAAATAAGATGCAATTTCTGACCTCAGGGAAGTCCTAAGTGAATGAGGAAGTCAGAAAAGGAAACGAGGAATTATGAATTTTATAGGTGATATAAGTGCATGGAGGTGGGCGCAACTAATATCTCCTAACGATGGCCGGGAAAATCTTAGAGGAATTGACGAGAGTTGAATATTGAAAGAATAAATTTTCCAGGCAGACAAAGGGTGAGGGATTATCCAGGCTGAAAGAACAGATCTAGAAACTTCGAGGTAATGTGGGAGGACTGGAGGGCGGACACACAGAGGAGAGCGGCACTATGGGCCAGAAGGGCTCGTGTACCATGCTGAGTTCGAATGTGTTTGGTAGGCTGGTATTTCTTAACTTTTTTGGCTTTCTTTAATGCTATTTGAAATGTCAAAATAGCTAGTTTTTAAAATACGTAGTTTACGATGTTGCACATGCTTTAAAAAACTGCACGTGTTTTCTGATCCTCCTGCAGGAGAGGCTCACAACCTCTCCTCCCAAACCCCCGCTACAGACGATGAGTAGACAGGAAGGACGCATGGGAGGCAGGCTCTAGACTGGTTCATTCAACATCGTTCCGATCCCATCTGGCGTGTCTTCCTACGCTACAGCATCTGCAAAGTCAAAAGCTCTTTCCCAGAATTCCCTGAAGCTAAGGATCTGAAGGTTACCTCGGCTGCATGGATTCCCATGCCCGCGTGAGACCCCAAATGCAAAAGGGAGCAAAGTGGGAGTGGTGACAGCCCTTAGGAGCTGGAGCAACTGGGCAGAGGTTCTCCTGCTCGGTCCCTGATGTCACAGGTCCCGAGTGGCAGGTGACAACTTCCACTCAGTGGGTTTTTCTAGTTCACTACTGTGGTATTTCTGTGGCGTTTCTCTTAACTAAGTAGCATTAAAACTTGTCGTCTTCACTTAGAAATTCTACAAACTTCCTAAAACCCAGTAATAAATTACTTTCTGCTTTAAATTAGTTAGAATAGATTCTATTTTCTGCTACAAGAATCCTGAGAAATGCAGCGGGACAGTAAAATAGCTGTTTATTTTTTAAAAAGCTCCAGTATGAAAGCTCTAGTATATTTACTACAGGTACACTCTCTATTTTAGACAGATTTGTATATATATTTCTAAAGTAGTTCTGGAAGAATCTGTTAGCCAAGAGGTTTTTGTTCATTGTTTTCAGCACAGAAGTTAGGACTCTGTCCATGACCTGTTCTTGTATTTGAAATGAACGTTTTTTGCGTGTGAGAATCTCTCCTAGAAAGCTTTTCTATTTTTACTAATTGTTTTATGCCACCGCTCTTTCTCAAAACACATACACACCCCGAAGACAATCTTTATCATAATTTGAGCAGTGGCCACTTACCTTTTGGGTCACAGACTCCTGTGGGAAACTGATAAAAGCCTGTGGACACCCCAACTCCACATACACATACAAACATATTCTCATAATTCTGCATACAGTATCAGGAGATTTAAAACCAGAGAAATTCTAGAGAAATAATTTGCCATATTTCTCATAATTCGAAGTTTTTAAAAAATCATTTTTTCAATATTAGAAAATTATAAGCCACCCTTTCCCCCTCCCCACCACATATACACTCACCGTGTTTGGGGCTGAGAATGGGAAATGGATCTCCCAGTTTCCAGAAGAAATACATAAAAGTCAACCATAAGAGACAGGAAAAAAGCAGTCGCTGTTTATGGACTAGAAGGAGGAGACAAGACCGTTAGGTTAAATAGATACACGTCTCAGAGCCTGCTCTACTTGAAGATACGAGGTTGTGCTAATTAATATTTGGCTGACTTCTTGACAAATGAGCGATGGAACACTACTAATCTTAAGAGAAAGCACCTTACCACCATGAGGCATCTGGCTGAAATTAAGATGTGGGTTGAGTTAAGAGAGACAATCTAATAGAAACTGAAACAAAACCATGGCAGGACAAATAACCCTATAATTTTTTTTTTGTGCCAACCTTTTTAAGATGATGCGTGTGAGATGCCCCACAAGCAACAGTAGCTACTAAAAGTAAGGTGGCAACGAAGCTCTCCACAGTCCGAATCCTCAAGAATACGCGTCTCCCGTGTGCCAACACGAGAGGCCACAGTACTCACGCAGTCGGATGTTGCTCACGATAAAATAGCCGATGTAAAAAGGCACCGTGAAAACCAGGACCAGCAGGATCACACACAGGTTCACCTTCCAGTGAAAGTAGCGGGAGCTGAAACAAGCATCAAAGGCCATCACCAGGCAGGAGGGGGGGCGACTTTCACTCCCCCTGGCCGACCAAAGGGTCTCCTGCTCTGAGAACTCCGTACTGAATACATCCCATCCAATAAGTCAACAGCAGACAGGATGTCACTGTCCGCTCATTTATGGATTAAAAAATATAAAGTTCTGAAAGGTACCCCAGGTCATCTTAACCTCCTAAAATTGCACTTATTAAAATGAGAATGTCAGTGTTCTAGTTATATTCATAGGCAATGTATAGTAACATCTGTCAACGTTTACTCTTACGAGCAGAATGATCACAGTTTCTCTCCATTGGGAGTCTTGTTCTGATATAAGAATTAAAAGAAAATAAATGTTAACAGTAACATGTGCGATGAAGACTCAGAAATACTTCTTTTATCCCCTCGCTATAATTAAACACCTGATTTGTGTGACTACTTTATTATTGCATATGATATTTTATTAAAATATTTTTCGGATTTTAATAATTTTATTGAGATATAATTCACCATTTAAAGCGTTCAATTTGATGGTTTTTAGTACATTCACAGAATTGTGCAACCGTTGCCATGATTAACTTTATAATGTTTTCATCACTCCCCTTCCCTTCTGACCTCCTGGGCCGTAGGAATCAGCAGTATACCTTCTGTCTTTATGGATTTGCCTATTCTGGACATTTAATATATAGGGAATCATACAATATATGGCGTTTTGTGACTGGCTTCCTTCCCTTAACATAATTTTTTCAAGGCTCATCCATGTTGTAGCATCTCTCAATATTTTCTTCCTTTTTGTGGCCTAATAATATTCGTTCCACTGTATGGGTATACCATATTTCGTTAATCCATTCATTAGTTTACGGACATTTGGGTTGTTTTTACTTTTTAGTTTTTATAAATAGCAACGCTCTGAAGATTTGTGTACAAGTTTTTGTGTGGACATGTTTTCAGTTTGCTTTAGACATACACCCAGGAGCGGAATTGCTGAGTCATATGATAACTGTTTAATTTTCTGAGGACTACCACTGTTTTTCAAAGTGGCCGTACTGTTTTACATTCTCCCCAGCAGTGTATTAGAGTATCAGTTTCTCCACAGCTTCACCAACATTTGTTATTCTTTTTGATTATCCATCCTGGTGGGTGTAGAGTGGTATCACATTGTGGTTGTGATTTGCATCTCCCTGATGGCTAATATGTGGAACATCTTTTCACGTGCTTATTGGCCATTTGTATTTCTTATTTGGAGAAATGCCTATTTGGATCTTTTGTCCATTTTCAATTGTGTTATTTGCCTTTTTATAATTGAGTTGTAAGAGTTTTTTTTACATATCATAGATAAAAGTCCCTTATCAGATAGATGGTTTACAATAATTTTCTCCCATTCTTTGGATATCTGTTTACTTTCTTGATGGTATCCTTTGTATTTATTTTAAATTTACTCATACTTAGGCCTTGTTTCAAAAAAAGTTAAGTGGTTAAGTGGCATATGAGGATATATAAAATACAAGATGATAAACTATAAGGAAATAAAAAAGAGGAAAAAAAAAAACAGTAAAAGACAGGTAAAATATCAGGCCAAGTTTGATGGCTATTAAGAAAATGTACACCATGGAGTTCTAGAAACTCGCTATGGGTGGGTCATAAATTTAACTTTAAGTTTTCCAAAAGTTGACATGAAATAGAAAATTTGATCAGTTAGATAAATCAGTGTCTGTAAGAAACACAAACCAATTGCTTAAAGGAAAAACAATTATTCCTGATTTCTTATTATTACTAAATTATTACCAAGATCACAATGGAAATTTTCCAAAGATTTCATAAAGAAGAAAAGGTGAGAGCAACGAGCAACGTCTGCAACATCCTTTCCAGAGAAACACCGAGTTCCAGAGGGCCGTTTCGTACTCCTTCCGCTCAGCGTAGATGGCAGGAAGCAGAAACGAAGAGCTACTCGGGGAGGCTGCCTTCGGGAGGCCAAGGCTGTCTAGTCCAGACGTACAGACAGCTCTTTGCTCATCTGGACTGAACCAGAGAAATGAACAAGCTGCACATCCTCCAGGCAATCCCATCTCACATTTCAGCTAAGCTTCTGGAAGAAGGAGGGCAATGACAAACGCAATCCACACTGCCCGCTGAAAGCAAACCATGTATTTTAACTACTTTTTGAGCTGAGGGTAAAGTGACATTCTTTTGAGAGAATTAAGGATCCTAACGATAATACATTTGAACGGGAGGCTATACCACTTTTGCTCAGAGATGAGTCGAAAGAATACTTTTGGTCGGGGCCAAGACTCGCCTTTGAAAACTACTGTGAATGCAGTCAGTGCACAGACATAATGCGTGATCGAGGTTCATCTTCCTGTTATGCAGGAGGGCCATATGTTAGCATGGAAAAAATAAGTGTAACTGAAGACATATCTCAGCCTACACACACCCAACTCTCAAAAGAGCACCCCAAGAACCAGATTTTTGCAATGATACTTCCCTATACTGAGAAAAATACGCCAAAGTAGCAGAGTGATGTATCTTACTACATGGGATTATTAATTATAAATGAGTTAAAAGTTGGGAGACATCATCTACCAAAAAAATTTATTTTGGTTTTGTTTTGTTTATTCATTATTTTTACATTCGAGTTAGTAAATTTACTTCTCAGGGGGATACAGGCTAGCAATTCTTTTCTTTCATTTATGGTGACATTGGCTAATGAAATCCAATAAGTTTCAGCTGTACACTTTAACGGTAAGGCATATATATATTTACACTGTGTCACCTCTCATAGTTAGATTTCTGTCACCACATATTTGACCCCCTTCACCCCATCTACCTTCCCCCTCCCCTAACCCCACCCTCTGGTAACCACTAGTCTATAGTCCATGTCCATGAGTCTCTGTTTGTCCTGTCTATTTGTTGCTTTTAGGTTTATATCCCACATATAAGTGATATCAAGTGATTTTCAACTTTTTCTGTCTGGCTAATTTCACTTAGCATGATTATCTCGAGGTCCATCCATGTTGTCACACATGGCAGTATTTCATCTCTTCTTATGGTTGAGTAATATTCCATTGTACATACGTACCACAGCTTCTTTAGCCAATCACCTATCATAGGACACTTCAGTTGCTTGCATGTCCTGGCCACTGTGAATAATGCTGCTACGAACATCAGTGTGCAAGTATCTTTTTGGATATGGGTTTTCAAGTCTTTGGGGTAAATACTCAGTAAAGGTCTCTCTTTAGCCTGTTGCAAAAGAGATGCTTTTCTTTTGGTTTCCAGTAGGTGGCGTCTAAGCTTTCTGGATCTCTGCTTTATATAACGCCTTAATGCCTTATTTTCCCTTGTCGATGTTTAATCGCGCTCACTACCCTCAGTCTCAGTCCCTGTCAGCAGTGTTAGTGATGGTTCCAGTAGCGTTTGCTCAGATTCCCTGGGGCTCTGTGGTGTCCGGTCTCGGAGAGTATGGGGGGAGGGCCCCTCCGGGTTGGGGGTTGGGGGCTGCAGCTCAGCCTCGGTTTTGCAACCGCGGCTGGTAAAAATCAACTGTTGTTTCTCTGCGTCCCGCTTCTCTGCTTTCTGCCCCGATGACTGGGCCCTGCTGCCGGCCGCGGGGAGCTCACGCTCTCCCAGGCAGGGCTGTTCAGGGACCTCGCTGCTCCTTCTCCCTGCCCGCTCCTCCTGCAGGGCGCTCGGGCTGCGAGAGGCAGCTTCTTTGTTTCTTCCAGTTCACTGCCCGACACCCGGTAGCTCTTATGAGCAGATCCCACGCTCAGACGAGTTGGTGTGCAGTTTGGGTGTGTTTTTTTGAGTTTTAGATGTTCAATTCATTGTTGTTTCAAGGGGAGAGATCTGGGGACGTCTCTCACTCTGCCACGTTTCTCCAAACTCATTCTGGTTTTAGAATATCTGTGCCGTAGTCCTTCTACCATGACTGAGATCGGGGGCCAGCCACGCCCATCCGCCAACGTGCTGCCCATGGCTGCTTTCACTGTGATAGAACTGTACAGCCCATAAAACCTAAAATATTTACTCTCTGGTCCTTTTAAAAAAACTTTGCCAATTCTGCTTAGATAGCAGTGCAACTTCTAGGCTGTGATAATAAAATTTAATAACTATCATGTAAGATAGCACTGGCTTATTATCTAGTCACAGAATCTGTATTCAGCTCATCCTAGAAAGGTTTAGATGATTAAAAAACAAGTTGAAAAGTAGGAGAGACAGAACATATTCTGGTTTTACCACACTATAATTCTTAGTTTATTGATCAAGAGACCATAATTACCAACTCTGATTCTCACAAAAGGAACGTGAGAATACAGTCTCTTTGTAAGTCTCAAACATCAGGGGCCTGTAATGAGTCAGACAGCTCAGCTCAACACCGATTCCCGACGACAGAGTCACATGCCATTTTATTCTTAATAGCTGATGTCCTCTACAAACAAACGGAGGCCTAAAAAACTTCAAGCTTGCAGTTTAACAAGGAAGATATATTTGGAGTAGACTGTTTAATAAATTAACAAGTATATTTCTAGAGGGGAATAGGATTTGCTTTTAAAAAATCCTTAAAGAACATTCTAAGGTCGGCTAGACTTGACCATGCCTGTGAAATCAACTAAGTTATGAAGTGGAGTTCAGTCTTCACAGAAGCCCTTAACTAGCTCTGGAGAATTCTGCTCTTTTCAATCAGCAGAACGATGTGGAGGGCTATTACTGGGATTCATTTAGAAAATAGCCCGAGAAAAAGAAAATTTCTAGGAGTGAAGCCTGCTACCTAGGCTCTCATAGCCTCTTTCTCAATTAGTATTTCAGAGCTAAAGGGCAGACTTTTTTTCCTGCTATTTCCCAATCTTTGTCAAACCAGTTACTAGGTGGTTGGGATCCATAGTAAATGTTATCACTGAGACCAAACTGACCACCCGGTGGATTTTTTCAGCTATGGGATCCAAGACAGTCTTTTACTGCAAAGAAAGTCACATAGGTCTCTTCAAGAGGAAAGCTACTTAGTACCCTTACTTACCTGCTATTCAATACTCCTAAGATTTCAAAGATGATAAGCTCAAACATGGTGCAAGAAAATGCAAAAGTCACAGAGAAGATCACCTGTACGACATACTGACGCACCTGTTAAAAGCCAAGTAGAGACTAAGAGTCACTTCCTTGTTTGAAATACTAGATTGATAATCTTCTGGTTACAAGTCAGAAAACTTATTTTGAAGGAATTCTCAAGTCACTGGAAACAGGGCCACAACTGTAAGCTGCCTGGAGCTACAGAAATGGATGGAAGCAAGTGGTGCTCCTGGACCACGGCTCACTGTTACCGTCATCCTCTTGTGGACAGAGAATTTAAGGCCCAAGAAAATGAAGTGACGGGGTCATAAGTAGACTTAGAATTCCTGATGCACACTGACGAAAAATATGACAGATTTATATATGCAGGTTAGAGCTAAAAGGGTTTCTTCAACACTCTGCAGGCCTTGGACCAGTTCTGGAACCTCCCCCGGGAGGCTTTAAAGGACTGAGCAGAATGAAAGCTCTAGAATCCTGGGCTCTTTCAGATAACAGCCCAGACTCCCTGGGGAGGTCTAATGGAGAATATCCTAGAAATGACCCCAAAGTAGTCCATAACCACTGAGCTTATTACTAAGCGAGTAGGGTTAACTAGGAAATGTCCAGTATAGGGAGGCATTTTTCTGAATTCGAGGCTTAAGATAAGAACCAGACCAGCCTTAGGATTTTGGTATTAACTTAGGATGTGAGATCGGTCATGTAACACTGAAGGCCAGATATCCAAATGATCAGGAACACTTATGAGACATCGTAAGTTAAATTCTCTCCCAAAGAATAACTCTGCTATTGGTGTATATACTGAGATGATCGAGGCAGGACATTGCCTGCCCCTGGCTTCTGGCTATACATGATTTGTCTTAAAAAAAAAAAAAAAAAAAAAAAATAAGACATGGAAAAAAATGGCATAGATGATAGAGGCTCTGTCCATCCCTCTGGCGACCAAATCGAAGTTGTGACAGAAACAAGGAGCAAACAGCAAGGAAATCGCCTGGGAGCTAGATGAACAAGCCATACAATTAGGGAGAAATCTAAGAAATCACCCTGCAATGGCAGAAGGTAGGACGGGGCGAGGACGCGGGGTGACCCAGGACAGAGGCTGCAGGATTGGCAGTGGCAGGCGCCTCTTAAAGGGGCCACATCGCAAGTGCATTTTCTTGGTGAACGACCTGCTCGCTCTGAGCATCAGTGTTGGTTCAGCTGCACAGGGACGTACAGGGCGACACTGAGTTGTCGAAGTGAGTACCAGAGCGAGGCTCTCTCCTCGGCAGAAGTGCCTGCGGTGTCCACTGTTCCTCTGTCAAGCCCTCCCCGCTCCCAGTGCGCGGACACAGCACAGCCATAGCCCTCACGTCATCGAACTGGGTAACAGAGGTCGCTCCGCCCAGAGGATTCCCTGAAACCCCATCTCCTCCAACTCGGGGCCCCATCCAAGCCACATCCAGGTGTGTCCTTGGCGAGTCAGGTGCTCCTTGCTGAGCAGCGCCTAGACTCACACTGGAGGCAGCTGGTTTCTGGTGTGGCCTTTTGAGACAACTATAAGCACATCATCTGTGGATTGCTTGCTGAATCTTAACAGGTGTCCCCAGAGAGGCAAAGGCTTAGGCTAAATTTGGCCTGCGGCTGAACCCCTCTGAGGACTGTGCCACTGGACACCTACTTCACAAATCCACACTAACAAGACCGGAAGACCTAGGAGCTTTGCTTAGTCCATAGAAACAGACATGGAAAGGCAGCTAAAATGGGAAGACGAAGAAGTAGAAACCATGTGAGAGAACAGAACAGAGATCAAGGTATAATGGAGTCAAGCAAGCTAACAGATGCAGAGTTCAGAACACTGGTTATAAAGATGCCCCATGAACTTATGAAAGGGTAGATGAATTCAATGAGAACTTCAACAAAGAGATAAAAAACATAAAAATGGAAATGGAAATTATAAAAGGGAACCAGTCAGAAATGAAGAACACATTATCTGAGATGAGAATTATATTAAATGGAATGAACAAAGTGAATAAAGAGGATCAAATGCCCTATATAGAGGATGGGAAAGCCAAGGACACGCAATCAGAATGGCAAGAAAAAAGAAGCCAAATCTACAATAATCTAAGGAGCCTATAGGACACTATTAAAGGAAAAAATATCCATGTCATTGGGGTACCTGAGGGAAAATAAGATGTTGAACAGCTATTTGAAGAAATAATGATGGAAAACCTCCCTAACCTGGTGAAGGAAATAGACATGAAACCCCAGGATGCTCAGAGAGTCCCAAAAACCAGGAATCCAAAGAGGCCCACACCAAGACACATCGTAATTAAAATGCCAAAGATTAAATACAAAGAGAGAATCTTAAAAGCAGCAAGAGATAAGCAGATAGTTACCTACAAGGGAGCACTCATGAGATTGGCAGCTGATTTCTCAAAAGAAACTATGCAGGACAGAGGGGCCTGGCACAGAATATTTGACGTGGTGAAAACCCGGGATCTACGACCAAGAATTCTTTATCCAGCAAAGCTATCATTTAGAGATGAAGGACAGACAAAGAGCTTCCCAGACAAAAATAAGCTAAAGGAATTTATCATCACCGAGCCAGTATTACAGGAAATGTTGGTGGGACTTCTTTAAGAAGAAAAAAACAGGTATCAAAAACAGGAATAAAGAATGGTAAGAACTACATTTCTATCAACAAGTACCTCAAATGGAAAAGAATTAAGCACTCCAACCAAAAGATAAGGTGGCCAAATGGATGAGAAAACAAGACCCCTACATATGCTGCCTACGAGAGACTCACTTCAGATTAAAAGACACACACAGACTAAAAAGAAGGGGATGGAAAAAGATATTGCCTTGATGGACCTAGAAGGTATCGCGTTGAATGAAATGGGTCAGATAGAGAAAGACAAATATCTCAGGTGTTCATGTACATATGCAATCTAAAGAACAAAATCAACAACAACAACAAAAGTGGAAATAAACTCATAGAGAGTATTTTGAGGGATACTAGATGGGAGGGGGTAGAGGAAGAAGAGGGCAAGGGTTAAAGCTTAGGTGGATGGCTGCAGAGTCAATGGGGAGGAGTAGAGTATAGCATGGGGAAGATGGTCAGTAATGCTGGCATGAACATGGCGGGGGAGAGGGCTGCGAGATTTGGTGGGGTGAGCGCTGTGCGAGTTGTGTGGATCTCTGATCAATATGCTGTACAGCTGAGGCTGGTGTATTGTATGCCAACTACAAATGAAAAATAAACTCATCAATTGTACAATGTAAATGCAGGCAACTAGTTGTCTATTCTATTTCAATAAAGACAAAAAAAAAAGAAATGGTTAAAAAAAAAAATCAACTAAGCCTCCAAGTTAAGGAACGGTACTCGTTTGGCAAAAACTTCCTATCTTGGAAGTGACTTGACCTTTAACGAAACTATTCTTCTTGCCTCATTTTAATATAATTTAAATTCATACAGTATAAGCATAGCCAAAATGATCTCTTCTCACCTCGTAGTCCTTAAATAGTTGGCGCATGAAGAAAAGCCACCCAAATCCAAAGAAAAATATCTGAAAGAGAAAGACGATAGAAGGTTAATATACATAATCTTTTGAGAAATGCCTCATATGGAGTATTTTATGAGTGAAGGTCTGCTAACTGGACAGTTAATTGATCTCAGAGATTAAAGATGAGATCTACTCATAGGAAATTTATTAAGGTCCTCAACGCTAGGACTAGATATTAAAATGCTCTTCAATTTTTGAAATTATCCATGTTTTAGAATGTGTTTTAAGTTAGACAAAAATTAAAGTATATGTTTTTCTTGTAATCTTATGATAATCATTATGAGCCAGAGAAGTCAGCAAATAAAAAAGGAGTTAGTGAAACGTGCTTTCTTACAGATGATGTTTCCAGGTACTAAAAAAAACAAACAACTTCATGAGAAAGAACTTAAGATTAAAAAAAAAAAAAAAAGAAAGCTAGTAGAAAGACTGATGTGTTTTGTTTTCCTGCGTGGAGCTTTCTTAGCTTCTCCACCCTCCCCGTAATCCATATGAAGCGGTCGCCTTCTCAGTGTAAAGCCGAGGGGCTGAAGGACCCCGCTTTGTCAGTTTGGGTTCAAGCTGGCATCGGGGCCAGCAGCCGCATGGCATCTCTGTTCAGTTCTCTAAAGCTGGTGTGTTTTTCACTAGTAAACAGAACCTTCTAGTAAATAGAACACACCCACGTTCTGGCACAACTCCTCTCAAATTGTCTAGAAACTTGATCGAAGAATAAAATTCTTTCATGCCTCCCACTGACTTTAGGAGCCAGTGAAGTCTGGCGCACAGTTTGGCAGACACTCCTCCTGCGTCCTACCCTCCAAACTCATGTTTTCAGCCACATGGAACTGCCTTGGTTCTTTAGACACAACATCGTTTCACATCGAGAGCCTGAAGATGGTGTCCTGTGGCAGGAACTTCTCTCCAGGCCACTCCCAGCTTCTCCTTTGGGTCTCGACGGCATTTCTTGACGCCATTATTACCGCCTCGGCAAGGCCTTCTCCGAACCCCCTGACAAAGACAAGTTGTTCTTCTTATGGACTCCCTATTCTATCCTGTATTCCCCTTACGAAGCACTTACCATGCACTTTTTAATGTCTAGTTTAAATACTTTTATTCAACATCCTTCTATGAGGAAAAAAATGTCAAGAAAACATAAAACTAAAAATTTTTTGCACAGTGAGGGAAACCATTAACAAAATGAAAAGACGACCTACTGAATGGGAGAAGATATTTGCAAATGACGCATTTGATAAGGGGTTAATATCCAAAATATATAAGAAACTCATACAACTTAACACCAACCCCACTCCCGCCCAAGTCCAATTAATAAATGGGCAGAGGACCTGAATAGATATTTCTCCAAAGAGGACATACGGATGGCCAAAAGACATATGAAAAGATGCCCAACATCGCTAATCATGCAGATTACAACCACAATGAGATATCACCTCACGCCTGTCAGAACGGCCGTCAAAAAACCAACAAACAAGTGCTGGTGACGATGGGAAGAAAAGGGAACCCTCACGCACTGTTGGTGGGACTGCAAATTAGTTCAGCCACTATGAAAACCAACGTGGAGATTTCTTAAAAAATTAAAAATAGAGCTGCCAGATGACCTAGCAATTTCACTTCTGGGTATTTATCCAAAGAAAACAAAAACACTAATCAGAAAAGATATATGCGCCCTCTGTTCCCTGTAGGATTACTAGTAATAGCCAAGATATGGAAGCAACCTAGGTATCCATTGATATATGGATAAAGAAGATGTGGGGTGTGTGTGTGTGTGTGTGTGTGTGTGTACATATATATGTATATGTGTGTGTGTGTATATATATACATACACACACACATATACATATATTTATATATATTTGTCTCTGTCTGGCTTATTTCACTTAGCATAATACCCTCTAGGTCCATCCATGTTGTTGCAAATGGCAAGATTTCATTCTTTATTGCCTCATTTCAGAGAAAGCTGAGGCTTATAAAAGTTAATCCAGTTATAGTGAGTGTCGGAGTCAAGATTCAATCTGAAGTCTGACCGACTTTAAAGCTGTGCTTTTAACCACTTCACCATAAGCTGCTCCGTGGTCAAAGGCGCAGGTGGAGAGGATGTCCTTAAACAGTACAGGGCCCCTTCTTTCTGATGTGGGAGGAGAGGAGATGGGAATGGATGTGGATATAGACAGCTGCTTAGATTAAGACGCAGGAAATAGATCACACCTTTGGCCTCATTTTTGTTGATAGAGATGGAGGCAAGGTCATCCTCAAAGAGTAAGAGAGGTGAGGATGGAAAAAGGGGCTTTGAGGAGAGTGATAAAGATTCATACATTACGAAGGGAAATGAACAAGTAGCTGATTAAAGTCAAGGAGAAGAAAAACGATTCGGTGAGCTAAGGATGTCCATAAACTCATGGTGTCGGAAATCTACAGCTGTGGAATTTTCTACAGCAGCCTTTGGGCCTTTGAAATTAGTAGCAGACAAACTACAGCCACGATCCCAGCGTGGCCTTTCGTATGTAGGCAAAGAAACAAGAAGGTAGGAGACAGTAGTAGCTTGGATCCATAAATCCAGACTGAGAAGAAAGGGGGCGAATAGATTAGGAGATGATACCCCTAGGCCGCCTAGGATACCCTCTGGCTATTACAAATCATCACCAGTGAAGATATTTAAGTTCGGAGTTTAGAGGCCACATTTATGAATATGACTTATGAAGTCATGGCTGAAGTTGGAACCATCAGCTGTTTAGGACTGGGGGTGCTGTGTACGTAGGTGATAAAAAAGAAAATAATACATATTACCAAGGTACTTGTTTAAAGTGCCAGGGGAACTTTAAACAAGGAAAACAAGCAAAAATGATATTCTATATGAAGGGATGGGAAATGGGAGAAAAAATACCTTTAATATTTCATTGTGGGCTCCTTTCACATTGACAAAAAGCTTAAAAAGATTTTCATAAAACTAGTATGAAAAAGTAACTGGAGACTCCATTAATTCCAAGATAAATATGAATTCTGGCAAGATTATGGAAGATCTTGCAGAAGGATGCAGAAGAAACAGGCAATCTCAAACATCTGCATGGCTTCTTATTGAAAAATATTTTTAAAACTGTGCAGAGTCTTGACCTTGGACTTAGAGTATATTTTGGAACTGATAAGTCTCATGACTGTACAGAGGGCTCAAAACATGAGTTAGATAACAGTTGCTTTTACAAAAACTGACTCTTATACTGAAAATTAACTACAGATAAAAAAAAAAAAAAAAAAAAGATGGCCGCTGGCAGCACAGTTATTAAAGAACTGACCGAAAAGACCCCTTTCTTGCATCATTTATTTACCCTTTTATTCATTTAATAAATATTTATTAGTGCCTAATATGTGCCAGGTCCTAGGAAGAGAACGGTGAACAAGAGAGCATGGACTCTGAAGGAGTTTACAATCTGTGGAGGAGACAGACAAGAAATTACACAGCAGTGTGATAGTGTTGTTCTAAGGGAAATGGGCATGTATAGGGACACCTGGCCCAGTCTGAGAGAAGCTTCTTGGATGTTCAAGCTGAAATCAGAAAGCTGAATAGAAGACAGAAGTGGAGGGGTATGGAGAAAAGTCCAGAAAGAGACAACAGCTGTGGAAATCTGAAGGCATAATAGCATGGCCAAGTTAGGGAAGTAGAAGTTTAGTTAAGACTGTAAAGTGAAGTGAGAAATGATGAGAGCCGATGCTGGCGAGGTGAGAGCTGGGGTCTCATCATGAGACACCTGGTAAAGCCACACTAAGGATTTGAACTTTAACCTGGGGCATGGCGAACAATCTCTACACCAAGATGTCACCTGACCAGCTTCAGTACTTGACCTCTAACTTCAGATTTTAGTCTGATCCAAAACAGGAAAAATGAGGGGCAGGTGTTTCTAAGGTAACCACGCCTCTCTAGGCAGGTGCTTTCTAAGGTAACCACGCCTCTCGGCTGATCCAAAACAGGAAAAATGAGGGGCAGGTGTTCCTAAGGTAACCACGCCTCTCTAGACAGGTGCTTTTTATTATGTAAATGTTTATTAGGCCTGTACTATGTGCCAGCAACTGATTTAAATGCTAGGCACTACACCAGAGAAGACAATATCCCGCACCTCACAGACTTTAAACACACAAATAAACAATAGTGATAGATGCTAAGAAGAAATTAAAACAGGGAAATGAGATAGAAGGTGGCTGGAATGGAGGCTACTTTGATTGGGAGTGGGGAGTCTGGTAAAGCCTTCTCGAAGTGACATTTTTACTGATACCTAAATGATAATGAAGCAGCCACATAAATATTTGGACAGAGAATATTCCATGCAAAGGATTCTTTGGGTCTTAGTTCCTCATTTGCAAAGAGCAGGTTTGAGAATTAAAATTTAATACTGCATGTGAATGCATTGTGAAAATTAAAGGATTATACTGAATAAAAAATCAGAAAGCCTTTTTCTTGGTTCGACTTATCAATTATGTCTGTGTTAAAAATCTGAGAGGCCACAACGCAATGCCAATTTCCTGACTGAAATTCTTATTTTTATTCTGAGTGAAAAAAAAAATGCTACTTAAATACTGTCATTTTTCTTGAGTTGATATCAGGCTAAAAATAACCCTGAGTTGTCACCAAGGGCAGCAGGAAGCCACAGAAAAGTTTGAAAAGCAAGAAAATTACATGTCCAGATCTTTGTATATCAATCCGTTGGAATATTATGCAGCCAATAAAAACAATAATTATGATAACTATATAAAGGATGATAATTCAAAAATAAAAAAGGTATTGTATTAGGGTGTTCCTTGTTTCATACTTTCTATAATGTTGTAATAAAAGTTTTTCAAGAGACAAGGACAATGCTCTCTTCCAAAGACAGAAGCATTAGGATGAAGCAATATAAAAACTGGATCAAAACCTAAAGACTTAATTTACCTCGAATCCCCAAAAGAAACGACTTTTGCCACTTGAAAAAAAAAAAGATTAGGAAAACATACTTTAAATTACTGGAAAAATGAGAGGGGAAAAGATCAATAATTAGATAGTCTGAGCTTTTACAAATATTAACAGCCAGCCAACATGTATTATTGAGTACTTGCTCTTGGAGAGGCTACATTTCAGAAAATAAATTCATTAACAAATATATAAATGGTATCAGTGCTGTGATAAATGCTATGAATTAAACAGGCTAACTCAACGAATGACATGGTAAAAACAACAGGCTCACAAGACGACGCTTCTATAAAGCAGGGACAGTCAGTGTCTTATTTATGTTTGTACCCTCAGAGCCTTATATAACGGTCGATAAAAGCTGGTTGACTGTACAAATGAATGAAGGTGGCCAGTCGGGAAGAAAGGAGGGTCAGAAAAAGATCCAAAACATATGAGCGGCAAACAGAGGACAAAGAAGGAGGTGTCAGTGCGCGATCGAAACCTCGTACTCTGAAGATCTCTGAAGTGACACCGGCAAATTCCTCCGCACCCGGATTCAGGATTTGATAACTAGCCAGCAAAGTCCCCACGTGTCCCCAGGAGCCAGCCCCGATTGGCCTGCGACGCACTCCGCGCCCGGAACCACATTCTTCTTCAATGCATGGGTCAGCAGCTGAGTCCAGAGGCTTCGGGAAGCTGGGGACCGCTCCCTCGTCGCGGAACCGGCTCTGAGCGCTGAGGCCACCTGACCCCTTCCAAATGCGGACGCGAAAGCGGGGAAAGGGGGCAGGTGGGAAGATGGAGGCCGGGTGGGGGCGCTGACGGCTGCAGGACGCGGCGGAGGGAGCCGGACGCAGCAAATTCCACACCTTCCCGGAGCCCGGGTCCAGAATGAGGCGGGCGCGGGCCGCGGGCGACGATTCGGGAAAGGGAAGCAGGGGCTCACCTGGGAGGTAATCATGATGCTGGAGTCTATCAAGAAACTCATGCCGAAACGTAGAGGTGGCTCATGCCTCCGCTTCCGACTCACCGAGGCCACAGCACGCTCGGGCCGCGGGACCCCTTACACAGGTGGCCTTTGCCCGAGAACGGCCACCGGGGCCGCCGCGCGCCAGCCCGACGCCATCAAGCTGCGCCCCAGCCAGCCAATCAGCGGCTGTATTGAGCGCTTCCCCGCGGGAGCCGAGTCGCAGGGGCGGGGCCAGGGGGGGACGCCGCTCTGGGGCGGGGCCAGAAGACGCCACTCTGGGGCGGGGCCCAACTAAAAGGGGCGGAGTAAGAGCCCGTGGTCTAACAATCCAAAAGCATAGGTAATGCAAAGTAGTGTTTCCATTTTTGAGGCTGAAGGAGGTGGAGTCTGAACTTCCATCTTGTTTTAAATGATAATTCCACTTTGTAATGGTCATAGCAAATAAGATGAAATTAATAATGATTGTTATAATGAGTTAGACCCTAAGGCAGGCATTGTGTTCTAAATGTTAAAACTTATGCTTGGCTCCAGAAACAAATGCACAATTATAGGTGAGGGAAGAGTGGAAGGGAAGATGAGATTTTCGCAAATATAGCTAACCACGTAAACTTATGATGCAATCGAAAAAATAAATAAGGAAAGGAAAAAAAGCACGCCATCTTTAATAAGGGAGTGATGATTCCTTACTCGGTATCCATCACACCACACTTGTTGTACTGCATTCTTTTTAGCACACTTTTAAGAGGCACATAGATGGGTTGGAGCATGCTCAGAGGTGAGCCACCGGACGAGGATCCGTGAAAAGAATTGAAGAAGACTCAGTAACGTCAGTTATCTTCACGTGAAAATATAAGTAGAATTGATATGGCCCCAAGAAATATATGTGGAACAAAAAACTGGAAGTTAAATGAAGTTTGATTTAATTCAAAACAAAGTATAATTCTTTAAGAGTCTGAAGATGGCTTATTTATCCTTTCCCACCTAGGCTCTAGCTAGTGCGTACAGTCCCTGGAGTCTCAAAGTCCTAGAAGCTGGCTCCAGCTGAGGGCAATTGCCCACTGTGGGAGTGGCTGCCATCAAAGTTGCTGTCAATATCTAGAAGCACAGCCTTGAGTGGACCTGGCATCTAGGACCCAAATGCTTAGACTACTGCAATCTAAGTAACTGAGACTAACAAATTTATTAGACACAAAGGAAGGTGTCTCGCTTTCTAAGTGTTGAACTCTGACATATTAAGCAGCCCAAACTACCTATCAGTTGTCCATTCCCTGATCTAGAAGGCCAGGGAGCAGTGGAGGCAGCCCTGTTATGGGAGCATCTTAAACCAGAGAACTTTGTGTCCCTGGCTACATCTATCAAGGAAGCAGGTAGATGCCTACACAGATGCTACTGTGTAAGCACTTACCTACACATCCCAAGTTAGAATCTCTGAGGTTCAAGGCCATGTGATATTGCAAAATGCTGGGAGAGCCTGTCAAGGCAAAAGGCTTATCTTGGTGGCTTACTGGGGTGCATGGTAGCATTCAGGGTCTCAGTGAACTTGGCATAGCAGAGAAAGGTATGCAATCCCACTAGCCCCTGGCCTGTGCAGAGCTTTGAATGATACCATTCAGGATTCTCCCTACTGTAATGCCTGTGTCTAAGTAAAGGACAGGCCTGGGTGACCTAGTGAACTGCTACCCTCTGCATTTGCTTGCAGAATGTCTCCAGACACCTTCACACTAGATTAATGTCCAATCAAAACTCCTCTCAAAGCAAGTCTCTTTCCCAGTGGTGATGGGCTCTGTCACCAGAATGACTTGTCCTCCCTTCCCTACCCTGGTACTATGTTCCCAACCCACTCTAGCCACCGCTCTCCTGTTCAACAGTGAGACCTTCTGCTTCTACCCCCAAGGACTGTCTGGCCACCTAAGCTCTGACCGTGCCCCCAGTCCTTGTCCCATTTTCCAAGGATGCTTTCCAAACTACTTTATGTTCATAACTACTGGCCATTGCTTACCATTGATTGAGAGATTGACTGCCAGACAGCCAGACAGACCTGCCAGTAAAGAGCCTACTGACAACATGACTAATCAATATCCCTAGGACCAGTGTTTATTTATACCAATGTACTGCATTCTTTTTCATAATAACTACAGTGTTAATACCTCCTATAATCTCTCACCTTGCAGCACCATTCACATCCTGACAGCTACCTAAATTCCCTTCTTCCTCCAAATTCATAAAAAGACTGGGTCCAGGAGTTGCTACTAACACCGAATTGCTGTGAAACACCCTAGCACCCCTTCTCCGTGCACACACATAGTGCCTGCCCATGTCAGTGGCTGGATAACTTCTGTTAGGAATTTTCTTTTTAAACTTTTTATTGTGATGTAGTATTAGATTCACGTGCAACTGTAAGTTTGGGATCTTTTGAGATATGTGACATTGAGATATATGACAATTCCATGGCAACCTTCTCCAGCTGCCTCTGTCCACGTATCATTAGCTTTCCTTGCTATGCCAGGTTCACTGAGACCTCAAACACTACCATATACTCTAGGGAGCCACCAAGGTAAGCTGGCCAGGAAACCCCAAATATTCAGAGAGGAAGTACTTACCTCCCAATGGTTCTGTGGATAACTTCTATACTTCGTACCTAGAAACTGTAGAGGGGCAGTTTTCTCAAAGTGTGGTACTCTCACTGCTTGGGAAGCTTTTTTAAAATGTAGATTCATAGGTCCTAAGGCAGACCGGTGGGTTTCTGAGAGTGGCTCCTGGGAATTTTTAACTGTTTCCCAGGAGATACTTCTAGACACTGAAAAGGCAGAGGTCTGTCTTTGAGAGTCAAAGGCTTCCTAGAAGGAGCTGGGGCCTTCACGGGGATGAAGGTCGGCTCTGATTTGCCTGGAGAAAGGTGGCTGAGGGCCAGAGTGTGCTCTGTTTTTTTTTTTTTATTTCTCCCTCTAGGCACGTTCACTCGACAGCCTGAGCAACAACAACCTGAGCAACAACCACTGTGCTTTGGCTGAAAAATCCCCCAGGCTCATCTTCCTTGAATCTAATCTGAACAGCTTCCCTGGTTGGTCCCCACTCATTCAGACCTTCTTGGCTGTGCACTTTAGTTCTTTCCCCTTATTACAGCGTTATTTTGGATATGTTGACCTTGGCACTGACCTGGTATGCACTTAGGATGTCCTGTCCAGGCCCTTGATGGTTTCAGATGAGTTAGAGTTAATGCCGAATCAAGTGCTTGGTTGTTCTTGAGGCCATATTCTTTCCTATTGTGTGCCCCTGGGCAAGTTACTTAAGTTTTTGTACCTTATTTTCCTCATCTAAAAAATAGAAATAATAATGGTAGCTTAGCCATGAGGTTATCGCAAGGATTAAATAAGTAATACACTTAAAACCCTTAGAAAAATAAGTACTTTGTAGTAAGTATGCAATAATTTTTACCCATTATTATTACTATCATGAATTTATAGTCACAGTTTTCCTTCATTACTAATCAGTTTAGATGTGTATTTAAAACTCTTGGTTGCCAATTATTTAAATTGAACTGATAATCGTATATCTCCCAAATTCGGAAAGACTCAGAGGCATTATTTAAAGTATATTACATTAAATTTTTTCTCATTTATTAAAACTCATCTGGGGATTCCCTACTAATATAATTCTTATGCAGAGTTAATTTGATCCATATAATTTGTGAATAAAAGGGAAGGATCTAGAGAGAGGAAATGAAAAATTGAATATATGAATTAAAATCCATAATTATAAATAATAGATGTTCACGCTTTTCCATAACTGTTCTGAACTTCTCCACACTTAAATCTGGGTCTCCTGCTCTCTGAGCCTGGGCAGGGCTAAAAGCCCTCCCGACCTCCCCAACACTTCGAGCTCCGGGATTCATCTTTTATCAGGATAATGAACAGATGTGAACATTTCCTCATTTTCGAGAAGCCTCCGCCTTTATTTCTGGCTGTGATTTACCACTGTAACTTTGGTCAAATGACCACAAAGGAGCTCAATACCGGTGTATTGCCAACGCCTGGAATATTCATTCTTATTCTTGGTTACTCAGTTACACACCCACACCCAGGCACATATACTATTTCGTTTTCCCCAAAATGGATACAATGAGCATAATATAATGTTTGGCTGTGTACTGTTTTACTTAGACATGCATCATGAGCATTTTCTTATGCCGAAGATTTTACATTTTCATTGACTCAATAATATCCATCGTATGATTATGCCATGATTTATTTCAGCAGTCTGCTTTTTTATTTGTCGTTCGTTATAATAAAATAATATCGTGGTGAAGAATTCGGCCCATCCACAGATCTAACCAGTGTAGCCAATGAGAAAGGAAGAGAAATGCAGCTGGAAAACTTAGATAAATTAGAAAAACTGCAGTTTTCAGGAAAGCTGGGTATTAGAGAAAAACAGAAGCTAGAGAAAAAAAAAAAAAAGAAACAAACGAAAGATAAAAGGGACTCAGAATTCTGTCCTGGCCAACGGAGTCATGTCCATATATTATCCTTGGCCGAGGGCTTTCTTCATGGTGGAAATTATACAGCGATCTGGAACTCACGTTATAGTTACTGTTGATTGCTCAAATCCTACCTACTTCCTAAAGGATTTGGAGCAGATTACAACACATACCACATGTATGATTCAATCATTAAAAAAAAAGAAGAAGAAGAAGAAGAAAGGAGCCAAAATTGATGGCTTTACCTCAAATCTTGCCCCTAGAAAGTTTATTTTCTCCACAGTAGTTGGGGTAGTCTGAGGGAAAGTGACCAAGAAAACATGGTAGAAGTCACAGTATGTGACTTCTAGGGTTAGGTCATAAAAGACACCGAAGCTTCCACCTTGATCTCTGGGATCACTTGCTCTGGGAGAAACCAACCAGCAGCTGGTGAGGACCCTCAGGCGGACCCATGGAGAGAAAGTGACTTGCCAGCGCTGTGTGAGTGAGTGGGTGGACCCTACACCCCAGGCAAACCTCTGGAACTGCAGGCCCTGTCACTATCTCACTGTGACCTCGTGAGGGACCTCAAGCTGCTCCAGAATTCCTGCAGATACTGTGAGAGATAAATGCACGCTTAGTGTTATTTTGGGCCAGTTAGTTTCGGAGTGATTTCTCACATAGCAATAGGTAACTAATAACACAGATCATCACAGGTGACATTTTTACTAATTATTGGTGTGGCATATCCTGGGGCTCTAGCCTTTAATTTTCATTTCTTTAGCATTGACTGTTCAACTATTTTAGGGTTTTGCTATAATCCCCTCTAAACTCTGTAAATAGATAAAATAATGCTAGATCCTATAACGGATAAATCTTGGGACCTCAGAGGATCAATACAATACACTTCAATTATTATTTTTTTATTTCCTATAAAGTTTACATCCCAGTCAGTGGGAATCGACAGGCGTGGGGCCCTCTGCTCTACAGTCATTGAAAGACTCTGACTGCCATCTTTGGCACGCGGCTCCAAGGCTGCTCTGGTTGATGACTTCCAGCAATTCATATGATAATCTCTTTTCCTTCCTTGATTCATAAACAAAGCAACCTGCTTGTCTTCAAGCCCGGAAATCCTGGGACCAACAGGGAACCTCTTCCTCAGATATATTCTTAGGAGTATGTGCCTGCTCTGGTGCTGCCCAGTGCTTGGCCAATTATCTCCTTCTCGCCTTGGGAGGTGTTCTGGCGCTCGTTAACCAAATATTACCATATTCCAGGCACTGTGCAAAATACCAAATATTCAGCGATATATACAGGATGAAATCTCTATCCTAAATTTGCTTGTAGGCAGATGGAAGAAAAGCAAGAAATGAAACAATTTGCTAGAAGTGCTCAGAAGTACTGAGAAATCACGAAGGAGGGCACGACCAACTTTGGGAAGTCTGTGAAATTTCATAAGAAAGAAGACAACTGAGCTAAACCCTGAAGGGTGAGAAGGAGCCGATCATAGAAAAAAGGCTCATTTGAGTTAAAAACACCCGACCCTTGACCAGAGAATTCAAGTAAACATTGCTAAGAATCCCACCAAGGCTATATCTAATCAAGGAAGGGTATTTCCCCTATGTGATGTTATTATAGAAAAAAGGAGGAATAAAGTCTGGGCAGATGAAGACAGACATCCTCTCTAGGTGGGTTGAGGTCAGTTATAAGGAACTGAGAAATTACTGGGTAAGCAATGAAGAGCCATTGAAGAATTTTAAGCAGAGAAGTGGGATGATAAATCCCGGGCAGAATCGTTTGGCTAATTTTATTTTAACATATCTATTTATTGTGATCTGTAATGACTTAACTTTAACTCTTTCTACAGTTCTCCATGACATGGAAGAGAACAAATCCTATTCTTTTGCCTCTTCCTATAAGGCCAAACAAGTATATGTGCTTTTTGATGTTCCCTGAGGTTTGTGTGAGAAGGAGAGAGATCAGATCTCAATTGATAAGGAAAGTTTTCATGTTCTTTCTGAATTACATACTCCTCTGCTCCACCCAGTGGTGTGCTGGAGCTGGCTTGTCCTGGCTTGTTAGCATCATTTGCTAAGTTTCTTGGAATTTCGTGAGCTAGTTTTACGTACAGCCGTTATTAACAATTAAATGACATAAACTTAATTAAAAATATGAGCTATAAAGGTAATAAATACTGAATGCGCTTCCCTTCTTTATTTTATTATTATCCACGCTCTTGGAGTTATTTATGTCTATTGTACGGTGGGCATATTTTATAATGTCACGTATGTCTCTTTCCATCTCTGTGTCGAGTGACCTTGTGTTGGTAGCTTGAAATTGGCGATGATGGGAGAATTTACACCAGGGAAATTGGCCAATGCAACAAACCAGGGCCTTTCACCCTGGAGGGAGCTGGTTGTTAAATGTTTACCAGCAGACTACTGCCTCCCTCCCCGTACCCCAGCCCTCTCGTTCCCCAACTCCTTAATTCCAAAGGAAGAACAACCAGAAACCGGGGCAGTCAGTCTCTTCACAGATTAGCTTGGCTGACAGGTCGAAAGAAAACGCAAAGATGGTGAAAAGTCAAGTTAGTTTTATTTGTTTGGTAACAGTCTAACAGGTGACTATTAGCTCCGACACAAGGAGGTGGAAGGTTGGAGAAGTCAGGACACAGTCCCAGTAAAGCCCGTCCTTTTGCCAGAGATTTCCACGGGAAGTTTTCATGAATGCGCTCCTTAGCTGCGTGTCTTCTGATCTTATTTCACAGATGGAAACATTTGCAAAAAAAAAAGGCGATGGAGCCATCTTTTTTTCCCTCCAGGAAACTCTACGAATTCTTCCAGAATTCTCTTTGTCTGTCCTGGAGAACTCCCAGAGGGCAGTGGGGCTGGAGCCTACAGTAGAGCCCACTGCCACCTCGGTGACCACTGCCACCGCAGGGCACCCTCTTCTCTGGCTGAGGAGCTGCGAGGTCTCGGGTGGTAGAGCCTGCCTTGCCTTTCGTAAAAATCTTTCCTTCCGCTTATCTAACTGCTGAACCTAGAATTTTATTTCTTTTTTCTCTTTCCTTCCCAACTACATATCTGGTTATAATACAGTAATTACGAGAAGGGAACGTTTCCCTGACTACTTCGCTATCACTTCTAGGCACACACTTATTTTGTTTTACAGATTGTTTTTACACTCAGAGGAGTTTCCATCCAACCAGGCAAACTTTTTTCATCTAAACTTGGCTAACTCGGTGGTGTGATCGTTCGCACACAATCTGCCTAAAGGGCTAATTCAGGGTCAGGGGAAGGAGGGAGGAGGAGGTGGGGGAGCAGGGTGGGAGGTGCCGTGTGGGTGGTATGTTCATTCGTACCCTCCCCACCCCCTATGCCCCAGTGACCCTCAGGAACTCGTGGAGAGCGGTCAGCACCAGCCTTGCCCCAGGCCTTCCGCAGGGTGCGGACTGAGAGCTTCTGCATGCAGTTCCTTCAGGACCCACGGACTCCCTTGTGCCAGGAGCCAGGGACTGCCTAAGTGGCTGGCGCATCTCTGCACTAGAGCCCTGGGAAGCTGCGTATCTGCAGCTTCATTTTCAGCAATGAATTCTTACACGATTAAAGATGTTCTTTGTTCGTAGTGTAATTCTTAGGAATTCAAGACTACAGAAGTGTTGACGTTTTGTTCCTCTTAATTTACTTCTTTCACTTTACTGATTGGCTCACTTTTTATCAGCATCATAGTTAACGATCTGAGTGTTTGAAAGTGGTGACTGTCAGTAGACATTTTACGATAAGGACTTCTGACTGATTGGATAAGGCCTGCCTTCTTTTGCTTTATTTTCAAATTACTGAGTTAAAAAAACAAAAAAACAACACTTATTTCTTCTAGAATGCTCAGAGTGTTTCCTGGGTATCGATTCATTAAAGCTTGTTATTCCCAGTTAACTGAGGGGAAATTATCATGTGGAAAAGGTAAGTGACATCCAGGGGTCCCCAGAGTCAATAAGGGGCAGCCAACACTTCTGACTTAAACTTCATTGTTCTTTGTGGGAAAATCTGATCCCCGGGTCACACCCACATCCAGAAATATTTGTCTAATTCTCTGTTGGATGCTTCACATGTGTGGCAAGGGACGAAGTCATGTTGAGAAGCATACAGGCCATTTTAGAACGCCCCAAGTGCTAGGCGTGGGAATTCCAGAGCCAGGCTTAAAACTTCCTAACTGAACTCAAAGGGACTCTATCCCTTCCGGTCACAGATCTCCTGACAGAGGTGTCGTCATTGCTATCAAGCTATCAGCCCTTTTATTCCAGTGGGAGAGACGCTTTCAGTATCCTACTGTCCAATGCTTCTTTTCATTGGAAGGTCCACATGCCCTAAGGGGTTCGTCTAACACGGGAGGGACCAGGAGCAGGATTTAAAGCTACACCTAAGGGAGCCCGGAAGGATAATAATCCTGAGTCGGTCATAATTATTTGCCTCAAAACAGATACTGAGGGATCGGGCTGCACAGAGTAAGGGCCTCACAGACACTCAGCTGCCCGTGAGTGGAATCTGGCAGCAGCTGTGTGGCGGCTTAGGATGGGGCACAGAAGGGACATTTTCCGAAGGACGAAAGCAATCGCCAATCTGTCTCTGGACATTTCTCAAGGTCAAAGAGCCCTAGGTTCCTACTAAACATATGAGGTCGAGATTCTGTTTTGAGTCTTTTCTGAGAAAACCGATCTCACCAGGTAACTGCAGGGCAGGTTGGGAGGGACAGGTGAAAAACATCCACCTGCCCTTCCTCCGAGTCTCCCCGCTGTCGGAAGACCTCTCAGGGAGCGGCACCACTCAGCAGGCTCCAGGTGCGGCAGCCAACTCATTCATCCTCAGGAGGCCCCTGGAGGTAGGTCGGTGGCAAATGCCATCTCTAGTCTGTAGACAGAAAACTGAGGTACAGAGAGGTTAAGGGGTGACAATAACACAGCTACGAAACGGCAGAAATGGAAACAAAACCAAATAAAACCCGGTTCCTCGATGCCTGTGTCTGTGTCTTTCAAAATAGGCTTCCTCGTTTGTTGAGACGATTAAGGGAAAATGGCCCCTTCTTTGGTGGCGGGGTCGGTAGGGACACTGAAGCAGGACGCTGCGTCATGCGAGGAACTGCGCTCGCTCACACACCCGTGGCCGAGCAGAGACCAGGAGACCAGCGACCTTCCCCGGCTCTACGACAGCCCCGGCAGACCCCACTTAGAACAGAATGCAGTTTTCTTTCTCTCTTCTGTTTTGGATTAGGTCCTAGTCGAGACGGACACTTGATCCTGGTAAGGACCAAGCTATTCTCAGGCTCTGAGTTTGTATGTTCTTAGAATGGATCTTCACGGACGAAGCAGTGGGAGCGAGGGCGCAGCCGTTGGCGTCGGTGATGGGCTGTCCGGCTCTCGGGCCTGAGGTCTCGTCCCTTTTGTCACCACACAGAAGGAGGTCTGTGTGCAATGGCGTTGGTTCAAATGGCAACCAGAAAGTCACTTGTCTACAGGATAAATACACCACCGCCCGACACATTCCTTCGTTAAAGGCTGTCACTTTGGATTAACCCGGATAAAATATAGTTGAAGCTTTCTCTTTTAAAAGGTCAAATTTCCCTGGAGTAACCAACCAACCAACCAACCAACCAAACAACGATCAGACCTTTGAATCGGTTTAATTTGCAGACCACTCTGCTTCAGAAGGGGGCACCAAAGACCGAGAATACGTCGCAGAGAGGACTGGCTTTGGGGGAGGCTCTGCTCCGGAAAGGGACACCTGGAATGAAAGGCAGGCGGAAATCTGAGAGCGGCACGGGACGTCTGCACACCTGGTGCTGGATGGAGGGAAGGCGGGACGAAGGCGGTTTTTCTGGGCACCTCCTCTGGGTCCCCTGAGGGTCTCCTGTCCAGATCCCTGCCATGTCACCTTGGTTTTTATCCCCCGCTGCCTTGGCCTTGGCACTGCAGCCCATGAAGCGTAACTGGGGTTTAGATGAACCATCTTGGTGATCACTTTTGCCCTCTGCTCTTGGCTTTGATTGGCTTTGGGTAAAATCGCTCCCCGTGTGAATATGTACTTGGACCTGAGGACTCTCCCTGACTGGACTCTGAGTTTGAGGAGTATTGGTTGTGGGGGCGAAGGGTGAGAGACCTCGGGGATCCCTCTTGCTCCCTTCAGCCTCTACGTCTCTCCCAGGGACGAAGCCTGGCCTGGGATTGGACTTTGGGATCCTGGCTGTTTGGACTCCCACTCCGGAAGCGGCTCCCCCGAGTGCCACTCAGGCGGCCCTTTCTGTACATGTCTAACGCCTGAGAGCTGACTCGACTCAAGGCGGATCTGCGGGCAGGTATCCTCCGGCTCGAAGCTGGGCTCGCTCCCCGTTCTCAGTAAAAGGAGGAGTAGATTTTAGGCTGAGCACTGATTTTGGAAGAGGAGAGGAAGGAAAAGAGCTTCTTAGCTTTGGGGAAGAAAGCTGTGACCAGGTCTCAAAGCCTTTTTAGCTTGCAGGGAGAGAGGGTCTGGGGTCTTGATTTCTTTCTCTGATGCTACCCAGGGCAGAATTCCCACCGATAGGAGGGATATAAATTGCTCCAGAACCCAGGTGCCACAGTGACCTAAAAGAGAAGACAGTGAGAACTCTGGGTATCTCCCAGACTGATGATTTAAACCAAACGCTCCAAATGGTGCGATGGGGTCAGAAGCCACAGAAACAAGTTGAAACCACAAATGACCAATTCCAGAGGAAAGCTGGGCTCGCTGGTGTAAGGTGACCATGCGAGTTGGTGCCCACAGGTTCAAGTTGGCTTGCACACATTTTGGCGCACGTGGCATATTTAAGATTCAGTTGGCAACACTAAAAATGTTGGAGATTTCACTTCGAAGTTTGGGCTTCTGGCTTCTCCTGAACAATCGGATGGCCAGGTAACACCGCCAGGTACCACCACCTGGAACGGGGTGGTGGCCGCCCTCTGCTCTCTAACTTCCAGAGTCCCACTCCCCAGGGCGTTAGAACAGGCCCGCTTTACCCACCGAACTCACTTGCCCGCATCCCGTAGGCATCTGCATTTGAGACCCCTGACATTTGGTCACGTGGTGTCTGTCAGGGAAGGGCCGGTGTGACAAAGCCTGGCTGAGTTAACGAGCTTGAGACAAGACCAGTATAGAGCTATGGGGCAATCGCAACTCCGATCAGAAGGATGTCTTTGGAGAAATGGGGATGAAAGCGGAGTCCCCGGGGGCGCTGGGCTAGGGGACCAGGGTGGGCATGGGAGACTGGGAACTCTGACGGGACAGTGGCTTTGTCTCGGCAGCGCTTGTATACGGGAGAGACAATTTCCTGGTTGCACAGCATGCATTGTCCCATGGCACGCCTGTCCAACCAGGGGTGGGTGTATGTGTGTGTGGGGTGGGGTGGGGTGGGGACAGCAGACTCAAATCACGGCGGTGTCTTTTGCTTTCACGCTGCCCGGTGTTAGCTGGGCAATTTTTCTTCCTGCGGCGTCGCTTCATACAGTGAGGTCATCTGACCTGGCCCTGCTGCTGGCTTTGCTCAGCCTGCTCAGGGGTCTGGTGTCATCCCCCGTCAGCTCCGGACACAGGGAAGGCGCCTTCTCGGCCGGCAGTCCTTGCTTTGACGCCTTCTCGGCCTGCAGCTCTTCCTTCTCGCCCTCCTTCCCGGCTCCGGGGGTCTCCACTCTGTCCCCCTCCAGCTCGTCGTTGGTCTCCTGCCCTTCGGTGCTCACTCTGTCCGCCTCCTGCCTTTTCTCCGCCACCTCGGGTTCGGCTCCCTCCTCCGCAGGCGGCTCCTCCGCCTCCACCTCCTGTGCTCCCACCTGAGCGTAGGAAGGCAGCGTCTCTTGGTAAGCCCGGGACAGGTCCCCGAGGGGCCCCGTGCCCATCTTCTCCTCGAACTGACCGAAAGGCTTGGCGGACAGTGGGCTGGTCTCCACCATGCCCACCTCGGTCAGGGGGAAGTAGTGCGACACGATTTTCTCTTCTTCCAGCAGCTGGTAGCCCTTGGCCTTCTGGATGGAGGACACGGCGATGGAGTGCAGGGACTTCTCGGGAATCTCCCCCAGCGGCTGCTCCACCTGCCTCTTGAAGGCAGAGCGGATCCTCTTCAGGCCCAGGTGGCTCATCTCCAGAATGTTGAGGAAGAGGGACACGGAGGCCACGGACAGCATGAACAGGATGAAGATGGTCTTCTCCGTGGGCCGTGACACGAAGCAGTCCACCACGTTGGGGCAGGGCCAGCGGCTGCAGCGGTACAAGGGCAGGATCCGGAACCCGTACAAGAAGTAGTGGCCCACGACGAAGCCCACCTCGAAGAGGGTCTTGAAGACGATGTGGCAGATGTAGGTCCTCAGCAGGGTCCCCTCCAGCCGGAACTTCTTGGTGCCCTTGCTGCTGCTGCTGCTCTTCTTGATGCTGCCCTGGTCGGCGGGCAGCGGCCCCCGCTCGCCACTGTCGCCCGCCGCCTGCTGGCACAGCTCCTCCGCCTCGCGCTCCTTGCGCTTCTCCTCCATGCGCACGTGGTGCACGGCGTGGCCCACGTAGACGAGCGACGGCGTGGACACGAAGATGATCTGCAGCACCCACAGGCGGATGTGGGAGATGGGGAAGGCCTCGTCGTAGCACACGTTCTCGCAGCCCGGCTGCTGGGTGTTGCACACGAAGTCGGACTGCTCGTCGCCCCACACGAACTCCGCCGCCGTGCCCAGGATGAGGATGCGGAAGATGAAGAGCACGGTGAGCCAGACGCGGCCGATGACCGTGGAGTGCTCGTTCACCTCCTCCAAGATGTTGCCCAGGAAGCTCCAGTCGCCCATCGCTCACCCACCTGGAGGAGGGACAGGGCAAAAGCTGAGCGGCCACAGCCCGACCCCGGGGCCGGCCGTGTCGCCTAACTCTCGGGGGTCCCCCTCTGCTTCCCGAGTCCACCTGTCAACGGCATCTGCTGGGGGCTCCCTCTGCGCAGACTAGGACTAGGGGACAAAAGGAATCCGCTTCCGTTAGCGTCCTCATCCGTGGAGGGCGTTCGGATGGCAATTTCTGTTCTCACGCACTTCATAAGCGGCCTAATAGGGTGAATGAGGCAATATGTGTATAATTCCCCGAACTTCACCCAGATTCATTATTGACCATAAATAGAAACCCACGGTTACATGGAATTAAATCAAGACCACAGCAGAACTAAGTAAGGTTCATGAGGCATAATGCTGAAAAATACCCTAGCTCATGACATTTGTTTCCTCCCTCAAAAAAAAAATAAAAATAAAAAAATAAAAAATTCTCGTATCTATGAAATTGTCTGTAACCATCTTACTTTTGACTGTGCTGAGATTATATAATGATCATAGGTTTGAAGAGAAGTGGAAGGAAACGGAGATCTATTAAATATCTATTTTGTGACAGACCTCTGTCATTATTTCGTTTAATCTGATCCTGCTGGACTTCACGGGGTATGGCCCACACCTGTTTCGTTTCCAGCTGTGGACTCAGTGCCTGTCACAGAGCCCAGCACGTAATGAGACTTCAATAAGTTTTTGTTAACTAAGTTGAGGCTCAGAGAGGTTAGATGAATCTTTTATGATCAGACAGCTACATAGTAGCAGTTCCGTCTGCCTGATCCCCAGGCTCGGTCTGTTCTGTGACACCCCGGAGATTCACTGCCTGTGATCACTACGCAGTTCTCTGACTCTTGTATTCTTAATTTATGTTTTCTCTTTTCTGGGTTGAGATGTGGAAACCCTTCTTAACACCTTTACAAATTGAGAGCAGTATCTTAAAATTATAATTACTACTCTTTTAAACCCAAGGAATGGAGACAGTGCTTTGGGAAGGAATCGTGAGGATGGCTCGCTACGACACTTTCAGTGTCCTGTGGAATGAAAGGTTTTAGGGTCTGTAAGATGCCGTTATTTTAACAGAGGTAAAAATCGGTCCGTAGAAAACAACGAAAACCGGTAAACATGATAGTGCACGATGCCTCAGCAACGGCAGCGACTAACGGAGAGGAGGTTGAACTGACGGGGCTGACGTGTGCTCACTGGGTCATTTATCCCGTGTGAACCTGTCATGCGAGCTGGTGACCTGTGAAGGACTGTGAGCAAAGCTTCCACCTCAGCCTGGGACAGATGTTCCTCCAGCTCGAACAGCTCTAGAGTGGTGGCGTTGGCTCATCACTGACCTTCGGAGAGGTGCCGCTCTGGGCTTCCTCCAGCCGTGCCCCCACCCTACGGGATCAGAAGCCCACGGGGCCAAAGGAATATGCCCACGGCTTTTAACGACAGTGATATTTGTTAAACACTTGAATGGGTGATGAAAAGTGGCGTCTCAAATTAGGTGTGATTTTCGGCTTTAGGATGGGATAGACAAATGGCCTCTTAAAGCCTCCATCCTACCTGTGGTTTGGAGCCCGGCCAGACAGTACTTGGTGGCCGACACTGATTGCAGGCATGAGCAATGCCCAGACTGTGCTCCCAGGGTACACATAACAGCCATCTGCTTCTCGTTGGAGAGCAGATGGTGATGCTCCTCTTGGAGCCCCAGAAACTCCCAATTAGGCGGGGTGTCCGACAGCAGCTTCTTCCTCCTGGGAAGAGGAGAGCAGCTGTGGCATCCCCAGTCATGACTCCAGTATTGGGGAGAGTTCCGTGTAGCAACGGGGAACAGAGAGGGACTGTCCCCCACTCAGAACAAGCAGTGCAGAATCCCGGTTGTGTGTATTAACTATTCCTCTGCCTCTAACACCGCTCAAAGTTCAGCGAAGTCTAGAGCTTGCCCTGTAAAGAGCGGCAGCCATTCTGGAAAAAGGTGGAGAACATCGCAGTCAGGTAAGCAGCCCAAGCATAAATGCTATTGGTGGCAGAGTCGGGAAAATCCAAACTTCTTATCAAATAGTTTAATCTAACATTCATGTTAAAACAATTTATGTAATTCACTCCTGTAATATCAAGTCTGGCTTTAATGTACTCTAAATCTAATGACTTATAACTCCACTGATATGTCAACCTGAAGAACTTACTTGTACCCCATTAGCCTTTCTGGACTTTCGTGGGTGTTTCACTGATGCGTCTGCATGACCGTGTGCAGTGAGCACGTGCTCTCGGCACTGTATGTCTACCAGTCACAGTTTTCCCCCTTTAGGATCAAAAGCTCTGGGAGGGCAGGGACCGTTTCGTCTTCATCTTTTGTGAACAATCACGACACAGAACAAAGACCGCCACAGAGTTGGAGCCCCGCGGACAGCTGTGGACGGGACCGATAACCATCGTTTGGAATCTGAAAGTCTCAGTCCCTGGGGTCATGGAATACTGGTCTAGGGAACTCGAGTTTCCACAGCAGGTAGCCGTGGGGAGATTGAAAACCAGCGAAAAAATGGCAATGATCAGAAAAGAACAGTGAATGGATCCCAAACTTGCCGTTTTGAGACACTGTTTTTTATATAAGATCAAATATATAAACTGGAAGGCCGATGACTCTTGACATGTGAGTGTCAGGACCCATGTTTATGACACACTGAGACCCTCCTGACCACGCGATTAGTAATTTCCAAGTTCAAAGCAAACAGGGCTGTCTCTTCCACACCTCATCCTGCAATGCCAGGATTGTTTGAGGGTTTTGTTTTTTTTTTAATGTCCAGTTAAAAAGTTTCTTAAAACAATGGAAGGCGAGAAACTGTAACTTAGGACAAAATCTTTCCATTTTCATGCCATCGAAACAGGTCGACGGCGCGGCTAGGGAGAGAAGCCTTACAGGTGCTGGGGGAAGTGCCTGATGCCTAACCACAGACATCTCACTGGAAGGAAGTCGGATGGGAGCACGTCTGAGCACGGGGAAACCCACACTGGAGGAAGGACATTTCCCCTCTCTCCTTCCAAGAAGCAATTCTGTTTTCTTTCGCTTGTGAAAATTCAGAGAACAGATCTATCACGGAGGGAAACTAAACTGACGGGGTTTTCCCGCAGAGCGTCCGCCAGGACACCCCACCAGAGGCCTCCGGTTTCAGGTAAGGATTAAAATAACACCTTAGGTTGGGGGAGCCCTTATCTGTTTATAAATTATACACGTTCCCATATCTTATTTCAGTTCCCGTGACATCCCGTGAACTAGGGCTGTGGTTCTCAGACCTGCATTTCGCAGACGACAATAACGGTGAACTAGGACGACTGCCACAGGGCCACCAACTCCTTATTTTGCCGAGCAAGGACATGAGAACAAGAAACTTATTAAGTCACTAACTGCGACTGTGGTCTGTTTTCAACATCATTGTATAAAAAGGGGAATTGAAATACAAAACTAGAAAGAACATAATTTCAGAATGAAAGACGGGCCTTTAAATCAAACATATGTAACTCGGTGAAAATTTTACGACATTGTTTACTACATTATTGTCATACTTTTTGTCACCGACTGCTGAAAAATTGCATTTGGACCAAAACTGACAGGTCCACAGAGGGATGTTAGAGAACCGTTTGTTACCAGCTCCCATTACCAGATAGGGAGATAGACCAGGAGGTTAAGCCTGTCTCCTGAGATGGCTCCGCTAGTGAGGGCAGGGCCCGGACTGCGCCCTGGCTGTCCCGCGACAAGCCTGGGGCTATTTCCAGTGTGGCAAAGCCTTCTCCTGGCTTTAAAGAGGCAGAACATCACACACACACCCATGTTAACGAGTTCCCCACAGGATTAGATGGCCGCTTAGGGCTCCGGTTTGCGGGGGGCCGGTAAATGTGCCTCCTCCATTCACGTTTCTGGAGCAGCCACATTACCCAGCAGCTCCCATGGAGAGACAACAGAACGTACCCCCAGGAACCCCCAGAGTTTTACGGTCCTTAGCCAGACCTTTCTCCGTGCTCCACGAAACGCTCCAACATCAAAAACGCGAAGCATGAAGCCTCCCCTACACCCGCAGCGCTTGATAGCCGTTACTACTGTTCCCAGTGCAGAGTGTGAGTGCAAAAGTACCAAACTCTCATAAACAGCGAATACTTAGTTTACATCCCTCTGCAATCCTGGAGGCATGTTAGCTCACTCTGAAAAGTGAAGAGACCTCAAAAAGTCATGTTGTAGTTAGAATTGGGACATCTCTATGGTTCCCTACCCCATACACATGTCTTTTCCTTCCACACCTCTGCCAACCCTTCGGCTAAGTCCAGGAGGGTTTTCAGAATTGAAAACTCTGAGCCCAGCCATCCCAACCCGAGACCTAGCGTTAGTGGCAGTATTTGTCCTCATGGAGAAGCCCGGAAGTGGCCTAAAGATGAGGCTGGGAAAGAAGCAGGGGTGGGGGTTAGGGAGTGGGGAGATGGGAAGGCCACAGACTGATAACACCCGAGGAAAACTTGCCAACAAGAGTAGGGTCCCCCGGAGAAATACGTGCTCGCTCCCTCTCCTGGCGCTCAGCAGCAAAATGGCAACTGTGGGCTCTTTCCTTTGGCACCTAAAAGCCCACCTCCCAATTCTCTACCCCGCCCCTACTGTGCTGCACGACTGAGCAGATATGACCGGATTGGCCCTGATGGGTAGGTTTTACTGTCCAGCAATATTTTAAGCTCCCGGCCAGACAGCTTTTATGAAGGGAGGGATGTTGGGAAAACAATGGGAGAGAGAGAATGAGAGAGCTGTGTCGGGCACCGAGGGGAGGCAGGTGGGGGGAAGGCTTAGATGGGGCTTGTGCAGCCTCCAAAAGTTTCTTTTAGCAGCAGAAAGGGGCCCCAACAGCAGGAAACCTCCAGCTCCTCTCCAGGGGCACGAGTCCAGGGAGATTCTCCCAGCGTATCACCATCAGCTTAGAGAACCTTACGGATGTAGGGACAGTACGAGGTCATCTGTGCGCATCCCTCTGCCCCGAGTCGGCGGGGTGGAACGAAAGAAAAAAGAAAGAAAAAAGAAAAAGAAACTTTGAGCAGGGGATGGTCTCCCTCTTTGAAAAGGAGCCTTAATCCGCCAAAGAATTCTGGCGTCATTTGTCAAGGTAATAACATTTCCCACCTCGTTTCACTCATCATTGCAAATAGTTTTGAGACGCCGCAAAATCAAGGAGCCGATGTCGTGGTAGCTACCAGTTTTAGACTTTAGCACCCCCATCTGTGAAATGGGGGTGTGGCGTTTTGGCTCACCAAGAGGCTCTCAGGTGAAACCAGTGTGGCTTCTTGAGGTGTGACGCCCTGTGCCTCTCTGAGACCCATTCCCACTGTCCAGAATCGACTACTGCAGTGGTCTATGAAAAACAAACGAACAAACGAACAAACAAAAATGGTGGTTTTGACCACATTTTCCAAACCAAAAATTGGGACATTTTATTTCACGAGTTTCTTGGCGAATATAGTGGAGCAGAAAGAGTTGAAAGTGGGGTTGTTTAAGAAAATCTGCGGTGCGTGGTCACTACACTGAAGGGCACTCTGAGGGTAAACCAGGAAAAACCCCTGAGCCCTTCCCTCTCCCCTCACCCCCACTTCCTGTCCTTTTTACTTTTACGGGCTTATTGCTTTGTGACGATGACAATTTGAAGGAGGATGTCACCACCGTCGCGTGAATCTCAGAATTCCATTTTTGTTAAAAATGTCCCGTAGCCCACCACCTTATTTAATTTGAATTCTGATCTCTTTGGAGCTTCCAAGTTCTAGGGCCCACACTGATGGGGACAATGCCCTCTAGGTCAAGGCTGTTCCTCCAAGTGAAGGAGGCAAGGAGTCAGGGGAGCTGCGAGGGGGCGTGGGGGCGGAGACGAGACGAGACGAGACGAGATGAGGACAGGGCCACAATCACTCTTTTTAGAACGTTCGGTAGGTGGCAATTTCCAAAGCTTGAGCGTTCCTTGCGACCTTCCTGGACCTGCAAAGCTTCTCGTAAATGTGAACTTCTCCCATCCAGGGCTTCCCAGTCCAACCTGGCCCCATTTCCTGGCAACACGGCGTGAGAGGTGGTTCGCAGAGTCTGGAAAACCAGACCCTGTCAGCAGAGCCCTGAACCGAGGGTAGTCTCAGGTTTGGATGCATCTGGCTTTCTAATTTAGCCCTGACTTGGCTTATTCGCTCTGCTGACATTGAAGACACCCTGTTAATAATGTTCAATTGGTTGAATTATTTGTGTTGTCACGTGCTCCTGTTTGCAGCTGGAAAGTGCTTGAAAACATAAACACTCGAGGAACGTGTTGAAATTGATGAAAGAGAGGCTCATTTTAGCTGTCACCGAGAGAGACGTCTGTTCTTCCCAGGAATTAGAGGCAGTTTCTCAGGTCTCTCAGAGGGATGTCTTCTCATGGTGTCCCTATGGTTTCATTCGATGTAAAGAAATCTCTAGAACATGAGGTTCACCGCAAATGCAAATTGCAATTTTGTATTCTGTAGTCATATAGGATATGAGATTATTGGCATTTCAGATAGTCTAAGGATGGCATTCTTCTGCCAGGGTGCTTTTGGAAACAATGAGCGGTTATGTATGCAAAGATAATGGGATTTGCAGTCAGGAGACCTGGCTCGGGGGTGGCTCTTTTGCTTCCCACGGGGATGGGGGGTGGGGGGCACGGGTGGGGGAGGGGCTTGCTCAGCCTCTCCAGGTCACTGTTTTCTCATCTGTGAAACAGAGATGGTAATGACTTCCTTTCCTGTTTTGTGAAAAGGACTTTCGAAAATGATGGTGGCCGCGGATCTGACCCGTGCCATGCCTTGAATCCTTGTTCTCTTGTTGGTTATGCCCGCTGTATCTCCTCCCCATCCGAGCTCGGCTCTGTCCCGTGCCCCGGGGTCATGGGTTGGTTTATTTCCACGTGGGCCTCATCCAAGGTCAGACACGCTCCCCTTCCACAGAGAAAATGCCAGAACTGGAAATGACTAGAAGAGATCACTGGTCTCGAGCCCCTCGTTTTTAAACAAAATTATTTTACTTTGTATTTGTATTTATTTTTAATTAATGAATTAATTTTATGGTGACATTGGTTAACGAAATCCAATGAGTTTCAGCTGTACGCTTTAGCAGTAAGGCGTATACATGTTTACACTGCGTGTTCACCTCCTATAGTTAGATCTCTTTCTGTCACCACATATTTGACCCCTTTTACCTGGTCTACCTCCTCCCTCTCCCCTCCCCTCTGGTAACCGCTAATCTACTGTCCATGTCCATGAGTCTCTGTTCGTCCTGTTCCTTCGCTGCTTTTAAGTTTATATCCCACATATAAGTGATATCATGTGATTTTCAACTTATTTCTGTCTCGCTGATTTTGCTTAGCATGATTATCTCGAGGTCCATCCATGTTGTCGCAGATGGCAGTGTTTCATCTCTTCTTATGTCAAGCCTTTCATTTTATGGATCAGGACACCAAGGCTCAGGGAGGAATGACACCACGAGGTCACCGCACAGCTCGAGGCCCAGGTGTCTCCGAGGCTCCAGGAGCCTCCATATTCAGACGATACATGAAAGCAGCGGGCTCTCTGGGGTGGACCAGGCGAGCCCCAGCTTTAGTACAAGGGAGGCAAATGTGTGTGGCCGAGGGGCCCGACCTCCATCAATTCCTGTGGTGACGGGAATTGGGAGATGCAGGTCTCTCTCTTCCAGCTGCTGGGGTGTGCAAGGCTGTACGAGTCTGAGCAACCGCAGGCCAGGGGCTGTGGGTGAACGGGGCCGTACCCCGAGTATGTCGGCCTGGCTCTGACTCAGTGGGCAACGGCTGGAGGTTCGCTCAGCAAGGATTCCTCGAGCATCCACCTTGTCTGGGTGTTGGGGACACATGGATGGATAAAACAGAGCCCCCCTCCCCTAGCAGAGCTTATGTTCAGTGGGGGTGGGCGATGATGCTTATTAAACAGGGTAGCTCAGCGAATCGTAGAGTAGGTTAGAAGGTGGTAAGTGGTAGGAAGGATGACCAAGTATGGCAGGCGGGGGCAGGGGGCGCCTGCGCAGACGGGGACGGCGAGGGAGGGAGCCGGGAGCGTGCGGAGGGGGTGACAGCCAGGGCGCAGGCTCTCAGCAGCAAGGAGGCCAGAGCCGCTCAAACAGAGAGGGCGAGGGCGACACGGCTGGGAAATGTAAATTTTTGTCTCTCGTTTATCCATTATGGTTTGCTCAGCCGCCCGTTTTTAAAACTCCAGCAATACCGAGAAACGAGATACGACCCAGCATCTCATGAGCGACTGTGTCCCTCGGGTCCGCCGCACACGTCTGCGGAGCCGTCGCGGCGCCCGGCGCTGAGCCGCGGGCGCGGGGACGGAGGCGGCGCAGGCCCGGGGTGGCCCCGGGGGGCCGTGCGCCCGGCGCGCGTCCGCTCCAGGAGAGGGGGGCGGTGGCGCGCCTGCGCCCCGGCTCCCGAGCCCCGGATCCGGCCGTAGGGCCAGGCCCGCACCCCGTCGGAACCTGAACTTGGAAGTGATCAGCGCCAGGCTCCGGACTGGGGGGCGTCTGAGCGTCCCACGTGCCAGCGGCCGAGCTCGCATAAGTGATTCTCCTGGTCTCTGCCTCAGTTTCCCCTCGTGAAAAACCAGAGCCGGCGTCCACCTCAGAGGGCAGTAGTGATTAGATAAAACAGTGCGTGTGAGACAGCTCGGTACCTGGCGCACGGTAAGGGCTTGACGAACAGTCACTGTCACCGCAAGGGCGAAGGTTTGGATGTTACTGGAGCGGGATCGAGCGTTCTTTGCTTTATCAGCATAGGGAGCAATACCTGCTTTTCCTTGTTTCTGCCACCTGGAGAGGGCCAGGGGGGAGTCGTGGCCCTCTCTGTCCCTCGTCTCTGGCTGACTTAATTTTGAGCCAGAGATTCGTCTTCATCACCACAGCCATTTGGCTGAGGTTCAAGGGCTCCCGTGCCCTGAGGGGCAAGGGGTGGGCCGGAGGGGGGGATGGGGGACACTTTCACTGGGGAGAGGATTTCCCGCACAGACGAGTTGTCAGGACAAGGCCGGGTTCTCTATTGAGCGGAGCAGCTCATGCGTGAGAGCAGATTGTGCCAATTCTATAGAGCACGACCCCTCGGCCCGGGCTTCTCCTGCTAACAAAGTTATCTTTCCCAATCTGCTTAGGCAGAGGGGGGACACTTCCCGCCCTTGTGCTGAGTACACAGAGCAGGCAGGACCCAGGCCAGGGCTGGGGCTGGCTCTCGGCTGTCTTTCCAGCACCGCCCCTCTCCGCTTAAAAGTCTTGGGTTCTCCTCAGCTGCCCTAACATCTTGGAGATAGAAGCTCAGGCTGTAGAAACTGGCATTGGCACCCTGAATTCTAGGTGCCTGGGGAGGTGTGGAGAGAACATTCTAGAAAAGAGATGGGAGAATTGGCTGCTGAGGCCCCATATCCACTGGGGTGGGAACAGTTATGGATGCTCTAAGTTGGCATGTCTCACACCGTAGTCCCCCAGACTGCTGGGAACTTCTTGGGAAAGCAAACTCTCAAGCCCTGCCAGGGACCTACTGAGTCAGATGCTCTGGGGACGGAGACCAGCAAACTGTTAACAAGCGCTCCAGGTGATTCTGATGCCTGCTAAAAGTTTAGGATCACCGCTTGAGGTAGCCTCAGCTACTGGAATTGTTCATCCTAGCCCCAGTGCCCAGCCCTGAACTTTTATATTATAGCCCTCCCCACACCTCCTGACACTCAGCCACCAAGACGGGGCCCCATAAACATTTTCTTTGGGTCCATCCAGAAAAAAAAAAAAAACCTTGTGTATTTCCCTGCAGTCTCTCAGATGCCATATTAGCCTACTCTGTACATATATAATATTATAGATTAGAAAGGGAGAAGAATTTTCTGGGTAGGCACTTTCATCTCCATTTATGGAGATTCAGTGAGGTTAAGTAATTTGCTCCAGGTCAGAGAAAGAAAGAGGCAGGGCCAGACCGAAATGGGGCCTGCTGGGCTCCAAAGCCCCTGTTTGCTCTGGCTGGCCACCTCGGCTCCTTTAATGATGAGATTTCATTCCACAGGGCTGACCTTTCAGAGCCTTTGGGGTCTCTGGTCTTTGTGCTCAGCAGTTAACGTTTGGAGTGTTTACAAATTTTTTTTCTTTTGGTTCTGAAAAACCAAAACAGCTGCAAATATTTTGCAAATAGACTAATTTACTTTGCACTATGTACATATATAACTTCGAAATGACAAATGTGTGGCACAAACACTCACACAGCAAAAAAAAAAAAAAAAAAAAATCGAACAATATAGGAGCCTGTAGGATAACAAGTAAAGATCTCTCCTTATCCTGTTCTTTCTCTCTCATCATCTCTGCATTAACAGTTTGGTGCGTGTCCTCCTAGACCTTTAATGTATGCAGATACGTATAAAAATGTAAGTGAGATCAATGCATTGTATATTATTGTGCGACTCGCCTTTTTCACTTAAGATACGTTGATGATCTTTGATCCTTGCAGTACATATAGATCAACCTCATCCTTTTAATGTCTGCAATAGTATTCCATAATAAGGACATCTTGTATATTCGTTCGGTCTGTTTTCTATTGAAGGACATGGCGTCGCTTTTTTTTTTTTTTTTGCTGTTACAGACTTTTAAAATGATAAATCTCCATATGTATATATTTGCGAGCACATGCAGGAATATTTTTGGAAGGTGTATTCCTAGAGGTTGAATCGATTATTCAAAAGATAGCTAAATTTAAATGTTGGTAGATACCACCAATTACTCTCAAAACAGACCGTACCAGACTATACTCTCAATAGAGCTTGTGAGAGGGTGCATCGTGACACATTCTTACCATCAGTGGCTATTGCCCATCTTTATGTTTTTTGACAATAGGATGGGCAGAAAATATCTTGTTATTTTATTTGCATCACTAGTGAGATGGAGTGCCTCTCCTATGTTTACTAGCCATTTGCATTTCTTTTCCTCTGAATTACTTACTCATCGTCTTTGCTCATTTTGGTGGGTTATTTGCCTTTCCCTTTTTGATTTATAAGCTCTTTTTAAATAGACTAGCTATTATTCCTCTGTCACATGTTATAAAACTTTTTCAAACTATCACCTGTAATTTAGCTTTTAGGGTGTTTTGCTATGCAGACTTATATTTTTATCTAATCGAATCTGTAATTAAAAATGTATAGGTTCTTGACTTTGTGCCTGGCTTAGAAGGGCTTCTACATTTTGTTAAAATTCAGAACACCAGTTAGAAAAGAAATTTGCCAGAGTACTTTCTGTTTCAGTTCGGCGTTTAAGCCTGGATTCTCGAAACCCTGAGTTGTCACAATGATATGAGTATTGCTTATTCTCCTCCTGGTTTTTAGCCTCTTTTCTTTTCTACTGGCCTTTTTATTTTAATAATAAAGGAATTATATAATTTTTATTCATCGACTCAGTGCATCTGATGACAGATTTCATCATCATCGCCAGTTTTAAGGGCCTACTTTGATTTGCAAATCAGAAAACCACACCGGGGATCATCTGTACCTTTCTGCTTCTCGTAGGTGATTCTGTTTTGCTTTTTTATGGTTCTAGATGCCCGATTTGTACTTACCGTCAGTATCATGCATGGTGGAGAGACAGCAAGAATATTATTTTTTTTACAGCCGTTTTTTTTTCCTATTGTTTTATGGGGAAGAGCCTTCTTTTTGTTTCTGTGTTTGTCTTTTCTTTATGACAAAGAAAATAGCTGTAATCTGGGCCAGTCACCTCGAATTCCAAAAAAACATTTCTTAATACTTAACTACTTTTTTTTTAAACCTAAGTAAGGGGTTTGATTCTGACAGAAAATGGTTCTAGCAGCAGGAAAACTTCACTGTCTATGGCTTAATCTAGTTGGTCTCTCAATCACTAAGGACTTCTGTTTCTCCACCTTCGAAACCGAGATACTGCCCATCTCACGTAAATCATCCAGCATGGGTCCTAGTCCAAAGAAGACGCAAAACAAATATTGTCTCCTGTCCGCCCCTCAGTTTCCTGACCTGTAACACGGATAAACAGTGAGACATATCTTGTCGAGTTGCTTCGAGAGTTAAATAAGAGAACAGAGAACTTTACAAATAAGTGTGGCTCAGGTTCCTCAACCCAAGCAAGCTTGGTTCCGTTTGGGGTCATGCCGCCTTCATCCCACTAGGTGGCGCCATCGACACAGCCAGGAGGCTAAGATCCGGCTGTCTGGAGTAGGGAAAGGAGATCCCACTTCATTTTCTTCCCTCTGAATAAAATAAGTTTAGCAACGATTATCACAGATGTAGCAAAGAAGCATTCATTTTTGTTGTAAATCGCGTATTACCATCAGAGCTTTCCTTGGGCAACAGACTACCCTGAGGCATGGTTGGAAGTGGGGACCCCTGGAACATGAACTTGACCACATCCTTCCCAGACTTAGGACCCTTCTGTATAGCTTGCTATTACATCCCAGGTATTGTCCAACCTTTTCATTTCAAGTTAAAGCTTACTCTGGAATTAAGTGCTATATAAAATAAGTTGCTCAGATCGAGGGTGGCAGACCCCTAGTCCTACTTCACAGGCACTTCAGAGGAGCAGTGAACCCCATGAATCAAGGCTCAAGAACTACTGCGAGACAAAGCTTGGGGCCTCTCACATGGCACATGGGGCCTTTTGCTGTCTGGAGCCTGCCTGGTACTCCAGCCCATCTGTTGCCACTCACAGCTTTGCGCTTGACCCTCAGCATCCACGGTCTACTGGTCTACCGGGTTCCCTGTACATGTGACCCTGATTTTTGTCTCTATGGCTTTGCCCACGAAGTCCCCTCTACGTGGAACCTTCCCCCGACTCTGACTCATCCGTTAAGGCTCATTTTGGGCGATGACTTCTCCAGGAAATTCTTCTCTGACCCTATCTAGGTTGTCGTTTTAATGGTTCATTGATGTGTCTGTCTCCCCCACGGGTCCATGAGATTTCCAAGCGCAGGAAGTATGTCTTACTCATATCTATTTTATGAGGGCTGGGTAAGCGAGAGAACTCGATGGGTTTTTGTTAAGTGAATAAATGAATGAGCCATGAGTAGAGGGAAGGGCAGTCTAGGTAGATGAGATGGCCAGAGATGAAGCTATAGGAGACCAAGGCTAGACCTCTCCCCTCAGAGCCCCAGTGGCAGCCCTCACAAGGGGTCACCAGGCTGTGGAGGGTTGCAACTCCTTCAGCCATCCGTAAGAGAAGCCCCAGCAGCGGCCTGCTTCTAAGAAACATTTTGACCGTGACCTTTAGGGGCCTGGAATTGAGGGTCTAGAGCAGCTCAAGCTTCACCTAAAGGCAAGAGCCCTGCCAAGGATGACCGCTGCTGGAAATTCTGTCTATATATTCTTATCTTGCTCTGTTTTCTTCCTCTTCTGGGACAGGAAGACACCTGAGAATGTCCACGGAGGGACCCTGAGAAGGGTAATGAATAAAGGGGGCCTTTCTCGGATGGGTAGATACAGGGCGCATGCCACCAGACTCTTCTAAAAGGAAAAGGATGCAAAGGAGCAACGAGGTGGTTCTGGTTCCCCAGACCGGGCCTGGGCCTGGGTCCTCTGCCAGCACCGCGTGTGGGGACTGAGAGCTGACCAGGAAGCTGTCACCCGTTCGTCTCTGGACCGCAGGGCACGAGGCTTTCCAAACACTTGGAGTTTGTTGTCCCCCTGAAGATGGCGATGGGACCACTGCGGTCCCTGACCGTGGCAGTTCCTAAGCACCAGCGTCCCAGCCGTGGAGGTAGCAGGCCGCCTTCCTGTTGCCTTGTCCTGAGCCTCTCGTGACAGTGGCACCGCAGTGTCCAGGTGTCTGGCCCCCGAAGCTGCAGTCTTCACTCGCTCACCCCTGAGTTTATAAAGAACTGAAAAAGCTTAGTTTGAAGGTTCTTGGCTAATCCGTGCCCCATCCCCTCCTTGGGGTGATGCTGGGGAAGAGGCTGCCGTTCCCTGGAGACTTGCAACCTGGGCCTCTGTGCTTCTCCAGGTCCTGCGGCCACTGAGGAAGCTGGGATTTCCCTCAACGTCTGTGCATCTGACGTGAAGGCCGGGCAGAGAGTCCCCGCGAGGGGCTCACACCAGATCACACTCACGCAGGCGTGAAGGGACTCTGGACATGGCCCGGGGAGGAGCGGGAGCCCCGAGGGACAGACAGCTAGCCCTCCTGACATTACCCCAGTCACGGGGCTTCAGACGTGCCCCCTGAGGCATGCCAGCCACTCCCCCAAACTGTGTAGGGGGACATCCTGGTAACAAATCCCACTTTTGTTTGAGTCTGAGAGCTTGCAAAGGGTACAGAAGACTGCTGCGCAAGCCCAGAGGGGAATTCTCAGTCCTCGAAAGGTGGGATTCTACAAGGGGGACAGGGGCAGCTCCGGGGGCGGGTTCGTCACCCCGGCCGGGGCTCCAGGGGGCCACGCGCCTTCCTCCCTTAACTCCAAAGGTGGACCTCCCTAGAGGGCAAACGGGGCTCTTGGCCTGAAGGTGGGAGAGAAGCCACTTGGGGTGTGTGTGTGTGTGTGTGTGTGTGAATTGCTTCTCACTTCATTTTCCTTCCTAGCGGTCCCCAGGCATCCAAACAATGCCTCTCCAGGCAGCCTGGCACGGCTGTCATAAAATGCAACTGAAATTAGTATCTATGGAAACAGGCCGGCTCCTTTCGCTGCTGTCGCTCCCTGTGTCTGGGTCGCCGGGATGAGTCTGGACACCGGCTCTGCTTCAGACGCGCCCGGCCACCCTCCTGTGCCCACTCGCCTTTCAGCAGAGGCAGAGGAGGAGCTGTGAGGAAGTCGACCCCAGTGTGGCAAAGCCTCAGACAGTCCCGGAGACACAGCGCAGGCGGAAGATGGCTTGTGGGCCTGTGGCTCGTGGAAAGCAGGCCGAGCAGCTTGTGCGGACACCGCTGGCCTGGCACCCAGAGCTCCGTGACCCCTTCCAGGCTTTTGGGCTCAAGGTCCAAACATCTACCCGGTCAACAAAATTCTTCTTTGCCTCCTCCACCCACCCCGGGCTTAGCTATGGTTCTTCCCTTTCCTTCCTTTGCCTAAAAAGGTAATTCGTTATTCTTTAGGGGTGCGTTCGTGATGGTGTTCATTCGAGAGGTTTTAACGTATTTATTTGGGTGTGAGACAAATGGAAATCGGTCTGCTGCGACCTGGCCGAAGAGACCGAAATGGAAACAGACATCAGGACTCTCTTCTCCCCGCTGGCCCTGATCTGCTGACCTATTGGGCCACGAGTTTCCTCGCAGGGGACCCTGTCCTCAGAGCAGACCTTGCCGACGGGTCTGGCTCCTGGGTGAGAACTCGGCTGGGAGGATGGTGGGAGCAGGGCGATGGCCTTTGGAGACCTCATCACTCTGACAAAACATAAGTCATTTAACAGTCAGAGTTCCTCCTGGCTTTATTTCCATCCCGGTACGTGCCTCCGCCTGGGCAGCCCAGGAAAGCTTCCGGAACCCCGCGGAGACTGGCCTCGCATCGCTAGGGGGCGATGCTGTCTCTCTTTTGCTCTATGCACGCGGTTTTAGAAAATCTTCAGAGATGGGGGGTGGGAGGCACAGAAGGAGGCCGATTCCAGTGACCTCTTCGTATCACAGTGGAGTAGATGGGGCCGCTGCAGGTGCGAGGGGCCGAGGGCGGGAAAGGCAGAAGGAGGCAAGGCCTGGGCCTGCTTCGGGGGACAGTTGTTTGAGTGGCCACATTTCCTGGGTTGGCCTTCCGGCACCTCTCCTTCTCACTGTTTAATGACCCTTATACTGATGGAGCTGGATGTCCCAGAGGGTACCCCATTCTCTTCCTCCTTTCTCCCGACTCCCTAGCCTCTCTCATCACCGAAATAGTTATTCTGTCTCCTCCCAAACCTAAAACCACCAAATCTGAGAGCCTCTGCTACCCGCCCCCTTCTCTCTCCCAGATCTGCCTGTTTCCTCTGGTCTTGCACAATTCAACTGGATCCTTGATTGTATCGGGGGAAATATTTGATTATGAAAGGGTGAAAGTCAATTGTATAGCGTGTTGGTTCACGTGATGGCAAAGCGAAGGGTAAACTTCGGCGGATGGCAGACCCTGACCTCAGAGAGCCAGAATCATTCCGGGGACATTCTGGTCAGTGTCACGGAGAGTCCATTCTGAGGGTTAAGGCTGAGACCATGTGAATTTAACTCATCCACCTGCATGCTACAGGAAGCCTCTGTTGCTGGGGGCAGGGTTGGTGGTTGTGACGGGACCTCTGCTGTGAGCTGCCCACCCTTGGACTTGCCCTCCCGAAGCCTGTTGGCTGATCAGAAGTCACAGCCTGCATCAACAGAGATGCCAGTCTTGCTCCCGCCCATTCTCCCCTTGGCCTATCTGCAAACCCATTAGAGTGGAGACTCCAGAGAAATTTCTCCCATCAGTAGATCCAATAAGCACATTTTCATGTCCTTCTAGAAGAGGAGGGGGTCTTACATGGAAGCCTCTGTAGTTAGTTTGTCGTTGGCCTTCTCAGTATGGTTTAGTTTTTTTAGGTTTTTTTTTTTTTTGGCTCTTGGCCTGGCTCTGAACCTACGGCTCACTAATATTTAGCAAATTAACTCTTTTAAGTCTCGGTTTTTATTATCTGTAGTTGGAGATGACTGTTGTGGGTCTTTGCTGAGATAATCTATGTGAAGTACTTGGCCCAGTGGCTCGCATGTAAATAGTCGCTGTCATTATCTTGAAATGCAATAGAGGCCGTAGCTAAGCCAGCTGGCTCAAATCTTGACTCTGCCACTTACTGGTTGTGTGCTATCAAGGAGCCCATTTCATCTCTCTGTGCCTCGGTTTCCTCATATATATAAAGCGCGGTCTAACAACAGCACTTATGTCATAGGGTGCTCGTTAGGATCGAATAGCCGGTGCGTGCAGAGCACCGAAGCAGTCCCTGGCAATCTTAAGTATCCAGAGAAGGCTAGCCCGCAGGCCCTGCGGAGCTGTGGCCTCGATTACACAAAAGCGATCTGCATGTGGCTCTGGAATTCTGCGATGTGCGTTTTAGGAGAATGATTTTCCCATCTGACTTAGTTCGCACTAAGATGGATCTGTATGAGTGGCTTGTCCGACTGGCCGGTCAGTCAGGGGCTCACAATATGGCTGACGGAAGCTCGTTACAGGTGCCAGGTATGACGCAGAGTCTGGAAGACCGACCATTTCGAGGTGCTTGCATGGCGTCTTTTCACCAGGGGTCCTGTATAGCTTATCTTTCCCTACATGTGTCGACATGGAGAGAAAGATCTTATTGTCATACCAATTGTGCAGGTGGAGAAATAGGTGAACAAGACAGATTCCATCCTTGCCCAAAGTGCGCAGAGGCAGGGTCTATACTCCACCCCCACACCAATTGTATTTAAAAATAAAAATTAATCCAAGCGGCTTTCGGCACCGCCTGACAGGGCAGGTCGTGGACAGTGTGTCTGACATGCCATTCCACGGTGCTGGCAGCCTTTGGCACAGCTGCCCTGACTCTGGGGTAACGCCAGGCAGAAAGCACATCTCGGGGCTTCTATTGCACCTCCCTGATTATTTATTTATTTTTAGAGTCTTCAATAAGACGATTTTAATTAAAAAAAAGAAAAAGAAAAAGAAAAAGATTGTGGGTGGAAATCTGGAAAGAGCAATGTAGAAAAATCTGAAAATTTCTTAACATTTTCAAAATACATATGATGAGTTTTAGGATGCTGTGTAGGTCCCAGGCCACTGTGACAGGACAATCTCTAAATCACATTGTTATCTTCGAGGAGCGTCTTGGAGAATAGAGAGATCCGCACGAGAGCGATGTGCCATCCATCTTTCTAAAGAAGTGAAGAGAATTAATGTGGAGAAACAACCTATTAGGGTTGTCAACTGTTTAAGGAAAACTGATGAAATGGAATTGGGAAGAAAATACTCTGCTGGTTTCTTAAATGCGATGATGATTCATTAGCAGCGGGAGTTAGGGGCGTCCGTGGTCCCTTTCTGATTATCTGTGGAGCAGTAGCCTGGGTTGTCCAAAAATGATATTTACTTTTGGCTTTGGAAAAATGTCATGATGCTTGTTTTGGGAGAAGATTAATTTTCCAACTAAACCTGTTGGCTTGATTAACAATATTTTTCTTAGAGAGTGACGGGCACGTGAGTGTTGTAACTTCTTTTCATTCGACAGATATTTATTGAACATTTACTCTGTGCTAGGCGCTGGGCTAAGAGCTGAAAGTCCAATGCCACGCTAGTTAGACTTGGTCCCCGTCCTAATGGAGACAGACATTGAACAATTAATGTGCATAAGTAATCATTTAATTAACATTGTCTCAATGAAGGACACATACAGAGTGCTAAGTATGCATATAACGAAGCGTTGGCCTTCCCAGAGGGTTGGAAATATGGAAGTTCTTTGAAAATGGCGAAGTGTGAACTCCGAGATGCAGCAACCCCCTACTCCGTGCTTTGTTTGGATTCGTGGTGAATCTCTGGATGGGCACAGGTGGCTCCTGCCTGAAGCCTGAGTCACCGTTTCTTCTGGCTCTCTCGAAGGAGGAGGAGGAGAAGGAAGAGGCCGACTTCTTTCTCCCAACTCCACATCGCAAGCGGGATGAGTTGAAAGAGACTGAGAAATGGTTCTGTCAATTCCTGGAGCACAGAGATTGGTTCAGCTCTATTACTTCATCATCCATCAACCATCAGGTTGGAAAGCTGACCAAAAAATAAAAAATAAAATCAGGGAGCATGACAACTTGATCAAAACTATAAAGAGGAAGGTCTGCTACTGTCCATCACTCACGGTGTTAGGGACTGACACCACATGGTTCTCATCAACCAGTTACACATGTGTCTTCTTTCCTACGTTAGCACTTATTACATACATGTCACTTACACCTTTACCTACGTCATGCCCTTTAATCATCGTGTAAGTCCTAGAAAGTAGCTCTTTGATTCCCATTTTGCAGATGGGGGAACAGAAGTTAAATATATTAGTTCACTTGTCCAAGGTCACAGTGCTAAGAAGTGACAGCATCGGGATTTATATCCAGGCCTCCTGAACTCGAGAGCCTGTGTTTTTTTCCATTACGCGGTACCTGTCCTTTGGAGAATGTAGAGATAGAGACAGCAGCTGGCGTCCGAGACCGGTCATGTTAGTTGCTTTCTCTTGATAAAGAAACAAGGAGGGGAGGGGAGGAGAGGGAAGAGTCTACAACTGAGCTTTAAACCGGGGCTTAGTGGAAGCGGATCGTTCGTCATTTGAAGTTTGGCATGTTACATTGGGTGGGCCCTGGAATGAAATGAAGAGGTCTTCTTTGAGAGGGGGGTGGAAGATCCTGTACTTTCACGTGCCCATTAAAGCATGAGACAAAATATCATCGGTCAAGAGAGGGCTTGGATAAAAGAAACTGAGACACACAACTGGGAAATATAAAAGGGCATAAGAGAGAGGGACGAAGACCCAGAGGATCACAGAGAAAAGGGACACATAGCTCATCGTCGAGCTGGAGTTATTTCTGTTTACAGAGACACCCAGCCCTCCCCCAGCCCTGCTCCCCTAGTCTTGGTAATGCGAGGCTCGGGGGTGGGGGGGTCCGTTCTCTTTACGGCTCCCTGTGTAATTAGATCCAACCTTATAAGGAAAAGGGCACGGGCAGATATGTCTCATGGTTTATGCATAACTCGCTCCTTTCATGTTTCCTGCTGTACATTTTTGCTTGTAAATTGCATTTTTGAAACCCTATTGTAACCATTCCTGGGGGTGGGAAATTCCTGTATAGCCAGACTAGGCGGCTGCTGTTTGGCTGACGGTGGCTGTCGGCTGGAAGAGGAGGCAGTAGAAGCACTGAGCAGAGAGAGCCAGGTAAGAACATCGAGAAGATTAGCGTCCGGGGATTTTCGGTCTCCAGTCTTCCTTCATCTCGTACTGTCCAGAAGCCATCAGCCTTGGACAGGCTTCTCCTCTGGGTCCTCTCCAGCTGCCTGATAAAACGTTCAACTTCCAATCGTATGATTTTGCCTGTTGCCGTTTCTTCTATTCTTGGAAATAAAAAAGCTATGGTCCCAAAGGGATCTTTTTTTCTCCCTTGTGTTAGTTTTAAGTTCAATGATTTTCATAACCTCTCTCAACCGGTCTTTTTTTTTTTTTTCCACGAGCATAGTCAAATGGAGTTCGGGTTTGTATTTGCCCAGGAGTTAATTAGCTTAGTTTAAGAATGGACGCGAAGTGGTCCTAACTTTAAGAATAACCAAAATAGCAACCACGATAATGATAACGCTCAAACACACTCATCTAATGGTGCAACCGAGATCTAAAACCCATTCCCCTCGACAACCTGTTCGAAGTCTGAAAGGGTTTGCGATGAAGGTGACCAGTGGCAAGCTCCTGAAAAACATCAAGAAAGACAGCTGATTATCCCCTTGTTTGGTTGGGATGATCTCATCCTGTTTGTACCTCTATTATGGAATTTATTAAAATACACGGAATTATCAGCTAACTTGCTGGCTCCTCCCACAACACGTAAGTTCTTGGAGGGCATATTCATTAAAATTAATATTAATAAAATTTTGCGGGTCCTTGATTAAGTGTGTTAAAAAGTTCACTAACGGTAAACGAGGGGTCCCATTAGTTAGGTTCATGAAGTAGCTGGGGCCAGCACAGCTCGCCGGCAGCGAGTTCTCATTTGAATTTACCACCTCCTGACTGTGTTTTGGCAACTGTGGTGGCAGTTATCTGTTCTCGCTTAATTACCGATGGGGACATTTCTGAGTCTTGTTGGAATCTCCAGGGCAAGAACAGTGATTCTAGAAATCTTCCGGTTCCTGGTACCCATTTGTTGGTCCAATTCAAGCGGAAAGGTCCAGAGACTGGGGGTGCTGGCATTCACCCTCCCCTTCTCTGTTTCCAAAGGCAAATTTGTCTACTACTTATCCATTTTCCCTATCCTGCCATCTCCTTTCCACATTCCCTCTCTTTTCCCTAAATAATTAGACACTTAGACGGCTACGTTTGACAATAGGGGTTTAAATACAGGATAGGAGCCAATCTCCCATTGTCTTAATTCAAATTCATTGTCATTGCTGGAGTCTTACTATATTAGGTGCTGAAAAGTGTTTGTCGAATGAACAAATAAATATAATTTGTTTCACTCAATATCACCAATGGGAATATCTTAGATGGTCAGGCAATAAAAAGGCCAACATTTGGTCCCACTAAATCTTGGGTATCTAGAGTATGGACTAGCCAACGATGTACCGATGACATATTAGCAAGTCTAGATTTAAAAAACTGAAAGAGCTACATGGCACATATGCCCTACTAGCCTAAATTCCAGAGTCATGCTACGCCTAATTCTAGCTTACAGGAAGGCTTGCATCTGGGTGGAAATGAAGGTGGGCATGGCTGTGACTCAGGATTGGATAACTGATGCTGAAACAGAGGAAAGCATACCAGAGCATCCGACAGTATTGATAGCAGGAACAGAAAATCAATGATGATGAAGGAGACAGCAGACCTTTAATTTAAGAATATACATCGTTAAGTTCTGGGACCACAGAATTTATCAAATTATGTTTGCAAAGGTTGTACAGACATTTGTATGTAGGGTGTTGGAGAAGGCGTGTTCAGATGCATTGGAAAAGAGTCATCATAACAGATCAACGAATCCCGGTCGATGATGACCTAATCTAACAAATAATAATGAAACGTAATATTAAGGTTTAGAGGGGAAATTCATCTGTGGCCTGAGAAGCTGGCACAAATGTGTTGGTTGGAAAATGCAGAAGTGTTTCTGATTATCACCGGAGTGACTGTCGTGGTTATGCATCCACTGGGCAAGCAACTTTGAGAACTGAGGTTTCTTTACATGGTATTATGAATTTGTACAACAGTCTTTTAAAATCAGCCATATATTTACCATTTCCGTTGAACATTTTTCTTTTTGTGTTTCCAACCTACCATGTGGGATGATTTCTTTTTTTTTTTTCCCTAAAGAACTAACTTTAGTATTTCTCTTCGTGCTGGCCTACTTTCGATGAATTTTCTGTATCTGTTTGAAATGGATTCACTTCAATTTCATTTTTGATGATACATCTTTTTTTGACAGTTTATAGAATTCTAGGCCAGTAGTTGTTTTCTTTCAGCCCCTTAAATATATCATTGCTTTGTGGCTTCTATAGTTTCCGTTGGGAAGTTATCTGTCAGTCTTAATTTGCTCCTTTGTAAGATTCCAACTCCCTTCCCTTGCCCACTTCCCCGCATGCTTTTACATTTTTTTCTTTGTCTTGGTTTTCAGCAGTTTGGCTGTAATGTGCCTACTTGAGTATTTTTTGTTCACTTGTTTTGTATTTATGTTGCTTAGGTTCATAGAGATTCTCAGTATGTGGCTTGATGCCTTTAATCAGTTTTAGAAAATTCTCTGCTGTTATCTCTTCAAATATTGCTTCTTCTCCATCACTCGTTTCCTTCAGGAGTTAAATTACACGTCTGTTAGAAATTTCACCATGTCTTGTATCTTTTATGCATTGAATGAAAAGTTCTAAGTGTTAACATAACGTATTCCCAAATGCGTTCAGGTGATAATTGGTTCGTTAGAATAGAAAAGGTTTCCAGTGACTATATAGTTCCTTCCTCTCTCTACATTACCTGACTATATTTTAAACCATTCTAGCTAGATAAGAATCTATCTTATTTTAAAAGATTTATAAGAAAGGAATACGAATCATAAAACTTCGGTGTTTAACAATCGAGCAAACTCTTCTTTAGAGCTAATCTAAATCCTTTGTGCCAGAGCCCAGATTTATTTATCCTCATATTTTTGCTAGATGGGTAAATTCCTCAAGGACAGGAAGCATATCTATTTTTGCTCACTATGGTATCCCCAGCACTTGGCACATAATAGGCTTTCAGTATTTGTTAATAAGTGAATGAAAAAAAGGGGAACGCCAAAATTCTAAAATCAAATATATAGTATATTAGAGTTTGATAAAACATAGACATTGGCTAGCTCATCCTCTCCAAAGACAGGGCCATCTTCTCCAGCTTCCTGATAAGGAGTCTTTGTGCTCCTATTTGGATATTTCAATGACAGGCAACTCACTTCTTTGAGACAGGCTGTTTCATTATCGAATAACTCTGTTTATTACAATAAATGAATTTTATTTAGGTAGAGCTAAAAGATTGATTTAATTATTGTTAGATATCTGTGCATTTTTCTCTTCATAAGTCTCCCCAGACTTCTTTTTTCCTAGTATAACAATTTTTAAGCTTTTGTCGTGGCTTTATTTTTCTACTTCCTTATTTTGGATATCTAATCTTAATACTCTCAAAGGTCTTCTTTGCCTTCTTGATGTGGGAAATGGTGAGGTAGATGAAAGTATAATAAGGAATGTTTCCAGAGATTTAACCTGCAATCTGAACACAGAGGTCTAATTTCAGTCTTCATCAGCTCAACTCCTGTTCAGGGAATTATAGTCAAACTGCTGAAAATAAAAATAAAGACAGAATCTTAAAAGCAGGTGGAAAGGGGGCACAACATACAAGGGAACAAAGAAACAAATTAGAGCCTGACTTGTCGTAAGAAATAATGAGGGCTGGAAGAAAATGGAATGACATATTTCATAGGTGGAAAGCAAAACAAGCTCTGTCAACCTAGAATTCAATAATCTATAACAATATTTCTGAAATATGGGGTGGAATAAAGCATTTTTAGATAAATAAAAGCTAAGAGAATTTGTTGCCAACAGACCTACCTGACAAGAAATGCTAAAGAATAGTTATTAGGCTGAAGGAAAATGATACCAGATGAAAATTCAGATTTGCAGGAATAAATGAAGAGCGTAAATATGTAAGTAACTATAGAACACTATCTTATTTTTCTCCTCTTAATTTCTTTAAAAGATAAGCAATCTCTTAAGACAAAACTAATTAGACTATATTGTGGGGCATATCACATAGGTAAAAGTAGAATATATGACAATAATAGCACAAACGATGAAGGAATAAATGGAAGTTTATGTTGTAAAATTCTTACATTTCATGTGAAGTTGTACAGAATTGATTCTAAGTAGATTGTGGTAAGTCGAGGATGCTTATGGTAGCATCTAGGGCAACTACCAAGAAAAAAAACCCAAAGAGATATAGCTTATAGCCAACAGAGGAAATAAAATAGAATACCAAGAAAGCTCGAATACCCAAAACAAACAAACGAACAAACGAACAAACAAACAAACTAACTGACTAAAAACAGGCAAAGAGAAATAGAGCAGAAACATCCAGATAGGACAAGCAGAAAAGAAATGGCGAGATGGTAGACTTAAAATCAATGATCTCAGTAATTACATTAAATGAATATGGGTGAAACATTTTCTTTAAAAGATAGACTTTTCAGATAGGATAAGAAAAATCAAGACTCAAGTAAGTGATATCTAGAGGAGACATGATTTTTTTTAAGAGGAGACACAATTTAAATGCAAAAAAAAAAAACCCCACACATATAGGTTTATAGTCAGAGGATGGAAAAAAGATATACAATTAAACAGCAGAGGTAAGTAATGGTGCGGCTATATTAACATCGGTAGACATTAGGTCAAGGAGTATTTCCAGATACGAAGAGGGATGTTTCGTAATGATAAAAGGGTCAATTCATCAGGAAGACATAACAATCCTGAATACAAATGCATCTAATAACAGAAGCAAAATGTGACAGAACTAAAGGGAACAACAAAAAGATAAATATCCAATTATAGTGGGAGATTTTAATAACTTTCTCTAAGTAATTTACAGAACAAGTAATAAAAAGTCAGTAAGGATAAAACGCTGAACGACATCATCAACATGTTGACTTAATTGACATTTATAGAATACGCTACCCTATAACAGCAGAATAAACATTCTTTTCAAGTGCCCAGGGAACGTTCACTACGTTGGACCATATGTTGGGCCATAAAATAACTCTCGATACTCTCGAAAGGTTAATATTTTACAGAAGATATTCTCTGACTACAATAAAATTAAATTAGAAATCAATAACAATAAGGTATCTAGAAAAATCCCTAAATATTTGGAAATTAAACAACATATTTATAAATAACACATGTCTCAAAGGAGAAGTCGCTAGAGAAATTAGAAAATATTTTTAACCAAATAAAACAAAATGTAGGTATATACTTAAAGAAAAAACTGAAGGGAAATTTAAAGCTTTAAATACTTTTTTTTTGGAAAAGAAGAAATGTCTAAAATCGATGATCTACATTTCCATTTTAAGAAGCTAGAAAAAGAACAAAATAAGCACAAAGAAAAGAGAAGGCAAGAAATAACAAAGAGCTGAAGTTGATTAAATAGGAACAAATACAAACAATAGAGAAATTTAAAAAGTCTGAAGTTGATTCTTCGAGAAGATTAATAAAATTCATAAACCCTTTATAAGGCTGATCAAGGAAAAAAATTCAAAATCAAGAATGAAAGAACATCATCATAGATGCTGCAGATATTAAAGGACAATAAGGAAAATCTTTAAACAATTTTATGCCAATAAATGACAATTTAGATTAAAATAGACAAATTCACTGAAGAACATTACTTAAAAATTGACTTAAGAAAAAATGTATAAAAATGAGAAAAAATCATAATCATAAGCCTTCTCACAAAGAAAACTGCAGGTCCAGATGCATGGTTTTATTGGTGAATTTTATTAATCATCTAAGGAGGAAAAATACTATTTCTACATAAACTCTATCTTGAAAACAGAGGAGGAGGGAACACTCCCATATCATTTTATGAAGTTGGCATTACACAAACCAGATTCCAAAAATGAAAAAAAAAAAATAAGATTTTATAAGAAAGGAAAACTGAAGACCATTATCTTTCAAGAATATAGATTTAAAAAGTCCTCAACAAAATATTGGCATGCTGAATCCAGCACTGTATAAAAAGAATAATTAAAAATTAACAATAATTTAAAAACAATAATATATTAAGGTCAAAAATTAAAAATAATTAAAAAACAATAATATATTAAGATCAAGATTATATTTACCCAAAGAATATAAGAAAAATAAAAACATATTTGAAAATCAATCAGTATAATTCACCACATTTACAAAATAAAAGAGAAAAGCCATGTGATCAACTCAGTAAATACAGAAAAACTATTGAAAAAAAAGCTTAACACTCATCCATGTTTAAGTGCTCACCAGGGAAGGAATAGAACCTTCTCAATCTGATAATAGGCATCTATGAAAATTTCTGTAGCTAACATCATACTTAAAAGTAAAATATTGAGTACTTTTCTACTTAAATCAGAAAAAGTGCTTTCACTACTTCTATTCAGTATTGTATGGAAGGCCCTAGCTAGGGCAATATGGCAAGCAAAAGAAATAAATGGCTTAAAATTTGAAAAAGAAAAAGGAAAATTGTCGTGTCAGATGGCATGGTTGTGTATGTAGAAAATTCTAAGGAAGTGAAAAATACCCTGCTGGAACTAATAAGTCCGTGTTGAAAATCATGGATTACAAAGTCAACACACAAAGATCAGTTGTATTTGTATATACTAGAAGCAAAAAATTGGAGAATAAAAAATATAAAAATATTACAATGGTATCAAAAGCATCAAATACTTAGGAATAAATAGAATAAAAGTGCAAAATGTCTAGGGTAGAAGTATAAAACACTGTCGAGAGAAATTAAGACATAAACAAATGGAGAGATATCATGTTCATGGGTTGGAAGAATTAATATTGCTAAGGTACCCATTCTCTGCAAATTGATCTATAGATTTAGTGCAATTCCAATCAAATCCCAGTAGATTTTTAAAAATATAAATTGACATGTTGATTCTAAAAATTGTATAGAATGCAAAAGACTCGAACAGTCAAAGTAATCTAGAAGAATACAAATTTGGAGAATTCACATTATCTGGGTAAATGAGTACTTTAAAAGTGTAGTAATTAAGACAGTGTGGTATTAATGTAAACATAGATAAATAGACCAGTGGAACAGATTATAGAGGCCAGAAGAAGACCCATATGTATATGGTCAACTGATTTTTGATAAATTATCAAGTCACGAAAGTAGAAGAAAGGACAGTCTTCTCCTCAAATGGGGCTTGAACAACTGGATAAATAAATTTAAAAAATAAATTTTATCTTTAATCTCATATTGTACACAAAATTAATTTGAGATGGATCGTAGACCTAAACATGAAAGTTAAAACTATAATAATTCTAGAAAAAAACATAGGAGAAGATATATGTGACTTTGAGGTAGGACTATTTCTCAGGTCACAAAAAGCACTAACCAAAAAGAAAAAAAGTTAATAAATTAATCAAAATTCGAAACTCTTATTCATCGAAAGATATTAAAATGAACCCAGCAATTTAACTGTAAAAAGCAATTTAACTCTTAGGTATTAACCTAAGAGAAATAAAAAGATGTTGGCAAAAAAGACTTGTGCAAGAATGTTCATAGCAGCTCTATTCATAAAAGCACAAAACTATACACCACCCAAGTGTCCAACAGCAGGAGAATGAGTAAGCAAATTGTGGCATATCCACACAATGGAATTCTATTCAGCAATAAAAGAGAACAAACTATGGATATAGGTAACATAAATTAATTTCAAAAGCATTAGCCTGAGTTAAAGAAATCAGGCACAAAGGACTATGACGATATGATTTCGTTTATGTGAAAACTAGAAAAGGCAAAATTACAGAGAGGGAAATCAGATCCTTGGTGGCAAGGGGACAGGGAATGTGGCGGCGGCAGGGGGTTGACCGTGAAGAGCCTGCAGGACCTTTCCGGGGTGATGGAAATGTTCTATATCTCAACTGCAGTGGCGGTTCCATGGCTGTAAACCCTGGTGTGCGTTCAGAGGGTGACCTTCATTGTGTGGTGAAGTTCATACGACACTAAAGATGATTTGAAAACACAGCTGTAGGAGGATAGGCATTGATACAGGTGGGAAAAGTGAGTTCAGAGAGGTAATACTCTCCGAAGGTCATACAGCAAGCAAGTGGCAACGCCGGAGTTTGAACCTCTGTACGCCTTTGATGCCAAAAGCCACGTTCTTTCTGTTACACAAAGAACTTAAAAATGGTGTGTGTGTGTGTGTGTGTGTGTGTGTGTGTGTGTGTGTGTGTGTGTGTTTATCCATGCAGCCATCTCTCTTTCTCCAACAAGTGTGGACGCTCTTCAGAGCAAAGGCTTTCTTACATACCTTTTCTCTAGTTCTGGCTTAGAGTACTCTGTGACAGCGGCAGGTGGTCTGTACACCTGAGCTTGACTACCACTCCCATGGGCAGCGACTTTGAATGCATTACAGGTGAGCTCGAGGTATCGACCCCCATTCCACAGGCATCTGGGCCAGGGGCCCGGAGATCAGCTCCGTGTGTTCATCCCAGGGTGCCACACAGATGTGATCATTTCACATCCCGTGAATAAGATAGGGAAGCACTGCCTTCGCCAGGAAGTGTTGCTGGAATTCAGGTGTGAGGGAGGGGACTCTGGCTGAGATGCACGGGATCAAGGACCCCCGAGGAGAACTTGCTAATGAGAGAGGAAGAGAAGGGAGTAGGTGGAAGGGAAGGGAGAGATGGATCGGAGTGAGACTCGGATTGACACATGTGTGGGGACAGGGAGCAGAGCCACCAGGCTGGAGCTGGGCCTATGGAGATGTATTTGAGAGGGAGATGGATGCTCTTCTGGTGAGGACCTCACTATGGAATTGGAGCGTGCTCTGCAGTACAAAGCCCCCTACTCAGACTTCACACAGGGGTTGACGTGTGTGTGGGAGGCTGGGGGTAGGGAAGGAAGAGTGAGGGTAACATGCCGTTCCCGGACTTGGCCTTGGCGGTGGAGGGTCCTGCTGGAGGCCAGGCAGGGCCAGCCCCTCCACCTTAGGCCTCCGGTGGAGTCTGCCTTTCCTTTCACACAGCATTTGTTCTCAGCCCCTGGCTGTCCCCCCCGGGGAGGGGGGAGGGGACATCCGTGGGGACGGTTCCTGTTTCCCAGCCTTTGTAGGCCCTTGCCTTCCTGGACGCGATATGATTGTTTCTCTGGGCACAGCGCAAAGATGCCAGTGGAGAACGGAAGTATCTCATGCCTCAGCAATTTTTTTTTTTAAGGCAAAAAAGAAAAGGCTATTGAACTTGGGAACCCTGGACCTGGAGTCCTCTCTTCCTGGTGTGGGAGCGGGGACATTGTACAGGGCCAGTCAATCAGCCCTGTGGGCCAGATATCCAACATGGGAACGATCTGACTCCCATCCATCAGCTAAGTAGTGAAAATAATACTAAATTCCTTCTCGCCCTCGAACTGCTATATTTATGCTCTTCCCCTTGGGGATCTTGGGACATGCAAGAAGAGGACTTTATCTTCCACCTCCTCCCCCTCCTCGCCCACATCCTCGCCCCCTTTCAATATTCTTTCATTCATTCACTCATTTACTCTCTTGTTCAGCAAATATTTCTCGAGTATCAATTATGCGTGAGGCACTGTGCTACATACTGAAAATACGGCATTGCTTAAGAGAACCCCCAACCCTCGACCTCATGCATTTACAGTCCAATGGGAAAGATTCTGCCCTGTCTGCAGGGGTAAAGTCACACCAGGCACGGAGGGACTGAAAATACAGACTAAGAGAAATGACAATAAAAAGAGTATATACCTCAGAGCTCTCTGAAGGCTGGGTTCATGTCCAATTCACCTTTGACCCTCTTTCGACACATATGACAATGCATAGCACGTAATAGGTGCTTCATGATTGTTGAATTCATATTGACAGAGTCAATGAAAAGTCACATAATGTAATAAATATAAAAGCAACACAGGCTCTGGGGTTTTGATTTCTAGTTAAACCACTTCTCGGCTGGCATGACCTGGGATAAGTTGCATAACCTCTCTGGGTCTCAACTTCCTCATTTGAAAAATGGGGATAATAACACCGATCGCGTGGGAATCCGGTAAGGATTCGCGATTAAGGATCAATGAGTATGTAAAGTATGTTTGTGTATAAAGTACCTGAACGTAGCAAACAATGAAAAGCTTACATGATTCTTTGCTGTCGTCGATAACGAATAATAAAGGTTAAATGAATAGTAGGCAAAAAAAGTTACCGGAGTACGGAGAGGGGCGTGGCCACAGAGGGCTGAGGCTCGCGCAGGAAGAGGAGGGACTGAGCTGTGCTTGGCCGGTCACCCACACGCGGATACGCGGACACTGGGGAGCGAGGCAGGGCGAAGGGCCTGAGGAGCAGTGTGGCACTGGACGTGATCGTGGCACGCTTCTGGGACGAGGCAGAGGATGGGATGAGCCTGCACAGGGGGCGGGGGGCTCCCGCAGGACTTAATTCTGGACCAGGGAGTCTTGAAGGCAGAGCTGTCACGTGCAGAGTGGCATTTTGGAACAGTCGATCTGGGTGGGGCAGAGTGTAGGGTGCCCAGCGGGGGTGGGGGGGTGGCAGGGAGAGCAGTCAGGAAATCACACAATGATCCACGTGGCTTGGGGGCCTAGAATCAGGGGACAACAGAATCAAAAGAAAAGTGTAGCTATGACGGACTTTGAAGTAGAAGGGTCACAGAAAAATAATAAAAACAAAAAAAAGGACTCTCCAGAGGCCTTTTCCAAAGTGTCTGCCATCCTGAGTCTGGTTCTGATGCGCTATTTATTTTTGTCTCGTCAGACGATGGTTTTTGCGTCTTAGCATGCCTTGTAATATTCCACTGATGGTCAGGCATGATGCATGCGGGGAACAGGCACCCAGGTAGACTGGTCTTCGGCGTGATGCTTTATGTTTACCTGGTAGGAGTCAGGCCGTGTTTACTGTTTGCTGTGGTCGTAGGTGTCAGAGGATGAAGTGTCCTCGAGTGTCCTCGTTTTTGTCTCCCCTGTCACCTTTGGGTTTCCCTAGAGACTCTTTCTTAAGCAGGGCCAGGGAAGGCTGCAAGGGGCTGGAGTTGGGTATGTCCCCTCCGCCAGGTCAGTTAGGCTGGCGAAATAGTTCCCCTCGAGGGAGGGGGGCCATCCTAAGTTTCGCCTCAAGGTCATGAGGAGGCATATTTGAAAATGGCTGCTTTTCCCACCCTCTACCCCCTTGCTGGAAGCATAAGGGGATTATCCTCCAATTTTCCCAGCGAAGACCTGGTGGGGGTCCTGGAGGTAAAACTCGGGAAGGTGTGGGAGACCCCCTAAGACTGCCACCCCTTCAGTTTTTAACTCTCGAGCTACTCCACGCTGAGTCTGCAGCAAACCATCAGTCAGGCTTTATGTGTTCCTGCTGGCACAGGCTCCAGCGGGAGCCTCTGCTCCTGGTGACGGGCAGTTCTCTGTATCCACCTGTCAAGCTCTCCAGCTTCCAGGGCAGCGGTTTGCCCTGTGACCTCAGTGGTTGATTTTCAGTTCGTTCAACTTTTTTTCTCACGATGAGGGGCGTGATGACCCCCAAGCTCTTTGCCAATTGAACAAAGAATGGAAAGTCCCAGAGGTCTTTGCTGTTTGGAATAAACATACTTTGGATTGGCCGATCCGAAAGCCATAGAAAAAGTTACCTTAGTTTTTAGAGGCCAAGAGAATGGGTCTTTCAGCATGTTATTAGAAACAGACAGATCTCGGCCCAAAAGCTGGTTCTGCTACTCGTTAGCTGTGTATCTTCTGCCTCTTCCCTCGCTTTTCTGAAGATGACAATAGCCTATGACCACGGAGTTTCACGAGGATTAATTTACAACCACATGGCATGTAGGAGGTAGTCAGTAAACGGTAGTTAGTTAAAATATTTTCTCTGACAGCACCAGAAGTCTGTTGATGAGGTGCCAAGAATTCTTAGGCAAATAAACTTTTTTTAAAAAAAATTGTGGTAAAATACACAAAACATAAAATCCACCATCTTAACAATTTTTAAATGTATCGTTTGGTATTGCTAAGTATATTCACATTGTTGTGCAACCAATCTTCAGAATTTTTTTGTCTTGCAAAACTGAAATGCTTTATCCATGAACCAATTCCTCATTTCCTACCCCCTCAGCCTCTAGAAACCAGCATTCTACTCTGTTTCTTTGAGATGACCTCTTTTTTTTTTCGTGAATGAGAGTTCATCTTGAATGGGCCTCTGAAATGATACCTAAAGACTTAGCATCAAATCTCTGGGCCAGTCTTTGGTATATTCATGCAAGAAGACGTACACACCTTTGCCAGGGCCCAGTTGCGTCATGGGCTGAGCCCTCGGTCCCCCCAGCAAGACGCCAGGCTCCCTGGCTTTATCGGCAAGCCAGTGGTCCCCCCACATCGTGGTCTCCATGACAACAAGATGAAAAGGCTGGGACTGTGATCTCCGAGCTGCAGCCTCACCTTCTCACGCTGTGTGAAGTTCGTTGTTGGGTCACTTGAGCTCCGACGTGTAACCCTGGTTCCCACTAAGAGCAGATTCTAGCCATTATGTAGGTGACTCCCAAACGCCTGACTTCAACTTGACTATCAAATTCATCTAGATGTTTCCCTGGAACTTGAGACTCCAAAGGTCCCGAGCCGAACTCATTATCTTTCCCCCGACACCTTTTCTTCCTGTGCTCATCTCTGTAAATGACGCTTCCACATTTCCAACTTTTTGTTACTTATTCTTCAGAATCTCCTTGTAATAATTTCTTCCCTCTTCTTCGCCTCCATATTCCATCTACGGCCAAGACCAGATGAATCGATTTCATCTCTTTCCTGTGTTCCGTCTCCTCTCTGTTGCTTTGCTTCTCATCAGGGAATCACGTGTTCATCAAGAGTTTTGTTTAATTTCTTAACTTGGGAGTCTCTTGCTTCATGTTCTAACTTCTCTCGTGCATCACTGATCCAGCTACATCGCAGCCTTTATAGCTCTCACAGTTGCCTTTCAGATACAGGCAAGACGCACCAGACGTAGGTTAGAGATATCAGTCTGCTACTGAATGTCCTCCAAAATGCATCTCTAATTCTCTCTAGGTATATCAACTATCTACTACTGCATAGCAAATTATCCCCAAACTTTGTGGCTTAAAACGGTGCACATTTATTGTGGAACAGTTTCTGTGGGTCTGGAATCTGGGTATGGCTCCTCTGGGTCTTCCGCCTCGGGCCTCACGGACAGCAGCCAAGGGCATCAGCTGGGGCTGCCGTCATCTCGAGGTCTGGCTGGGGCAGGTTCAGCTTCCAAGCTCGTCTGATGGTCGTTGGCGGGATTCAGTTCCTTGTGGGCTGTCGGACGGGGAGTGTCAATTCCTCACTGGCTGTGACCCCAATACCACCCATCCTTTCCCACTGCCTTCCCTTAGGCCGTTCCTTCCACCTCCTTAGCTATCTGTTAATCCTTTCACACAGAGTTCCCATCGTCATACACACTGTCCTGCAGAGCCCTGGGAAGCACCGGGGGAAACGGGTAGAATGAGTTCTTTGAGGGTAGAATTGTGTCTCAGCCAGCTTTCTAGTCTCCTTTGGCTTTATTTAGCATGGTTCTTGAAACACAGTAAGCGGTCAAACGTTTGTTGAATTGCGAGCAATCGTGAGGCCTGAGGGCCAATGGCACGCCGTGAATGGCCGTGAACGGCAGCGGCAGGGGAGAGAAGCCCCACGGCTCAAAAATAGCCGTTTGAGAAAAACAGCTGCTATGCTATGACTCCAGGGATTAGTGAGAGACCGGCAAAGTCTGCAGGACTCTGGGCTGTGGGGACCGGAAGCCACTGATGCCTGATCCCTAGCAAGGAACTTGGGGACACTGGAGTCGGGGTGTCTTATTTGGGTTATTCCATTTAAAGAAACTCCTCGTGACCCCAGTAAAGCCAATGAGCTAGACATGAAAGGAAAGGAAACTAATATTATTTAACCTCTGAATTTTGCTAGCATTTCATACTAAGAAAATCTGCTATAAAACAGTTATTATATGCTCATGTTAGAGATTTAAAAAAATTCAGAAGGGAAGAGTAACTAGATTAAGCTTAGTAAACTGTTAAACGGTGATTCAAATTCAAGTGTAACTGCAAAGCCTGCTCTCCATTATAGCCACTCTATCTCGCCGTTATTTATTGAGCACCTAATATGTACAAATGTCTGTGTGAGAGGATTAAATATTTAAAAAGGTACAGGGCACAGATCTTATCTTTCAGGAGGCTATAATCTAGAGTCTAGTTTGTGGTAGGTGAGTTGGTTAGTGCAGGATAGCTCAATTTAATCGAAGCCAGTGAACAGTCCTATCTCTTCCCAGCCCCGCCCGTGCCTCGTCGTTCAATCCTGCGCCAAGTACATGCTTCTGATGTTCTGAGGTGTGACAAGGACCAGAATACAGCTATACTTGGTAATACACATGAACTCAGACGCCAACAGAAATCAGGAAATACTGACTTTGCAACCGAAAGGAGTAAATTTCGATCTAATGTAACGGAGTCCCTGAAAGTTAACTTCTAAAGCGATCGAATGACATGCGAGCCCTCTGGGAACAGCAAGAGACCGCGCACGTGTGACATTCCCCGAAAGCTGAGCAAACGAGATCCCTGACTCGCCCTCTGTGCGGCTGTGCTGCGTACTCGGCGACCCTAAGCCCAGGACCCCGTATTCATCTTCATCATATCTCATCTCATTATCCTGGGGAGATCGCTTCGGATTCTGACTTTCCACCTTGGGATTTCGTATCCTTAGTTTCCGTGCATTGCTCAACATCTTCCTGTGTTATCTGATTTATTGTTAAAAATGCTGCCCAGGCCAGGGCTGCGGCCGGTGGGCAGAGACAGGCGGCGGTGGATCTGTAACGTCCAGGCGCGGCCATCTCCTATGGCACGTGGCAGCGTTTGTCATGGAAACCTCCGGGCAGCACGGTGACACGGATCTGGAACCTACTTGCTCCTTCCACACCTGAACAACCATGTCCAAGAGCTGCACAAACAATAGTGAAAACCCGCGTCTTCGCGTTTCGGATCGCGTTCACATCGGCCGTTTCGTCTGGGTCTCAAGAAGCTCATGGAAGAGGCTACGCGGACGTCGCCGTGCTGATTTTCAGCATGCCGATGAAGTCAAGGCTGTCAGAGGTGAAGTAACTTCTCGAGCCTCACATCGCAGTAGGCAGGGGAGCTGGATCCTAAATTTTCCCACACCTGGACCTGTGACTTTTGTCCTTGCCTCATAATAATAACAATTCGCATTGAAGTTTAAACAGCTTTTTTTTTTCTCTTGATGTCACTGCCCACAGCTGTGAGGACCGGCTAGTTGCATCTCCCCACTAGTCTCCATGCTCCAGGAGAGCAGGGGCCATGCTGTCCTAGTCACACCTGCATCCTTTGGGTCTGTGTGGTGGCCAGCACAGTGTGTGTGCTCCATGAGTGTACTGAATAAATAAATAAATGATTAAACACAAACCGTTACCTATAATGTAATTGTCAATAAAAGCAACACTTATTTTATTTAGCGGGGCTAGGGTTTAAAATTGCTCCCTTCCGCTAAGCCCTGAATAAACACAGCAATATGGCTATCCACACTCTTCTCTTAATAAAGAACTCAAGACACTCACTAAGTACACTCTGTTCATCCTCTCGTGCACCTTGACGATAGGTACGGGTTAGTGGTGTTATGGTCATATCACCCGCGAGAACAGAGAGATTGTTTATCTCACCCAAGACAGCACAGACGCTCTCAGGAACAGCTGTTAATAGATTTTATGTTTCTTCATATTCAGTCCGTTGCCGAGACTGCTAAATCCTGCCCAATCTATCAGGCGGCAGAGCCTTAGGCCGCTTTGCGAGACTCTACGATGCAACGAAGTTAATTCACGGAAACGGCTGCAGGATTGTGGGAAACCAGCCGCTTACCTCTCAGCAGAATTCGCTGTACCCAACTGAGTCACCGGCTGAGCGAAGGCAGGAAATCTCACACACAAGTCAGCCACGTTGCTCATGGTACAACAGCAAGTAAATCTCCTTCTGAGGAGACCCAGGTCAGGCCCGGCTGCCTTGGGAAGGTTCAGGGACAGATAGAGATCTGTAGTCTAAGGAACGTAAGAGATTTTAGAGCCAGACCCGATCTTTGATCTGGTGACTCTTACAAAAGGAGCACATGATTGGCGAGAATGACTTGTCGGGGAAATTAAAGCAGAAATGTGGGCAGAGAGTAAACTCTGAGCCCCACTCAGGCACGGGCCTGAGATCAGCAACAAACTATTGCCTCCGACCCATCTCCCGCAGGTGGGAGGCGGCCTGCAAGGCAGAGATGGAGGACAGCCAGCCTGCCCAGGGGGAGGCAGACCACAGCCTTTTTGGTAGTATACTTTTTAATGAAATGCTTGGGAAATTACTTAAGTCCTTTCAAAATAAAAGCGTACTGTAGAGTGACTTTTTCCTTAACTTTTTTAGACCAGAGCCACTCCCAAAACTTTGCAAGTTTCTTGCAAGTAGTTATCTTCTGTGTGCCAACAAT